>NC_091257.1:13355833-13658863 GCF_042477335.2 Ovis canadensis
CTGGGGGACTCTTGGAATGGTGGCACGACCCTGGAGTTCCTCTTGCCTTTCCTGTGGAGAGCGCCTCCTCTTGAGATGCGACGGGAACGCCGGGAATTCTTTCCCTACGAAACAGGGAAAGGATCCCTCATCTCGAGCTAAGAGGCGGAAACGGGGCTCCCCTGGATGTGTGCGGGAACCCACGTGCTTCCTCTCGAGTGGAGACGGGTATGTCGGGGAACTTCTTGAGTTGCAGCAAGGGTGTGAAGGACCCTTTGGAAGTTCCAGTGGTTAGACGTGATTAGCCTCGAGAAGCCTCAGCGGAAATGGGCCTCATCTCGCCTGGAGGGCAAAACCTCCTGGATTTTCTCGAATTGCAGCAGGTGCTCTCGAGTTACGACGGGGACCTCAGGGATCCGCTCTGGTGGCCTCAGGAAAGGCCAGTCCCCATGCGAGTTCCTCGGGGGCCTCTCGGGATTCCTCTCCCGTCGATGCCGGGGCCTAAGACCTTGTGTGGAGTCGGGGCCGGAACCTGAGGATTCCTCTCCAGTGCTGACGTGGATCTTGGGGTACTTCTGGAGTCTCCCCAGGGGAGTCAGTCCTCGTCTCGAATGCGGACATGCACTTGCGCTTTCCTCCAGAGCGGTAGCAGCAGTGTCACGCAGTCCGCCGCGTGGATCAAAGGATCTATGGTTTTCACTCGAGTCTTTCCCACGAGGCTTTCCCACGAGGCTTTCCCACAGGGCTGTCCCACGTGCACACGTGGTGGGAGTCGATCCTCGGCTTGAACGTCAAGGCAGTGGAGGGAAAACAGGTTCCTCTGGAATGGACTGACACATCTGGGGGTCTCTTGGAATGGTGCCAAAACCCTGGAGTTCCTCTCGCCTTTCCTGTGGAGAGCGCCACCTCTTGAGATGCGACGGGAACGCCGGGAATCCTTTCCCTACAAAACAGGGAAAGGATCCTCATCTCGAGCTAGGAGGCGGAAACGGGGCTCCCCTGGATGTGTGCGGGACCTCACGTCCTTCCTCTGGAGTGGAGACGGGTATGTCGCGGAACTGCTTCAGTTGCAGCAAGGGTGTGAAGGACCCTTTGGAAGTTCCAGTGGTTAGACGTGATTAGCCTCTAGAAGCCTCAGCGGAAATGGGCCTCATCTCGCCTGGAGGGCAAAACCTCCTGGATTTTCTCGAGTTGCGGCAGGTGCTCTCGACTTACGACGGGGACCTCAGGGACCCGCTCTGGTGGCCTCAGGAAAGGCCAGTCCCCATGCGAGTTCCTCGGGGGCCTCTCGGGATTCCTCTCCCGTCGATGCCGGGGCCTAAGACCTTTTGTGGAGTCGGGGCCGGAACCTGAGGATTCCTTTCCAGTGCTGACATGGATCTTGGGGTACTTCTGGAGTCTCCCCAGGGGAGTCAGTCCTCGTCTCGAATGCGGGCATGCACTTGCGCTTTCCTCCAGAGCGGTAGCAGCAGTGTCACGCAGTCCGCCTCGTGGATCAAAGGATCTATGGTTTTCCCTCGAGTCTTTCCCACGAGGCTTTCCCATGAGGCTTTCCCACAGGGCTGTCCCACGTGCACACGTGGTGGGAGTCGATCCTCGGCTTGAACGTCAAGGCAGTGCAGGGAAAACAGGTTCCTCTGGAATGGACTGACACATCTGGGGGACTCTTGGAATGGTGGCACGACCCTGGAGTTCCTCTCGCCTTTCCTGTGGAGAGCGCCTCCTCTTGAAATGCGACGGGAACGCCGGGAATTCTTTCCCTACGAAACAGGGAAAGGATCCCTCATCTCGAGCTAGGAGGCGGAAACGGGGCTCCCCTGGATGTGTGCGGGAACCCACGTGCTTCCTCTCGAGTGGAGACGGTATGTCGGGGAACTTCTTGAGTTGCAGCAAGGGTGTGAAGGACCCTTTGGAAGTTCCAGTGGTTAGACGTGATTAGCCTCGAGAAGCTTCAGCGGAAATGGGCCTCATCTCGCCTGGAGGGCAAAACCTCCTGGATTTTCTCGAGTTGCGGCAGGTGCTCTCGACTTACGACGGGGACCTCAGGGACCCGCTCTGGTGGCCTCAGGAAAGGCCAGTCCCCATGCGAGTTCCTCGGGGGCCTCTCGGGATTCCTCTCCCGTCGATGCCGGGGCCTAAGACCTTGTGTGGAGTCGGGCCCGAACCTGAGGATTCCTCTCCAGTGCTGACATGGATCTTGGGGTACTTCTGGAGTCTCCCCAGGGGAGTCAGTCCTCGTCTTGAATGCGGGCATGCACTTGCGCTTTCCTCCAGAGCGGTAGCAGCAGTGTCAAGCAGTCCGCCGCGTGGATCAAAGGATCTATGGTTTTCCCTCGAGTCTTTCCCACGAGGCTTTCCCACGAGGCTTTCAAACAGGGCTGTCCCACGTGCACACGTGGTGGGAGTCGATCCTCGGCTTGAACGTCAAGGCAGTGCAGGGAAAACAGGTTCCTCTGGAATGGACTGACACATCTGGGGGTCTCTTGGAATGGTGCCACGACCCTGGAGTTCCTCTCGCCTTTCCTGTGGAGAGCGCCACCTCTTGAGATGCGACGGGAACGCCGGGAATTCTTTCCCTACGAAACAGGGAAAGGATCCCTCATCTCGAGCTAGGAGGCGGAAACGGGGCTCCCCTGGATGTGTGCGGGACCCCACGTGCTTCCTCTCGAGTGGAGACGGGTATGTCGCGGAACTGCTTGAGTTGCAGCAAGGGTGTGAAGGACCCTTTGGAAGTTCCAGTGGTTAGATGTGGTTAGCCTCGAGAAGCCTCAGCGGAAATGGACCTCATCTCGCCTGGAGGGCAAAACCTCCTGGATTTTCTCGAGTTGCGGCAGGTGCTCTCGACTTACGACGGGGACCTCAGGGACCCGCTCTGGTGGCCTCAGGAAAGGCCAGTCCCCATGCGAGTTCCTCGGGGGCCTCTCGGGATTCCTCTCCCGTCGATGCCGGGGCCTAAGATCTTGTGTGGAGTCGGGGCCGGAACCTGAGGATTCCTCTCCAGTGCTGACATGGATCTTGGGGTACTTCTGGAGTCTCCCCAGGGGAGTCAGTCCTCGTCTCGAATGCGGGCATGCACTTGCGCTTTCCTCCAGAGCGGTAGCAGCAGTGTCACGCAGTCCGCCGCGTGGATCAAAGGATCTATGGTTTTCCCTCGAGTATTTCCAGCGAGGCTTTCCCACGAGGCTTTCCCACAGGGCTGTCCCACGTGCACACGTTGTGGGAGTCGATCCTCGGCTTGAACGTCAAGGCAGTGCAGGGAAAACAGGATCCTCTGGAATGGACTGACACATCTGGGGGACTCTTGCAATGGTGGCACGACCCTGGAGTTCCTCTCGCCTTTCCTGTGGAGAGCGCCTCCTCTTGAGATGCGACGGGAACGCCGGGAATTCTTTCCCTACGAAAAAGGGAAAGGATCCCTCATCTCGAGCTAGGAGGCGGAAACGGGGCTCCCCTGGATGTGTGCGGGACCCCACGTGCTTCCTCTCGAGTGGAGACGGGTATGTCGGGGAACTTCTTGAGTTGCAGCAAGGGTGTGAAAGACCCTTTGGAAGTTCCAGTGGTTAGACGTGATTAGCCTCGAGAAGCCTCAGCGGAAATGGGCCTCATCTCGCCTGGAGGGCAAAACCTCCTGGATTTTCTCGAGTTGCGGAAGGTGTTCTCGACCTACGACGGGGACGTCAGGGACCCGCTCTGGTGGCCTCAGGAAAGGCCAGTCCCCATGCGAGTTCCTCGGGGGCCTCTCGGGATTCCTCTCCCGTCGATGCCGGGGCCTAAGACCTTGTGTGGAGTCGGGGCCGGAACCTGAGGATTCCTCTCCAGTGCTGACATGGATCTTGGGGTACTTCTGGAGTCTCCCCAGGGGAGTCAGTCCTCGTCTCGAATGCGGGCATGCACTTGCGCTTTCCTCCAGAGCGGTAGCAGCAGTGTCGCGCAGTCCGCCTCGTGGATCAAAGGATCTATGGCTTTCCCTCGAGTCTTTCCCACGAGGCTTTCCCACGAGGCTTTCCAACAGGGCTGTCCCACGGGCACACGTGGTGGGAGTCGATCCTCGGCTTGAACGTCAAGGCAGTGCAGGGAAAACAGGCTCCTCTGTAATGGACTGACACATCTGGGCGTCTCTTGGAATGGTGGCACGACCCTGGAGTTCCTCTCGCCTTTCCTGTGGAGAGCGCCTCCTCTTGAGATGCGACGGGAACGCCGGGAATTCTTTCCCTACGAAACAGGGAAAGGATCCCTCATCTCGAGCTAGGAGGCGGAAACGGGGCTCCCCTGGATGTGTTCGGGACCCCACGTGCTTCCTCTCGAGTGCAGACGGGTATTTCGGGGAACTTCTTGAGTTGCAGCAAGGGTGTGAAGGACCCTTTGGAAGTTCCAGTGGTTAGAAGTGATTAGCCTCGAGAAGCCTCAGCGGAAATGGGCCTCATCTCGCCTGGAGGGCAAAACCTCCTGGATTTTCTCGAGTTGCGGCAGGTGCTCTCGACTTACGACGGGGAACTCAGAGACCCGCTCTGGTGGCCTCAGGAAAGGCCAGTCCCCATGCGAGTTCCTCGGGTCCTCTCGGGATTCCTCTCCCGTCGATGCTGGGGCCTAAGCCCTTGTGTGGAGTAGGGGCCGGAACCTGAGGATTCCTCTCCAGTGCTGACATGGATCTTGGGGTACTTCTGGAGTCTCCCCAGGGGAGTCAGTCCTCGTCTCGAATGCGGGCATGCACTTGCGCTTTCCTCCAGAGCGGTAGCAGCAGTGTCACGCAGTCCACCGCGTGGATCAAAGGATCTATGGTTTTCCCTCGAGTCTTTCCCACGAGGCTTTCCCACGAGGCTTTCCCACAGGGCTGTCCCACGTGCACACGTGGTGGGAGTCGATCCTCGGCTTGAACGTCAAGGCAGTGCAGGGAAAACAGGTTCCTCTGGAAGGACTGACACATCTGGGGGACTCTTGGAATGGTGGCACGACCCTGGAGTTCCTCTTGCCTTTCCTGTGGAGAGCGCCTCCTCTTGAGATGCGACAGGAACGCCGGGAATTCTTTCCCTACGAAACAGGGAAAGGATCCCTCATCTCGAGCTAAGAGGCGGAAACGGGGCTCCCCTGGATGTGTGCAGGAACCCACGTGCTTCCTCTCGAGTGGAGACGGGTATGTCGGGGAACTTCTTGAGTTGCAGCAAGGGTGTGAAGGACCCTTTGGAAGTTCCAGTGGTTAGACGTGATTAGCCTCGAGAAGCCTCAGCGGAAATGGGCCTCATCTCGCCTGGAGGGCAAAACCTCCTGGATTTTCTCGAATTGCAGCAGGTGCTCTCGACTTACGACGGGGACCTCAGGGACCCGCTCTGGTGGCCTCAGGAAAGGCCAGTCCCCATGCGAGTTCCTCGGGGGCCTCTCGGGATTCCTCTCTCGTCGATGCCGGGGCCTAAGACCTTGTGTGGAGTCGGGGCCGAAACCTGAGGATTCCTCTCCAGTGCTGACGTGGATCTTGGGGTACTTCTGGAGTCTCCCCAGGGGTGTCAGTCCTCGTCTCGAATGCGGACATGCACTTGCGCTTTCCTCCAGAGCGGTAGCAGCAGTGTCACGCAGTCCCCCGCGTGGATCAAAGGATCTATGGTTTTCCCTCGAGTCTTTCCCACGAGGCTTTCCCACGAGGCTTTCCCACAGGGCTGTCCCACGTGCACACGTGGTGGGAGTCGATCCTCGGCTTGAACGTCAAGGCAGTGCAGGGAAAACAGGTTCCTCTGGAATGGACTGACACATCTGGGGGACTCTTGGAATGGTGGCACGACGCTGGAGTTCCTCTCGCCTTTCCTGTGGAGAGCGCCTCCTCTTGAAATGCGACGGGAACGCCGGGAATTCTTTCCCTACGAAACAGGGAAAGGATCCCTCATCTCGAGCTAGGAGGCGGAAACGGGGCTCCCCTAGATGTGTGCGGGAACCCACGTGCTTCCTCTCGAGTGGAGAGGTATGTCGGGGAACTTCTTGAGTTGCAGCAAGGGTGTGAAGGACCCTTTGGAAGTTCCAGTGGTTAGACGTGATTAGCCTCGAAAGCTTCAGCGGAAATGGGCCTCATCTCGCCTGGAGGGCAAAACCTCCTGGATTTTCTCGAGTTGCGGCAGGTGCTCTCGACTTACGACGGGGACCTCAGGGACCCGCTCTGGTGGCCTCAGGAAAGGCCAGTCCCCATGCGAGTTCCTCGGGGGCCTCTCGGGATTCCTCTCCCGTCGATGCCGGGGCCTAAGACCTTGTGTGGAGTCGGGCCCGAACCTGAGGATTCCTCTCCAGTGCTGACATGGATCTTGGGGTACTTCTGGAGTCTCCCCAGGGGAGTCAGTCCTCGTCTTGAATGCGGGCATGCACTTGCGCTTTCCTCCAGAGCGGTAGCAGCAGTGTCAAGCAGTCCGCCGCGTGGATCAAAGGATCTATGGTTTTCCCTCGAGTCTTTCCCACGAGGCTTTCCCACGAGGCTTTCAAACAGGGCTGTCCCACGTGCACACGTGGTGGGAGTCGATCCTCGGCTTGAACGTCAAGGCAGTGCAGGGAAAACAGGTTCCTCTGGAATGGACTGACACATCTGGGGGTCTCTTGGAATGGTGCCACGACCCTGGAGTTCCTCTCGCCTTTCCTGTGGAGAGCGCCACCTCTTGAGATGCGACGGGAACGCCGGGAATTCTTTCCCTACGAAACAGGGAAAGGATCCCTCATCTCGAGCTAGGAGGCGGAAACGGGGCTCCCCTGGATGTGTGCGGGACCCCACGTGCTTCCTCTCGAGTGGAGACGGGTATGTCGCGGAACTGCTTGAGTTGCAGCAAGGGTGTGAAGGACCCTTTGGAAGTTCCAGTGGTTAGATGTGATTAGCCTCGAGAAGCCTCAGCGGAAATGGACCTCATCTCGCCTGGAGGGCAAAACCTCCTGGATTTTCTCGAGTTGCGGCAGGTGCTCTCGACTTACGACGGGGACCTCAGGGACCCGCTCTGGTGGCCTCAGGAAAGGCCAGTCCCCATGCGAATTCCTCGGGGTCCTCTCAGGATTACTCTCCCGTCGATGCTGGGGCCTAAGCCCTTGTGTGGAGTAGGGGCCGGAACCTGAGGATTCCTCTCCAGTGCTGACATGGATCTTGGGGTACTTCTGGAGTCTCCCCAGGGGAGTCAGTCCTCCTCTCGAATGCGGGCATGCACTTGCGCTTTCCTCCAGAGCGGTAGCAGCAGTGTCACGCAGTCCACCGCGTGGATCAAAGGATCTATGGTTTTCCCTCGAGTCTTTCCCACGAGGCTTTCCCACGAGGCTTTCCCACAGGGCTGTCCCACGTGCACACGTGGTGGGAGTCGATCCTCGGCTTGAACGTCAAGGCAGTGCAGGGAAAACAGGTTCCTCTGGAATGGACTGACACATCTGGGGGTCTCTTGGAATGGTGCCACGACTCTGGAGTTCCTCTCGCCTTTCCTGTGGAGAGCGCCTCCTCTTGAGATGCGACGGGAACGCCGGGAATTCTTTCCCTACAAAACAGGGAAAGGATCCCTCATCTCGAGCTAGGAGGCGGAAACGGGGCTCCCCTGGAGGTGTGCGGGACCCCACGTGCTTCCTCTCGAGTGGAGACGGGTATGTCGGGGAACTTCTTGAGTTGCAGCAAGGGTGTGAAGGACCCTTTGGAAGTTCCAGTGGTTAGAAGTGATTGGCCTCGAGAAGCCTCAGCGGAAATGGGCCTCATCTCGCCTGGAGGGCAAAACCTCCTGGATTTTCTCGAGTTGCGGCAGGTGCTCTCGACTTACGACGGGGACCTCAGGGACCCGCTCTGGTGGCCTCAGGAAAGGCCAGTCCCCTTGCGAGTTCCTCGGCGGCCTCTCGGGATTCCTCTCCCGTCGATGCCGGGGCCTAAGACCTTGTGTGGAGTCGGGGCCGGAACCTGAGGATTCCTCTCCAGTGCTGACATGGATCTTGGGGTACTTCTGGAGTCTCCCCAGGGGAGTCAGTCCTCGTCTCGAATGCGGGCATGCACTTGCGCTTTCCTCCAGAGCGGTAGCAGCAGTGTCACGCAGTCCGCCGCGTGGATCAAAGGATCTATGGTTTTCCCTCGAGTCTTTCCAGCGAGGCTTTCCCACGAGGCTTTCCCACAGGGCTGTCCCACGTGCACACGTGGTGGCAGTCGATCCTCGGCTTGAACGTCAAGGCAGTGCAGGGAAAACAGGATCCTCTGGAATGGACTGACACATCTGGGGGACTCTTGCAATGGTGGCACGACCCTGGAGTTCCTCTCGCCTTTCCTGTGGAGAGCGCCTCCTCTTGAGATGCGACGGGAACGCCGGGAATTCTTTCCCTACGAAAAAGGGAAAGGATCCCTCATCTCGAGCTAGGAGGCGGAAACGGGGCTCCCCTGGATGTGTGCGGAACCCCACGTGCTTCCTCTCGAGTGGAGACGGGTATGTCGGGGAACTTCTTGAGTTGCAGCAAGGGTGTGAAGGACCCTTTGGAAGTTCCAGTGGTTAGACGTGATTAGCCTCGAGAAGCCTCAGCGGAAATGGGCCTCATCTCGCCTGGAGGGCAAAACCTCCTGGATTTTCTCGAGTTGCGGAAGGTGCTCTCGACCTACGACGGGGACGTCAGGGACCCGCTCTGGTGGCCTCAGGAAAGGCCAGTCCCCATGCGAGTTCCTCGGGGGCCTCTCGGGATTCCTCTCCCGTCGATGCCGGGGCCTAAGACCTTGTGTGGAGTCGGGGCCGGAACCTGAGGATTCTTCTCCAGTGCTGACATGGATCTTGGGGTACTTCTGGAGTCTCCCCAGGGGAGTCAGTCCTCGTCTCGAATGCGGGCATGCACTTGCGCTTTCCTCCAGAGCTGTAGCAGCAGTGTCACGCAGTCCGCCTCGTGGATCAAAGGATCTATGGCTTTCCCTCGAGTCTTTCCCACGAGGCTTTCCCACGAGGCTTTCCCACAGGGCTGTCCCACGTGCACACGTGGTGGGAGTAGATCCTCGGCTTGAACGTCAAGGCAGTGCAGGGAAAACAGGTTCCTCTGGAATGGACTGACACATCTGTGGGACTCTTGGAATGGTGGCACGACCCTGGAGTTCCTCTCGCCTTTCCTGTGGAGAGCGCCTCCTCTTGAGATGCGACGGGAACGCCGGGAATTCTTTCCCTACGAAACAGGGAAAGGATCCCTCATCTCGAGCTAGGAGGCGGAAACGCGGCTCCCCTGGATGTGTGCGGGACCCCATGTGCTTCCTCTCGAGTGGAGACGGGTGTGTCGGGGAACTTCTTGAGTTGCAGCAAGGGTGTGAAGGACCCTTTGGAAGTTCCAGTGGTTAGACGTGATTAGCCTCGAGAAGCCTCAGCGGAAATGGGCCTCATCTCGCCTGGAGGGCAAAACCTCCTGGATTTTCTCGAGTTGCGGCAGGTGCTCTCGACTTACGACGGGGACCTCAGGGACCCGCTCTGGTGGCCTCAGGAAAGGCCAGTCCCCATGCGAGTTCCTCGGGGGCCTCTCGGGATTCCTCTCCCGTCGATGCCGGGGCCTAAGACCTTGTGTGGAGTCGGGGCCGGAACCTGAGGATTCCTCTCCAGTGCTGACATGGATCTTGGGGTACTTCTGGAGTCTCCCCAGGGGAGTCAGTCCTCGTCTCCAATGCGGGCATGCACTTGCGCTTTCCTCCAGAGCGGTAGCAGCAGTGTTACGCAGTCCGCCGCGTGGATCAAAGGATCCATGGTTTTCCCTCGAGTCTTTCCCACGAGGCTTTCCCACGAGGCTTTCCCACAGGGCTGTCCCACGTGCACACGTGGTGGGAGTCGATCCTCGGCTTGAACGTCAAGGCAGTGCAGGCAAATCAGGTTCCTCTGGAATGGAGTGACACATCTGAGGGACTCTTGGAATGGTGGCACGACCCTGGAGTTCCTCTCGCCTTTCCTGTGGAGAGCGCCTCCTCTTGAGATGCGACGGGAACGCCGGGAATTCTTTCCCTACGAAACAGGGAAAGGATCCCTCATCTCGAGCTAGGAGGCGGAAACGGGGCTCCCCTGGATGTGTGCGGGACCCCACGTGCTTCCTCTCGAGTGGAGACGGGTGTGTCGGGGAACTTCTTGAGTTGCAGCAAGGGTGTGAAGGACCCTTTGGAAGTTCCAGTGGTTAGACGTGATTAGCCTCGAGAAGCCTCAGCGGAAATGGGCCTCATCTCGCCTGGAGGGCAAAACCTCCTGGATTTTCTCGAGTTGCGGCAGGTGCTCTCGACTTACGACGGGGACCTCAGGGACCCGCTCTGGTGGCCTCAGGAAAGGCCAGTCCCCATGCGAGTTCCTCGGGGGCCTCTCGGGATTCCTCTCCCGTCGATGCCGGGGCCTCAGACCTTGTGTGGAGTCGGGGCCGGAACCTGAGGATTCCTCTCCAGTGCTGACATGGATCTTGGGGTACTTCTGGAGTCTCCCCAGGGGAGTCAGTCCTCGTCTCGAATGCGGGCATGCACTTGCGCTTTCCTCCAGAGCGGTAGCAGCAGTGTCACGCAGTCCGCCGCGTGGATCAAAGGATCTATGGTTTTCCCTCGAGTCTTTCCCACGAGGCTTTCCCACGAGGCTTTCCCACAGGGCTGTCCCACGTGCACACGTGGGGGAGTCGATCCTCGGCTTGAACGTCAAGGCAGTGCAGGGAAAACAGATTCCTCTGGAATGGACTGACACATCTGGGGGTCTCTTGGAATGGTGGCACGACCCTGGAGTTCCTCTCGCCTTTCCTGTGGAGAGCGCCACCTCTTGAGATGCGACGGGAACGCCGGGAATTCTTTCCCTACGAAACAGGGAAAGGATCCCTCATCTCGAGCTAGTAGGCTGAAACGGGGCTCCCCTGGATGTGTGCGGGAACCTCGTGCTTACTCTCGACTGGAGACGGGTATGTCGCGGAACTGCTTGAGTTGCAGCAAGGGTGTGAAGGACCCTTTGGAAGTTCCAGTGGTTAGATGTGATTAGCCTTGAGAAGCCTCAGCGGAAATGGGTCTCATCTCGCCTGGAGGGCAAAACCTCCTGGATTTTCTCGAGTTGCGGCAGGTGCTCTCGACTTAAGATGGGGACCTCAGGGACCCGCTCTGCTGGCCTCAGGAAAGGCCAGTCCCCATGCGAGTTCCTCGGGGGCCTCTCGGCATTCTTCTCCCGTCGATGCCGGGGCCTAAGACCTTGTGTGGAGTCGGGGCCGGAACCTGAGGATTCCTCTCCAGTGCTGACATGGATCGTGGGGTACTTCTGGAGTCTCCCCAGGGGAGTCAGTCCTCGTCTCGAATGCGGACATGCACTTGCGCTTTCCTCCAGAGCGGTAGCAGCAGTGTCACACAGTCCGCCGCGTGGATCAAAGGATCTATGGTTTTCCCTCGAGTCTTTCCCACGAGGCTTTCCCACGAGGCTTTCCCACAGGGCTGTCCCACGTGCACACGTGGTGGGAGTCGATCCTCGGCTTGAACGTCAAGGCAGTGCAGGGAAAACAGGTTCCTCTGGAATGGACTGACACATCTGGGGGACTCTTGGAATGGTGTCACGACCCTGGAGTTCCTCTCGCCTTTCCTGTGGAGAGCGCCTCCTCTTGAGATGCGACGGGAACGCCGGGAATTCTTTCCCTACGAAACAGGGAAAGGATCCCTCATCTCGAACTAGGAGGCGGAAACGGGGCTCCCCTGGATGTGTGCGGGACCCTCGTGCTTCCTCTAGAGTGGAGACGGGTATGTCGGGGAACTTCTTGAGTTGCAGCAAGGGTGTGAAGGACCCTTTGGAAGTTCCAGTGGTTAGACGTGATTAGCCTCGAGAAGCCTCAGAGGAAATGGGCCTCATCTCGCCTGGAGGGCAAAACCTCCTGGATTTTCTCGAGTTGCGGCAGGTGCTCTCGACTTACGACGGGGACCTCAGGGACCCGCTCTGGTGGCCTCAGGAAAGGCCAGTCCCCATGCGAGTTCCTCGGGGGCCTCTCGGGATTCCTCTCCCGTCGATGCCGGGGCCTAAGACCTTGTGTGGAGTCGGGGCCGGAACCTGAGGATTCCTCTCCAGTGCTGACATGGATCTTGGGGTACTTCTGGAGTCTCCCCAGGGGAGTCAGTCCTCGTCTCGAATGCGGGCATGCACTTGCGCTTTCCTCCAGAGCGGTAGCAGCAGTGTCACGCAGTCCGCCGCGTGGATCAAAGGATGTATGGTTTTCCCTCGAGTCGTTCCCACGAGGCTTTCCCACGAGGCTTTCCCACAGGGCTGTCCCACGTGCACACGTGGTGGGAGTCGATCCTCGGCTTGAACGTCAAGGCAGTGCGGGGAAAACAGGTTCCTCTGGAATGGACTGACACATCTGGGGGACTCTTGGAATGGTGGCACGACCCTGGAGTTCCTCTCGCCTTTCCTGTGGAGAGCGCCTCCTCTTGAGATGCGACGGGAACGCCGGGAATTCTTTCCCTAAGAAACAGGGATAGGATCCCTCATCTCGAGCTAGGAGGCGGAAACGGGGCTCCCCTGGATGTGTGCGGGACCCTCGTGCTTCCTCTCGAGTGGAGACGTGTATTTCGGGGAACTTCTTCAGTTGCAGCCAGGTTGTGAAGGACCCTTTGGAAGTTCCAGTGGTTTGATGTGATTAGCCTCGAGAAGCCTCAGCGGAAATGGGCCTCATCTCGCCTGGAGGGCAAAACCTCCTGGATTTTCTCGACTTGCGGCAGGTGCTCTACTTACGACGGGGACCACGGGGACCCGCTCTGGTGGCCTCAGGAAAGGCCAGTCCCCATGCGAGTTCCTCGGGGGCCTCTCGGGATTCCTCTCCCGTCGATGCCGGGGCCTACGACCTTGTGTGGAGTCGGGGCCCGAACGTGAGGATTCCTCTCCAGTGCTGACATGGATCTTGGGGTACTTCTGGAGTCTCCCCAGGGGAGTCAGTCCTCGTCTCGAATGCGGGCATGCACTTGCGCTTTCCTCCAGAGCGGTAGCAGCAGTGTCACGCAGTCCGCCACGTGGATCAAAGGATCTCTGGTTTTCTCTCGAGACTTTCCCACGAGGCTTTCCCACGAGGATTTCCCACAGGGCTGTCCCCCGTGCACACGTGGTGGGAGTCGATCCTCGGCTTGAAGGTCAAGGCAGTGCAGGGAAAAGAGGTTCCTCTGGAATGGACTGACACATCTGGGGTACTCTTGGAATGGTGGCACGACCCTGGAGTTCCTCTCGCCTTTCCTGTGGAGAGCGCCTCCTCTTGAGATGCGACGGGAACGCCGGGAATTCTTTCCCTACGAAACAGGGAAAGGATCCCTCATCTCGAGCTAGGCGGCGGAAACGGGGCTCCCCTGGATGTGTGCGGGACCACCGTGCTTCCTCTCGAGTGGAGACGGGTATGTCGGAGAACTTCTTGAGTTGCAGCAAGGGTGTGAAGGACCCTTTGGAAATTCCAGTGGTTTGAGGTAATTATCCTCGAGAAGCCTCAGCGGAAATGGGCCTCATCTCGCCTGGAGGGCAAAACCTCCTGGATTTTCTCGAGTTGCGGCAGGTGCTCTCGACTTACGACGGGGACCTCAGGGAACCGCTCTGGTGGCCTCAGGAAAAGCCAGTTCCCTTGCGAGTTCCTCGGGGGCCTCTCGGGATCCCTCTCCCGTCGATGCCGGGGCCTAAGACCTTGTGTGGAGTCGGGGCCGGACCTGAGGATTCCTCTCCAGTGCTGATATAGATCTTGGGGTACTTCTGGAGTCTCCCCAGGGGAGTCAGTCCTCGTCTCGAATGCGGGCATGCACATGCGCTTTCCTCCAGAGCGGTAGCAGCAGTGTCACGCAGTCCGCCGCGTGGATCAAAGGATCTATGGTATTCCCTCGAGTCTTTCCCATGAGGCTTTCCCACGAGGCTTTCCCACAGGGCTGTCCCACGTGCACACGTGGTGGGAGTCGATCCTCGGCTTGAACGTCAAGGCAGTGCAGGGAAAACAGGTTCCTCTGTAATGAACTGACACATCTGGTGGTCTCTTGGAATGGTGGCACGACCCTGGAGTTCCTCTCGCCTTTCCTGTGGAGAGCGCCTCCTCTTGAGATGCGACGGGAACGCCGGGAATTCTTTCCCTACGAAACAGGGAAAGGATCCCTCATCTCGAGCTAGGAGGCGGAAACGGGGCTCCCCTGGATGTGTGCGGGACCCCACGTGCTTCCTCTCGAGTGTAGACGGGTATGTCGGGGAACTTCTTGAGTTGCAGCAAGGGTGTGAAGGACCCTTTGGAAGTTCCAGTGGTTAGACGTGATTGGCCTCGAGAAGCCTCAGCGGAAATGGGCCTCATCTCGCCTGGAGGGCAAAACCTCCTGGATTTTCTCGAGTTGCGGCAGGTGCTCTCGACTTACGACGGGGACCTCAGGGAACCGCTCTGGTGGCCTCAGGAAAGGCCAGTCCCCATGCGAGTTCCTCGGGGGCCTCTCGGGATTCCTCTCCCGTCGATGCCGGGGCCTAAGACCTTGGGTGGAGTCGGGGCCGGAACCTGAGGATTCCTCTCCAGTGCTGACATGGATCTTGGGGTACTTCTGGAGTCTCCCCAGGGGAGTCAGTCCTCGTCTCGAATGCGGGCATGCACTTGCGCTTTCCTCTAGAGCGGCAGCAGCAGTGTCACTCAGTCTGCCGCGTGGATCAAAGGATCTATGGTTTTCCCTCGAGTCTTTCCCACGAGGCTTTCCCACGAGGCTTTCCCACAGGGCTGTCCCACGTGCACACGTGGTGGGAGTCGATCCTCGGCTTGAACGTCAAGGCAGTGCAGGGAAAACAGGTTCCTCTGGAATGGACTGACACATCTGGGGGACTCTTGGAATGGTGGCACGACCCTGGAGTTCCTCTCGCCTTTCCTGTGGAGATCGCCTCCTCTTGATATGCGACGGGAACGCCGGGAATTCTCTCCCTACGAAACGGGGAAAGGATCCCTCATCTCGAGCTAGGAGGCGGAAACGGGGCTCCCCTGGATGTGTGCGGGACCCACGTGCTTCCTCTCGAGTGGAGACGGGTATGTCGGGAAACTTCTTGAGTTGCAGCAAGGGTGTGAAGGACCCTTTGGAAGTTCCAGTGGTTAGACGTGATTAGCCTCGAGAAGCCTCAGCGGACATGGTCCTCATCTCGCCTGGAGGGCAAAACCTCCTGGATTTTTTCGAGTTGCGGCAGGTGCTCTCGACTTACGACGGCAACCTCAGGGACCCGCTCTGGTGGCCTCAGGAAAGGCCAGTCCCCATGCGAGTTCCTCGGGGGCCTCTCGGGATTCCTCTCCCGTCGATGCCGGGGCCTAAGACCTTGTGTGGAGTCGGGGCCGGAACCTGAGGATTCCTCTCCAGTGCTGACATGGATCTTGGGGTACCTCTGGAGTCTCCCCAGGGGAGTCAGTCCTCGTCTCGAATGTGGGCATGCACTTGCGCTTTCCTCCAGAGCGGTAGCAGCAGTGTCACGCAGTCCGCCGCGTGGATCAAAGGATCTATGGTTTTCCCTCGAGTCTTTCCCACGAGGCTTTCCCACGAGGCTTTCCCACAGGGCTGTCCCACGTGCACACGTGGTGGGAGTCGATCCTCGGCTTGAACGTCAAGGCAGTGCAGGGAAAACAGGTTCCTCTGGAATGGACTGACACATCTGGGGGACTCTTGGAATGGTGTCTCGACCCTGGAGTTCCTCTCGCCTTTCCTGTGGAGAGCGCCTCCTCTTGAGATGCGACGGGAACGCCGGGAATTCTTTCCCTACGAAACAGGGAAAGGATCCCTCATCTCGAGCTAGGAGGCGGAAACGGGGCTCCCCTGGATGTGTGCGGGACCTCACGTGCTTCCTCTCGAGTGGAGACGGGTATGTCGGGAAACTTCTTGAGTTGCAGCAAGGGTGTGAAGGACCCTTTGGAAGTTCAAGTGGTTAGATGTGATTGACCTCGAGAAGCCTCAGCGGAAATGGGCCTCATCTCGCCTGGAGGGCAAAACCTCCTGGATTTTCTCGAGTTGCGGCAGGTGCTCTCGACTTACGACGGGGACCTCAGGGAACCGCTCTGGTGGCCTCAGGAAAGGCCAGTCCCTATGCGAGTTCCTCGGGGGCCTCTCGGGATTCCTCTCCCGTCTATGCCGGGGTCTAAGACCTTGTGTGGAGTTGGGGCCGGAACCTGAGGATTCCTCTCCAGTGCTGACATGGATCTTGGGGTACTTCTGGAGTCTCCCCAGGGGAGTCAGTCCTCGTCTCGAATGCGGGCATGCACTTGCGCTTTCCTCCATAGCGGGAGCAGCAGTGTCACGCAGTCTGCCGCGTGGATCAAAGGATCTATGGTTTTCCCTCGAGTCTTTCCCACGAGGCTTTCCCACGAGGCTTTCCCACAGGGCTGTCCCACGTGCACACGTGGGGGGAGTCGATCCTCGGCTTGAACGTCAAGGCAGTGCAGGGAAAACAGGTTCCTCTTGAACGGACTGACACATCTGGGGGACTCTTGGAATGGTGGCACGACCCTGGAGTTCCTCTCGCCTTTCCTGTGGAGAGCGCCTCCTCTTGAGATGCGACGGGAACGCCGGGAATTCTTTCCCTACGAAACAGGGAAAGGATCCCTCATCTCGAGCTAGGAGGCGGAAACGGGGCTCCGCTGGATGTGTGCGGGACCCACGTGCTTCCTCTCGAGTGGAGACGGGTATGTCGGGGAACTTCTTGAGTTGCAGCAAGGGTGTGAAGGACCCTTTGGAAGTTCCAGTGTTTAGACGTGATTAGCCTCGAGAAGCCTCAGCGGAAATGAGCCTCATCTCGCCTGGAGTGCAAAACCTCCTGGATTTTCTCGAGTTGCGGCAAGTGATCTCGACTTACGACGGGGACCTCAGGGAGCCGCTCTGGTGGCCTCAGGAAAAGCCAGTCCCCATGCGAGTTCCTCGGGGGCCTCTCGGGATCCCTCTCCCGTCGATGCCGGGGCCTAAGACCTTGTGTGGAGTCGGGGCCGGACCTGAGGATTCCTCTCCAGTGCTGATATGTATCTTGGGGTACTTCTGGAGTCTCCCCAGGGGAGTCAGTCCTCGTCTCGAATGCGGGCATGCACTTGCGCTTTCCTCCAGAGCGGTAGCAGCAGTGTCACGCAGTCCGCCGCGTGGATCAAAGGATCTATGGTATTCGCTCGAGTCTTTCCCACGAGGCTTTCCCACGAGGCTTTCCCACAGGGCTGTCCCACGTGCACACGTGGTGGGAGTCGATCCTCGGCTTGAACGTCAAGGAAGTGCAGGGAAAACAGGTTCCTCTGTAATGGACTGACACATCTGGTGGTCTCTTGGAATGGTGGCACGACCCTGGAGTTCCTCTCGCCTTTCCTGTGGAGAGCGCCTCCTCTTGAGATGCGACGGGAACGCCGGGAATTCTTTCCCTACGAAACAGGGAAAGGATCCCTCATCTCGAGCTAGGAGGCGGAAACGGGGCTCCCCTGGATGTGTGCGGGACCCCACGTGTTTCCTCTCGAGTGGAGACGGGTATGTCGGGGAAGTTCTTGAGTTGCAGCAAGGGTGTGAAGGACCCTTTGGAAGTTCCAATGGTTACACGTGATTAGCCTCGAGAAGCCTCAGCGGAAATGGGCCTCATCTCGCCTGGAGGGCAAAAACTTCTGGATTTTCTCGAATTGCGGCAGGTGCTCTCGACTTACGACGGGGACCTCAGGGACCCGCTCTGGTGGCCTCAGGAAAGGCCAGTCACCATGCGAGTTCCTCGGGGGCCTCTGGGGATTCCTCTCCCGTCGATGCCGGGGTCTAAGTCCTTGTGTGGAGTCGGGGCCGGAACCTGAGGATTCCTCTCCAGTGCTGACATGAATCTTGGGGTACTTCTGGAGTCTCCCCAGGGGAGTCAGTCCTCGTCTCGAATGCGGGCATGCACTTGCGCTTTCCTCCAGAGCGGTAGCAGCAGTGTCACACAGTCTGCCGCGTGGATCAAAGGATCTATGGTTTTCCCTCGAGTCTTTCCCACGAGGCTTTCCCACGAGGCTTTCCCACAGGGCTGTCCCACGTGCACACGTGGTGGGAGTCGATCCTCGGCTTGAACGTCAAGGCAGTGCAGGGAAAACAGGTTCCTCTGGAATGGACTGACACATCTGCGGGACTCTTGGAATGATGTCTCGACCCTGGAGTTCCTCTCGCCTTTCCTGTGGAGAGTGCCTCCTCTTGAGATGCGACGGGAACGCCGGGAATTCTTTCCCTACGAAACAGGGAAAGGATCCCTCATCTCGAGCTAGGAGGCGGAAACGGGGCTCCCATGGATGTGTGTGGGACACCACGTGCTTCCTCTCGAGTGGAGACGGGTATGTCGGGGAACTTGTTGAGTTGCAGCAAGGGTGTGAAGGACCCTTTGGAAGTTCCAGTGGTTACATGTGATTGGCCTCGAGAAGCCTCAGAGGAAATGGGCCTCATCTCGCCTGGAGGGCAAAACCTCCTGGATTTTCTCGAGTTGCGGCAGGTGCTCTCGACTTACGACGGGGACCTCAGGGAACCGCTCTGGTGGCCTCAGGAAAGGCCAGTCCCCATGCGAGTTCCTCGGGGGCCTCTCGGGATTCCTCTCCCGTCGATGCCGGGGCCTAAGACCTTGTGTGTAGTCGGGGCCGGAACCTGAGGATTCCTCTCCACTGCTGACATGGATCTTGGGGTACTTCTGGAGTCTCCCCAGGGGAGTCAGTCCTCGTCTCGAATGCGGGCATGCACTTGCGCTTTCCTCCAGAGCGGTAGCAGCAGTGTCACGCAGTCCGCCGCGTGGATCAAAGGATCTATGGTTTTCCCTCGAGTCTTTCCCACGAGGCTTTCCCACGAGGCTTTCCCACAGGGCTGTCCCACGTGCACACAGGGTGGGAGTCGATCCTCGGCTTGAACGTCAATGCAGTGCAGGGAAAACAGGTTCCTCTGGAATGGACTGACACATCTGGGGGACTCTTGGAATGGTGTCACGACCCTGGAGTTCCTCTCGCCTTTCCTGTGGAGAGCGCCTCCTCTTGAGATGCGACGGGAACGCCGGGAATTCTTTCCCTACGAAACAGGGAAAGGATCCCTCATCTCGAGCTAGGAGGCGGAAACGGGGCTCCCCTGGATGTGTGCGGGACCCCACGTGCTTCCTCTCGAGTGGAGACGGGTATGTCGGGGAACTTCTTGAGTTGCAGCAAGGGTGTGAAGGACCCTTTGGAAGTTCCAGTGGTTAGATGTGATTGGCCTCGAGAAGCCTCAGCGGAAATGGGCCTCATCTCGCCTGGAGGGCAAAACCTCCTGGATTTTCTCGAGTTGCGGCAGGTGCTCTCGACTTACGACGGGGACCTCAGGGAACCGCTCTGGTGGCCTCAGGAAAGGCCAGTCCCCATGCGAGTTCCTCGGGGGCGTCTCGGGATTCCTCTCCCGTCGATGCCGGGGCCTAAGACCTTGTGTGGAGTCGGGGCCGGAACCTGAGGATTCCTCTCCAGTGCTGACATGGATCTGGGGTACTTCTGGAGTCTCCCCAGGGGAGTCAGTCCTTGTCTCGAATGCGGGCATGCACTTGTGCTTTCCTCCAGAGCGGTAGCAGCAGTGTCACGCAGTCCGCCGCGTGGATCAAAGGATCTATGGTTTTCCCTCGAGTCTTTCCCACTCGGATTTCCCACGAGGCTTTCCCACAGGGCTGTCCCACGTGCACACGTGGTGGGAGTCGATCCTCGGCTTGAACGTCAAGGCAGTGCAGGGAAAACAGGTTCCTCTGGAATGGACTGACACATCTGGGGGACTCTTGGAATGGTGGCACGACCCTGGAGTTCCTCTCGCCTTTCCTGTGGAGAGCGCCTCCTCTTGAGATGCGACGGGAAAGCCGGGAATTCTTTCCCTACGAAACAGGGAAAGGATCCCTCATCTCGAGCTAGGAGGCGGAAACGGGGCTCCCCTGGATGTGTGCGGGACCCCACGTGCTTCCTCTCGAGTGGAGACGGGTATGTCGGGGAACTTCTTGAGTTGCAGCAATGGTGTGAAGGACCCTTTGGAAGTTCCAGTGGTTAGATGTGATTGGCCTCGAGAAGCCTCAGCGGAAATGGGCCTCATCTCGCCTGGAGGGCAAAACCTCCTGGATTTTCTCGAGTTGCGGCAGGTGCTCTCGACTTACGACGGGGACTTCAGGGACCCGCTCTGGTGGCCTCAGGAGGGCCAGTCCCCATGCGAGTTCCTCGGGGGCCTCTCGGGATTCCTCTCCCGTCGATGCCGGGGCCTCAGACCTTGTGTGGAGTCGGGGCCGGAACCTGAGGATTCCTCTCCAGTGCTGACATGGATCTTGGGGTACTTCTGGAGTCTCCCCAGGGGAGTCAGTCCTCGTCTCGAATGCGGGCATGCACTTGCGCTTTCCTCCAGAGCGGTAGCAGCAGTGTCACGCAGTCCGCCGCGTGGATCAAAGGATCTATGGTTTTCCCTCGAGTCTTTCCCACGAGGCTTTCCCACGAGGCTTTCCCACAGGGCTGTCCCACGTGCACACGTGGGGGGGGTCGATCCTTGGATTGAACGTCAAGGCAGTGCAGGGAAAACAGGTTCCTCTGGAATGGACTGACACATCTGGGGGACTCTTGGAATGGTGGCACGACCCTGGAGTTCCTCTCGCCTTTCCTGTGGAGAGCGCCTCCTCTTGAGATGCGACGGGAACGCCGGGAATTCTTTCCCTACGAAACAGGGAAAGGATCCCTCATCTCGAGCTAGGAGGCGGAAACGGGGCTCCCCTGGATGTGTGCGGGACCCACGTGCTTCCTCTCGAGTGGAGACGGGTATGTCGGGGAACTTCTTGAGTTGCAGCAAGGGTGTGAAGGACCCTGTGGAAGTTCCAGTGGTTAGATGTGATTGGCCTCGAGAAGCCTCAGCGGAAATGGGCCTCATCTCGCCTGGAGGGCAAAACCTCCTGGATTTTCTCGAGTTGCGGCAGGTGCTCTCGACTTACGACGGGGACCTCAGGGACCCGCTCTGGTGGCCTCAGGAAAGGCCAGTCCCCATGCGAGTTCCACGGGGGCCTCTCGGGATTCCTCTCCCGTCGATTCCGGGGCCTAAGACCTTGTGTGGAGTCGGGGCCGGAACCTGAGGATTCCTCTCCAGTGCTGACATGGATCTTGGGGTACTTCTGGAGTCTCCCCAGGGGAGTCAGTCCTCGTCTCGAATGCGGGCATGCACTTGCGCTTTCCTCCAGAGCGGTAGCAGCAGTGTCACGCAGTCCGCCGCGTGGATCAAAGGATGTATGGTTTTCCCTCGAGTCTTTCCCACGAGGCTTTCCCACGAGGCTTTCCCACAGGGCTGTCCCACGTGCACACGTGGTGGGAGTCGATCCTCGGCTTGAACGTCAAGGCAGTGCAGGGAAAACAGGTTCCTCTGGAATGGACTGACACATCTGGGGGACTCTTGGTATGGTGGCACGACCCTGGAGTTCCTCTCGCCTTTCCTGTGGAGAGCGCCTCCTCTTGAGATGCGATGGGAACGCCGGGAATTCTTTCCCTACGTAACAGGGAAAGGATCCCTCATCTCGAGCTAGGAGGCGGAAACGGGGCTCCCCTGGATGTGTGCGGGAACCACGTGCTTCCTCTCGAGTGGAGACGGGTATGTCGGGGAACTTCTTGAGTTGCAGCAAGGGTGCGAAGGACCCTTTGGAAGTTCCAGTGGTTAGACGTGATTAGCCTCGAGAAGCCTCAGCGGAAATGGGCCTCATCTCGCCTGGAGGGCAAAACGTCCTGGATTTTCTCGAGTTGTGGCAGGTGCTCTCGACTTACGACGGGGACCTCAGGGACCCGCTCTGGTGGCCTCAGGAAAGGCCAGTCCCCATGCGAGTTCCACGGGGGCCTCTCGGGATTCCTCTCCCGTCGATGCCGGGGCCTAAGACCTTGTGTGGAGTCGGGGCCGGAACCTGAGGATTCCTCTCCAGTGCTGACATGGATCTTGGGGTACTTCTGGAGTCTCCCCAGGGGAGTCAGTCCTCGTCTCGAATGCGGGCATGCACTTGCGCTTTCCTCCAGAGCGGTAGCAGCAGTGTCACGCAGTCCGCCGCGTGGATCAAAGGATCTATGGTTTTCCCTCGAGTCTTTCCCACGAGGCTTTCCCATGAAGCTTTCCCACAGGGCTGTCCCACGTGCACACGTGGTGGGAGTGGATCCTCGGCTTGCACGTAAAGGCAGTGGAGGGAAAACAGGTTCCTCTGGAATGGACTGACACATCTGGGGGACTCTTGGAATGGTGTCACGACCCTGGAGTTCCTCTCGCCTTTCCTGTGGAGAGCGACTCCTCTTGAGATGCGACGGGAACGCCGGGAATTCTTTCCCTACGAAACAGGGAAAGGATCCCTCATCTCGAGCTAGGAGGCGGAAACGGGGCTCCCCTGGATGTGTGCGGGACCCACGTGATTCCTCTCGAGTGGAGACGGGTATGTCGGGGAACTTCTTGAGTTGCAGCAAGGGTATGAAGGACCCTTTGGAAGTTCCAGTGGTTAGAAGTGATTAGCCTCGAGAAGCCTCAGCGGAAATGGGCCTCATCTCGCCTGGAGGGCAAAACCTCCTGGATTTTCTCGAGTTGCGGCAGGTGCTCTCGACTTACGACGGGGACCTCAGGGACCCGCTCTGGTGGCCTCAGGAAAGGCCAGTCCCCATGCGAGTTCCTCGGGGGCCTCTCGGGATTCCTCTCCCGTCGATGCCGGGGCCTAAGACCTTGTGTGGAGTCGGGGCCGGAACCTGAGGATTCCTCTACAGTGCTGACATGGATCTTGGGGTACTTCTGGAGTCTCCCCAGGGGAGTCAGTCCTCGTCTCGAATGCGGGCATGCACTTGCGCTTTCCTCCAGAGCGGTAGCAGCAGTGTCACGCAGTCCGCCGCGTGCATCAAAGGATCTATGATTTTCCCTCGAGTCTTTCCCACGAGGCTTTCCCAAGAGGCTTTCCCACAGGGCTGTCCAATGTGCACACGTGGTGGGAGTCGATCCTCGGCTTGAACGTCAAGGCAGTGCAGGGAAAACAGGTTCCTCTGGAATGGACTGACACATCTGGGGGACTCTTGGAATGGTGGCACGACCCTGGAGTTCCTCTTGCCTTTCCTGTGGAGAGCGCCTCCTCTTGAGATGCGACGGGAACGCCGGGAATTCTTTCCCTACGAAACAGGGAAAGGATCCCTCATCTCGAGCTAGGAGGCGGAAACGGGGCTCCCCTGGATGTGTGCGGGACCCCACGTGCTTCCTCTCGAGTGGAGACGGGTATGTCGGGGAACATCTTGAGTTGCAGCAATGGTGTGAAGGACCCTTTGGAAGTTCCAGTGGTTAGATGTGATTGGCCTCGAGAAGCCTCAGCGGAAATGGGCCTCATCTCGCCTGGAGGGCAAAACCTCCTGGATTTTCTCGAGTTGCGGCAGGTGCTCTCGACTTACGACGGGGACCTCAGGGACCCGCTCTGGTGGCCTCAGGAAAGGCCAGTCCCCATGCGAGTTCCTCGGGGGCCTCTCGGGATTCCTCTCCCGTCGATGCCGGGGCCTAAGATCTTGTGTGGAGTCGGGGCCGGAACCTGAGGATTCCTCTCCAGTGCTGACATGGATCTTGGGGTACTTCTGGAGTCTCCCCAGGGGAGTCAGTCCTCGTCTCGAATGCGGGCATGCACTTGCGCTTTCCTCCAGAGCGGTAGCAGCAGTGTCACGCAGTCCGCCGCGTGGATCAAAGGATCTATGGTTTTCCCTCGAGTCTTTCCCACGAGGCTTTACCACGAGGCTTTCCCACAGGGCTGTCCCACGTGCACACGTGGTGGGAGTCGATCCTCGGCTTGAACGTCAAGGCAGTGCAGGGAAAACAGGTTCCTCTGGAATGGACTGACACATCTGGGGGACTCTTGGAATGGTGGCACGACCCTGGAGTTCCTCTCGCCTTTCCTGTGGAGAGCGCCTCCTCTTGAGATGCGACGGGAACGCCGGGAATTCTTTCCCTACTAAACAGGGAAAGGATCCCTCATCTCGAGCTAGGAGGCGGAAACGGGGCTCCCCTGGATGTGTGCGGGACACCACGTGCTTCCTCTCGAGTGCAGACGGGTATGTCGGGGAACTTCTTGAGTTGCAGCAAGGGTGTGAAGGACCCTTTGGAAGGTCCAGTGGTTAGATGTGATTGGCCTTGAGAAGCCTCAGCGGAAATGGGCCTCATCTCGCCTGGAGGGCATAACCTCCTGGATTTTCTCGAGTTGCGGCAGGTGCTCTCGACTTACGACGGGGACCTCAGGGACCCGCTCTGGTGGCCTCAGGAAAGGCCAGTCCCCATGCGATTTCCTCGGGGGCCTCTCGGGATTCCTCTCCCCTCGATGCCGTGGCCTAAGACCTTGTGTTGAGTCGGGGCCGGAACATGAGGATTCCTCTCCAGTGCTGACATGGATCTTGGGGTACTTCTGGAGTCTCCCCAGGGGAGTCAGTCCTCGTCTCGAATGCGGGCATGCACTTGCGTTTTCCTCCAGAGCGGTAGCAGCAGTGTCACGCAGTCCGCCGCATGGATCAAAGGATCTATGGTTTTCCCTCGAGTCTTTCCCACGAGGCTTTCCCACGAGGCTTTCCCACAGGGCTGTCCCACGTGCACACGTGGTGGGAGTCGATCCTCGGCTTGAACGTCAAGGCAGTGCAGGAAAAACAGGTTCCTCTGGAATGGACTGACACATCTGGGGGACTCTTGGAATGGTGGCATGACCCTGGAGTTCCTCTCGCCTTTCCTGTGGAGAGCGCCTCCTCTTGAGATGCGACGGGAACGCCGGGAATTCTTTCCCTACGAAACAGGGAAAGGATCCCTCATCTCGAGCTAGGAGGCGGAAACGGGGCTCCCCTGGATGTGTGCGGGACCCCACGTGGTTCCTCTCGAGTGGAGACGCGTATGTCGGGGAACATCTTGAGTTGCAGCAATGGTGTGAAGGACCCTTTGGAAGTTCCAGTGGTTAGATGTGATTGGCCTCGAGAAGCCTCAGCGGAAATGGGCCTCATCTCGCCTGGAGGGCAAAACCTCCTGGATATTCTCGAGTTGCGGCAGGTGCTCTCGACTTACGACGGGGACCTCAGGGACCGGCTCTGGTGGCCTCAGGAAAGGCCAGTCCCCATGCGAGTTCCTCGGGGGCCTCTCGGGATTCCTCTCCCGTCGATGCCGGGGCCTAAGACCTTGTGTGGAGTCGGGACCGGAACCTGAGGATTCCTCTCCAGTGCTGACATGGATCTTGGGGTACTTCTGGAGTCTCCCCAGGGGAGTCAGTCCTCGTCTCGAATGCGGGCATGCACTTGCGCTTTCCTCCAGAGCGGTAGCAGCAGTGTCACGCAGTCCGCCACGTGGATCAAAGGATCTATGGTTTTCCCTCGAGTCTTTCCCAAGAGGCTTTCCCACGAGGCTTTCCCACAGGGCTGTCCCACGTGCACACGTGGTGGGAGTCGATCCTCGGCTGGAACGTCAAGGCAGTGCAGGGAAAACAGGTTCCTCTGGAATGGACTGACACATCTGGGGGACTCTTGGAATGGTGGCATGACCCTGGAGTTCCTCTCGCCTTTCCTGTGGAGAGCGCCTCCTCTTGAGATGCGACGGGAACGCCGGGAATTCTTTCCCTACGAAACAGGGAAAGGATCCCTCATCTCGAGCTAGGAGGCGGAAACGGGGCTCCCCTGGATGTGTGCGGGACCCCACGTGCTTCCTCTCGAGTGGAGACGGGTATGTCGGGGAACTTCTTGAGTTGCAGCAATGGTGTGAAGGACCCTTTGGAAGTTCCAGTGGTTAGATGTGATTGGCCTCGAGAAGCCTCAGCGGAAATGGGCCTCATCTCGCCTGGAGGGCAAAACCTCCTGGATTTTCTCGAGTTGCGGCAGGTGCTCTCGACTTACGACGGGGACCTCAGGGACCCGCTCTGATGGCCTCAGGAAAGGCCAGTCCCCATGCGAGTTCCTCGGGGGCCTCTCGGGATTCCTCTCCCGTCGATGCCGGGGCCTAAGACCTTGTGTGGAGTCGGGGCCGGAACCTGAGGATTCCTCTCCAGTGCTGACATGGATCTTGGGGTACTTCTGGAGTCTCCCCAGGGGATTCAGTCCTCGTCTCGAATGCGGGCATGCACTTGCGCTTTCCTCCAGAGCGGTAGCAGCAGTGTCACGCAGTCCGCCGCGTGGATCAAAGGATCTATGGTTTTCCCTCGAGTCTTTCCCACGAGGCTTTCCCACGAGGCTTTCCCACAGGGCTGTCCCACGTGCACACGTGGTGGGAGTCGATCCTCGGCTTGAACGTCAAGGCAGTGCAGGGAAAACAGGTTCCTCTGGAATGGACTGACACATCTGGGGGACTCTTGGAATGGTGGCACGACCCTGGAGTTCCTCTCGCCTTTCCTGTGGAGAGCGCCTCCTCTTGAGATGCGACGGGAACGCCGGGAATTCTTTCCCTACGAAACAGGGAAAGGATCCCTCATCTCGAGCTAGGAGGCGGAAACGGGGCTCCCCTGGATGTGTGCGGGACCCACGTGCTTCCTCTCGAGTGGAGACGGGTATGTCGGGGAACTTCTTGAGTTGCAGCAAGGGTGTGAAGGACCCTTTGGAAGTTCCAGTGGTTAGACGTGATTAGCCTCGAGAAGCCTCAGCGGAAATGGGCCTCATCACGCCTGGAGGTGAAAACCTCCTGGATTTTCTCGAGTTGCGGCAGGTGCTCTCGACTTACGACGGGGACCTCAGGGACCCGCTCTGGTGGCCTCAGGAAAGGCCAGTCCCCATGCGAGTTCCTCGGGGGCCTCTCGGGATTCCTCTCCCGTCGATGCCGGGGCCTAAGACCTTGTGTGGAGTCGGGGCCGGAACCTGAGGATTCCTCTCCAGTGCTGACATGGATCTTGGGGTACTTCTGGAGTCTCCCCAGGGGAGTCAGTCCTCGTCTCGAATGCGGGCATGCACTTGCGCTTTCCTCCAGAGCGGTAGCAGCAGTGTCACGCAGTCCGCCACGTGGATCAAAGGATCTATGGTTTTCCCTCGAGTCTTTCCCACGAGGCTTTCCCACGAGGCTTTCCCACAGGGCTGTCCCACGTGCACACGTGGTGGGAGTCGATCCTCGCTTGAACGTCATGGCAATGCAGGGAAAACATGTTCCTCTGGAATGGACTGACACATCTGGGGGACTCTTGGAATGGTGTCACGACCCTGGAGTTCCTCTCGCCTTTCCTGTGGAGAGCGCCTCCTCATGAGATGCGACGGGAACGCCGGGAATTCTTTCCCTACGAAACAGGGAAAGGATCCCTCATCTCGAGCTAGGAGGCGGAAACGGGGCTCCCCTGGATGTGGGGGGGACATCACGTGCTTCCTCTAGATGGAGACGGGTATGTCGGGGAACTTCTTGAGTTGCAGCAATGGTGTGAAGGACCCTTTGGAAGTTCCAGTGGTTAGATGTGATTGGCCTCGAGAAGCCTCAGCGGAAATGGGCCTCATCTCGCCTGGAGGGCAAAACCTCCTGGATTTTCTCCAGTTGCGGCAGGTGCTCTCGACTTACGACGGGGACCTCAGGGAACCGCTCTGGTGGCCTCAGGAAAGGCCAGTCCCCATGCGAGTTCCTCGGGGCCTCTCGGGATTCCTCTCCCGTCGATGCCGGGGCCTAAGACCTTGTGTGGAGTCGGGGCCGGAACCTGAGGATTCCTCTCCAGTGCTGACATGGATCTTGGGGTACTTCTGGAGTCTCCCCAGGGGAGTCAGTCCTCGTCTCGAATGCGGGCATGCACTTGCGCTTTCCTCCAGAGCGGTAGCAGCAGTGTCACGCAGTCCGCCGCGTGGATCAAAGGATGTATGGTTTTCCCTAGAGTCGTTCCCACGAGGCTTTCCCACGAGGCTTTCCCACAGGGCTGTCCCACGTGCACACGTGGTGGGAGTCGATCCTCGGCTTGAACGTCAAGGCAGTGCAGGGAAAACAGGTTCCTCTGGAATGGACTGACACATCTGGGGGACTCTTGGAATGGTGGCACGACCCTGGAGTTCCTCTCGCCTTTCCTGTGGAGAGCGCCTCCTCTTGAGATGCGACGGGAACGCCGGGAATTCTTTCCCTACGAAACAGGGAAAGGATCCCTCATCTCGAGCTAGGAGGCGGAAACGGGGCTCCCCTGGATGTGTGCAGGACCCACGTGCTTCCTCTCGAGTGGAGACGGGTATGTCGGGGAACTTCTTGAGTTGCAGCAATGGTGTGAAGGACCCTTTGGAAGTTCCAGTGGTTAGATGTGATTGGCCTCGAGAAGCCTCAGCAGAAATGGGCCTCATCTCGCCTGGAGGGCAAAACCTCCTGGATTTTCTCGAGTTGCGGCAGGTGCTCTCGACTTACGACGGGGACCTCAGGGAACCGCTCTGGTGGCCTCAGGAAAGGCCAGTCCCCATGCGAGTTCCTCGGGGCCTCTCGGGATTCCTCTCCCGTCGATGCCGGGGCCTAAGACCTTGTGTGGAGTCGGGGCCGGAACCTGAGGATTCCTCTCCAGTGCTGACATGGATCTTGGGGTACTTCTGGAGTCTCCCCAGGGGAGTCAGTCCTCGTCTCGAATGCGGGCATGCACTTGCGCTTTCCTCCAGAGCGGTAGCAGCAGTGTCACGCAGTCCGCCGCGTGGATCAAAGGATGTATGGTTTTCCCTCGAGTCTTTCCCACGAGGCTTTCCCACGAGGCTTTCCCACAGGGCTGTCCCACGTGCACACGTGGTGGGAGTCGATCCTCGGCTGGAACGTCAAGGCAGTGCAGGGAAAACAGGTTCCTCTGGAATGGACTGACACATCTGGGGGACTCTTGGAATGGTGGCACGACCCTGGAGTTCCTCTCGCCTTTCCTGTGGAGAGCGCCTCCTCTTGAGATGCGACGGGAACGCCGGGAATTCTTTCCCTACGAAACAGGGAAAGGATCCCTCATCTCGAGCTAGGAGGCGGAAACGGGGCTCCCCTGGATGTGTGCGGGACCCACGTGCTTCCTCTCGAGTGGAGACGGGTATGTCGGGGAACTTCTTGAGTTGCAGCAAGGGTGTGAAGGACCCTTTGGAAGTTCCAGTGGTTAGACGTGATTAGCCTCGAGAAGCCTCAGCGGAAATGGGCCTCATCACGCCTGGAGGTGAAAACCTCCTGGATTTTCTCGAGTTGCGGCAGGTGCTCTCGACTTACGACGGGGACCTCAGGGACCCGCTCTGGTGGCCTCAGGAAAGGCCAGTCCCCATGCGAGTTCCTCGGGGGCCTCTCGGGATTCCTCTCCCGTCGATGCCGGGGCCTAAGACCTTGTGTGGAGTCGGGGCCGGAACCTGAGGATTCCTCTCCAGTGCTGACATGGATCTTGGGGTACTTCTGGAGTCTCCCCAGGGGAGTCAGTCCTCGTCTCGAATGCGGGCATGCACTTGCGCTTTCCTCCAGAGCGGTAGCAGCAGTGTCACGCAGTCCGCCACGTGGATCAAAGGATCTATGGTTTTCCCTCGAGTCTTTCCCACGAGGCTTTCCCACGAGGCTTTCCCACAGGGCTGTCCCACGTGCACACGTGGTGGGAGTCGATCCTCGGCTTGAACGTCAAGGCAGTGCAGGGAAAACAGGTTCCTCTGGAATGGACTGACACATCTGGGGGACTCTTGGAATGGTGGCACGACCCTGGAGTTCCTCTCGCCTTTCCTGTGGAGAGCGCCTCCTCTTGAGATGCGACGGGAACGCCGGGAATTCTTTCCCTACGAAACAGGGAAAGGATCCCTCATCTCGAGCTAGGAGGCGGAAACGGGGCTCCCCTGGATGTGTGCGGGACCCACGTGCTTCCTCTCGAGTGGAGACGGGTATGTCGGGGAACTTCTTGAGTTGCAGCAAGGGTGTGAAGGACCCTTTGGAAGTTCCAGTGGTTAGACGTGATTAGCCTCGAGAAGCCTCAGCGGAAATGGGCCTCATCACGCCTGGAGGTGAAAAACTCCTGGATTTTCTCGAGTTGCGGCAGGTGCTCTCGACTTACGACGGGGACCTCAGGGACCCGCTCTGGTGGCCTCAGGAAAGGCCAGTCCCCATGCGAGTTCCTCGGGGGCCTCTCGGGATTCCTCTCCCGTCGATGCCGGGGCCTAAGACCTTGTGTGGAGTCGGGGCCGGAACCTGAGGATTCCTCTCCAGTGCTGACATGGATCTTGGGGTACTTCTGGAGTCTCCCCAGGGGAGTCAGTCCTCGTCTCGAATGCGGGCATGCACTTGCGCTTTCCTCCAGAGCGGTAGCAGCAGTGTCACGCAGTCCGCCGCGTGGATCAAAGGATGTATGGTTTTCCCTCGAGTCTTTCCCACGAGGCTTTCCCACGAAGCTTTCCCACAGGGCTGTCCCACGTGCACACGTGGTGGGAGTCGATCCTCGCTTGAACGTCATGGCAATGCAGGGAAAACATGTTCCTCTGGAATGGACTGACACATCTGGGGGACTCTTGGAATGGTGTCACGACCCTGGAGTTCCTCTCGCCTTTCCTGTGGAGAGCGCCTCCTCATGAGATGCGACGGGAACGCCGGGAATTCTTTCCCTACGAAACAGGGAAAGGATCCCTCATCTCGAGCTAGGAGGCGGAAACGGGGCTCCCCTGGATGTGGGGGGGACATCACGTGCTTCCTCTAGATGGAGACGGGTATGTCGGGGAACTTCTTGAGTTGCAGCAATGGTGTGAAGGACCCTTTGGAAGTTCCAGTGGTTAGATGTGATTGGCCTGGAGAAGCCTCAGCGGAAATGGGCCTCATCTCGCCTGGAGGGCAAAACCTCCTGGATTTTCTCGAGTTGCGGCAGGTGCTCTCGACTTACGACGGGGACCTCAGGGACCCGCTCTGCTGGCCTCAGGAAAGGCCAGTCCCCATGCGAGTTCCTCGGGGCCTCTCGGGATTCCTCTCCCGTCGATGCCGGGGCCTAAGACCTTGTGTGGAGTCGGGGCCGGAACCTGAGGATTCCTCTCCAGTGCTGACATGGATCTTGGGGTACTTCTGGAGTCTCCCCAGGGGAGTCAGTCCTCGTCTCGAATGCGGGCATGCACTTGCGCTTTCCTCCAGAGCGGTAGCAGCAGTGTCACGCAGTCCGCCACGTGGATCAAAGGATCTATGGTTTTCCCTCGAGTCTTTCCCAAGAGGCTTTCCCACGAGGCTTTCCCACAGGGCTGTCCCACGTGCACACGTGGTGGGAGTCGATCCTCGGCTGGAACGTCAAGGCAGTGCAGGGAAAACAGGTTCCTCTGGAATGGACTGACACATCTGGGGGACTCTTGGAATGGTGGCATGACCCTGGAGTTCCTCTCGCCTTTCCTGTGGAGAGCGCCTCCTCTTGAGATGCGACGGGAACGCCGGGAATTCTTTCCCTACGAAACAGGGAAAGGATCCCTCATCTCGAGCTAGGAGGCGGAAACGGGGCTCCCCTGGATGTGTGCGGGACCCACGTGCTTCCTCTCGAGTGGAGACGGGTATGTCGGGGAACTTCTTGAGTTGCAGCAAGGGTGTGAAGGACCCTTTGGAAGTTCCAGTGGTTAGACGTGATTAGCCTCGAGAAGCCTCAGCGGAAATGGGCCTCATCTCGCCTAGAGGTGAAAACCTCCTGGATTTTCTCGAGTTGCGGCAGGTGCTCTCGACTTACGACGGGGACCTCAGGGACCCGCTCTGGTGGCCTCAGGAAAGGCCAGTCCCCATGCGAGTTCCTCGGGGGCCTCTCGGGATTCCTCTCCCGTCGATGCCGGGGCCTAAGACCTTGTGTGGAGTCAGGGCCGGAACCTGAGGATTCCTCTCCAGTGCTGACATGGATCTTGGGGTACTTCTGGAGTCTCCCCAGGGGAGTCAGTCCTCGTCTCGAATGCGGGCATGCACTTGCGCTTTCCTCCAGAGCGGTAGCAGCAGTGTCACGCAGTCCGCCGCGTGGATCAAAGGATCTATGGTTTTCCCTCGAGTCTTTCCCACGAGGCTTTCCCACGAGGCTTTCCCACAGGGCTGTCCCACGTGCACACGTGGTGGGAGTCGATCCTCGCTTGAACGTCATGGCAATGCAGGGAAAACATGTTCCTCTGGAATGGACTGACACATCTGGGGGACTCTTGGAATGGTGTCACGACCCTGGAGTTCCTCTCGCCTTTCCTGTGGAGAGCGCCTCCTCATGAGATGCGACGGGAACGCCGGGAATTCTTTCCCTACTAAACAGGGAAAGGATCCCTCATCTCGATCTAGGAGGCGGAAACGGGGCTCCCCTGGATGTGGGGGGGACATCACGTGCTTCCTCTAGATGGAGACGGGTATGTCGGGGAACTTCTTGAGTTGCAGCAATGGTGTGAAGGACCCTTTGGAAGTTCCAGTGGTTAGATGTGATTGGCCTCGAGAAGCCTCAGCGGAAATGGGCCTCATCTCGCCTGGAGGGCAAAACCTCCTGGATTTTCTCGAGGTGCGGCAGGTGCTCTCGACTTACGACGGGGACCTCAGGGAACCGCTCTGGTGGCCTCAGGAAAGGCCAGTCCCCATGCGAGTTCCTCGGGGCCTCTCGGGATTCCTCTCCCGTCGATGCCGGGGCCTAAGACCTTGTGTGGAGTCGTGGCCGGAACCTGAGGATTCCTCTCCAGTGCTGACATGGATCTTGGGGTACTTCTGGAGTCTCCCCAGGGGAGTCAGTCCTCGTCTCGAATGCGGGCATGCACTTGCGCTTTCCTCCAGAGCGGTAGCAGCAGTGTCACGCAGTCCGCCACGTGGATCAAAGGATCTATGGTTTTCCCTCGAGTCTTTCCCAAGAGGCTTTCCCACGAGGCTTTCCCACAGGGCTGTCCCACGTGCACACGTGGTGGGAGTCGATCCTCGGCTTGAACGTCAAGGCAGTGCAGGGAAAACAGATTCCTCTGGAATGGACTGACACATCTGGGGGACTCTTGGAATGGTGGCACGACCCTGGAGTTCCTCTCGCCTTTCCTGTGGAGAGCGCCTCCTCTTGAGATGCGACGGGAACGCCGGGAATTCTTTCCCTACGAAACAGGGAACGGATCCCTCATCTCGAGCTAGGAGGCGGAAACGGGGCTCCCCTGGATGTGTGCGGGACCCACGTGCTTCCTCTCGAGTGGAGACGGGTATGTCGGGGAACTTCTTGAGTTGCAGCAAGGGTGTGAAGGACCCTTTGGAAGTTCCAGTGGTTAGAAGTGATTAGCCTCGAGAAGCCTCAGCGGAAATGGGCCTCATCTCGCCTGGAGGGCAAAACCTCCTGGATTTTCTCGAGTTGCGGCAGGTGCTCTCGACTTACGACGGGGACCTCAGGGACCCGCTCTGGTGGCCTCTGGAAAGGCCAGTCCCTATGCGAGTTCCTCGGGGGCCTCTCGGGATTCCTCTCCCGTCGATGCCGGGGCCTAAGACCTTGTGTGGAGTCGGGGCCGGAACCTGAGGATTCCTCTCCAGTGCTGACATGGATCTTGGGGTACTTCTGGAGTCTCCCCAGGGGAGTCAGTCCTCGTCTCGAATGCGGGCATGCACTTGCGCTTTCCTCCAGAGCGGTAGCAGCAGTGTCACGCAGTCCGCCGCATGGATCAAAGGATCTATGGTTTTCCCTCGAGTCTTTCCCACGAGGCTTTCCCACGAGCCTTTCCCACAGGGCTGTCCCACGTGCACACGTGGTGGGAGTCGATCCTCGGCTGGAACGTCAAGGCAGTGCAGGGAAAACAGGTTCCTCTGGAATGGACTGACACATCTGGGGGACTCTTGGAATGGTGGCATGACCCTGGAGTTCCTCTCGCCTTTCCTGTGGAGAGCGCCTCCTCTTGAGATGCGACGGGAACGCCGGGAATTCTTTCCCTACTAAACAGGGAAAGGATCCCTCATCTCGAGCTAGGAGGCGGAAACGGGGCTCCCCTGGATGTGTGCGGGACCCCACGTGCTTCCTCTCGAGTGGAGACGGGTATGTCGGGGAACATCTTGAGTTGCAGCAATGGTGTGAAGGACCCTTTGGAAGTTCCAGTGGTTAGATGTGATTGGCCTCGAGAAGCCTCAGCGGAAATGGGCCTCATCTCGCCTGGAGGGCAAAACCTCCTGGATTTTCTCGAGTTGCGGCAGGTGCTCTCGACTTACGACGGGGACCTCAGGGACCCGCTCTGGTGGCCTCAGGAAAGGCCAGTCCCCATGCGAGTTCCTCGGGGGCCTCTCGGGATTCCTCTCCCGTCGATGCCGGGGCCTAAGACCTTGTGTGGAGTCGGGGCCGGAACCTGAGGATTCCTCTCCAGTGCTGACATGGATCTTGGGGTACTTCTGGAGTCTCCCCAGGGGAGTCAGTCCTCGTCTCGAATGCGGGCATGCACTTGCGCTTTCCTCCAGAGCGGTAACAGCAGTGTCACGCAGTCCGCCGCGTGGATCAAAGGATCTATGGTTTTCCCTCGAGTCTTTCCCACGAGGCTTTCCCACGAGGCTTTCCCACAGGGCTGTCCCACGTGCACACGTGGTGGGAGTCGATCCTCGGCTTGAAGGTCAAGGCAGTGCAGGGAAAACAGGTTCCTCTGGAATGGACTGACACATCTGGGGGACTCTTGGAATGGTGGCACGACCCTGGAGTTCCTCTCGCCTTTCCTGTGGAGAGCGCCTCCTCTTGAGATGCGACGGGAACGCCGGGAATTCTTTCCCTACGAAACAGGGAAAGGATCCCTCATCTCGCGCTAGGAGGCGGAAACGGGGCTCCCCTGGATGTGTGCGGGACCCACGTGCTTCCTCTCGAGTGGAGACGGGTATGTCGGGAAACTTCTTCAGTTGCAGCAAGGGTGTGAAGGACCCTTTGGAAGTTCCAGTGGTTAGATGTGATTGGCCTCGAGAAGCCTCAGCGGAAATGGGCCTCATCTCGCCTGGAGGGCAAAACCTCCTGGATTTTCTCGAGTTGCGGCAGGTGCTCTCGACTTACGACGTGGACCTCAGGGAACCGCTCTGGTGGCCTCAGGAAAGGCCAGTCCCCATGCGAGTTCCTCGGGGGCCTCTCGGGATTCCTCTCCCATCGATGCCGGGGCCTAAGACCTTGTGTGGAGTCGGGGCCGGAACCTGAGGATTCCTCTCCAGTGCTGACATGGATCTTGGGGTACTTCTGGAGTCTCCCCAGGGGAGTCAGTCCTCGTCTCGAATGCGGGCATGCACTTGCGCTTTCCTCCAGAGCGGTAGCAGCAGTGTCACGCAGTCCGCCACGTGGATCAAAGGATCTATGGTTTTCCCTCGAGTCTTTCCCAAGAGGCTTTCCCACGAGGCTTTCCCACAGGGCTGTCCCACGTGCACACGTGGTGGGAGTCGATCCTCGGCTTGAACGTCAAGGCAGTGCAGGGAAAACAGATTCCTCTGGAATGGACTGACACATCTGGGGGACTCTTGGAATGGTGGCACGACCCTGGAGTTCCTCTCGCCTTTCCTGTGGAGAGCGCCTCCTCTTGAGATGCGACGGGAACGCCGGGAATTCTTTCCCTACTAAACAGGGAACGGATCCCTCATCTCGAGCTAGGAGGCGGAAACGGGGCTCCCCTGGATGTGTGCGGGACCCACGTGCTTCCTCTCGAGTGGAGACGGGTATGTCGGGGAACTTCTTGAGTTGCAGCAAGGGTGTGAAGGACCCTTTGGAAGTTCCAGTGGTTAGAAGTGATTAGCCTCGAGAAGCCTCAGCGGAAATGGGCCTCATCTCGCCTGGAGGGCAAAACCTCCTGGATTTTCTCGAGTTGCGGCAGGTGCTCTCGACTTACGACGGGGACCTCAGGGACCCGCTCTGGTGGCCTCTGGAAAGGCCAGTCCCCATGCGAGTTCCTCGGGGGCCTCTCGGGATTCCTCTCCCGTCGATGCCGGGGCCTAAGACCTTGTGTGGAGTCGGGGCCGGAACCTGAGGATTCCTCTCCAGTGCTGACATGGATCTTGGGGTACTTCTGGAGTCTCCCCAGGGGAGTCAGTCCTCGTCTCGAATGCGGGCATGCACTTGCGCTTTCCTCCAGAGCGGTAGCAGCAGTGTCACGCAGTCCGCCGCATGGATCAAAGGATCTATGGTTTTCCCTCGAGTCTTTCCCACGAGGCTTTCCCACGAGGCTTTCCCACAGGGCTGTCCCACGTGCACACGTGGTGGGAGTCGATCCTCGGCTTGAACGTCAAGGCAGTGCAGGGAAAACAGGTTCCTCTGGAATGGACTGACACATCTGGGGGACTCTTGGAATGGTGGCATGACCCTGGAGTTCCTCTCGCCTTTCCTGTGGAGAGCGCCTCCTCTTGAGATGCGACGGGAACGCCGGGAATTCTTTCCCTACGAAACAGGGAAAGGATCCCTCATCTCGAGCTAGGAGGCGGAAACGGGGCTCCCCTGGATGTGTGCGGGACCCCACGTGCTTCCTCTCGAGTGGAGACGGGTATGTCGGGGAACATCTTGAGTTGCAGCAATGGTGTGAAGGACCCTTTGGAAGTTTCAGTGGTTAGATGTGATTGGCCTCGAGAAGCCTCAGCGGAAATGGGCCTCATCTCGCCTGGAGGGCAAAACCTCCTGGATTTTCTCGAGTTGCGGCAGGTGCTCTCGACTTACGACGGGGACCTCAGGGACCCGCTCTGGTGGCCTCAGGAAAGGCCAGTCCCCATGCGAGTTCCTCGGGGGCCTCTCGGGATTCCTCTCCCGTCGATGCCGGGGCCTAAGACCTTGTGTGGAGTCGGGGCCGGAACCTGAGGATTCCTCTCCAGTGCTGACATGGATCTTGGGGTACTTCTGGAGTCTCCCCAGGGGAGTCAGTCCTCGTCTCGAATGCGGGCATGCACTTGCGCTTTCCTCCAGAGCGGTAACAGCAGTGTCACGCAGTCCGCCGCGTGGATCAAAGGATCTATGGTTTTCCCTCGAGTCTTTCCCACGAGGCTTTCCCACGAGGCTTTCCCACAGGGCTGTCCCACGTACACACGTGGTGGGAGTCGATCCTCGGCTTGAACGTCAAGGCAGTGCAGGGAAAACAGGTTCCTCTGGAATGGACTGACACATCTGGGGGACTCTTGGAATGGTGGCACGACCCTGGAGTTCCTCTCGCCTTTCCTGTGGAGAGCGCCTCCTCTTGAGATGCGACGGGAACGCCGGGAATTCTTTCCCTACGAAACAGGGAAAGGATCCCTCATCTCGAGCTAGGAGGCGGAAACGGGGCTCCCCTGGATGTGTGCGGGACACCACGTGCTTCATCTCGAGTGCAGACGGGTATGTCGGGGAAGTTCTTGAGTTGCAGCAATGGTGTGAAGGACCCTTTGGAAGTTCCAGTGGTTAGATGTGATTGGCCTCGAGAAGCCTCAGCGGAAATGGGCCTCATCTCCCCTGGAGGGCAAAACCTCCTGGATTTTCTAGAGTTGCGGCAGGTGCTCTCGACTTACGACGGGGACCTCAGGGAACTGCTCTGGTGGCCTCAGGAAAGGCCAGTCCCCATGCGAGTTCCTCGGGGGCGTCTCGGGATTCCTCCCCCGTCGATGCCGGGGCCTAAGACCTTGTGTGGAGTCGGGGCCGGAACCTGAGGATTCCTCTCCAGTGCTGACTTGGATCTTGGGGTAATTCTGGAGTCTCCCCAGGGGAGTCAGTCCTCGTCTCGAATGCGGGCATGCATTGCGCTTTCCTCCAGAGCGGTAGCAGCAGTGTCACGCAGTCCGCCGCGTGGATCAAAGGATCTATGGTTTTCCCTCGAGTCTTTCCCACGAGGCTTTCCCACGAGGCTTTCCCACAGGGCTGTCCCACGTGCACACGTGGTGGGAGTCGATCCTCGGCTGGAACGTCAAGGCAGTGCAGGGAAAACAGGTTCCTCTGGAATGGACTGACACATCTGGGGGACTCTTGGAATGGTGGCATGACCCTGGAGTTCCTCTCGCCTTTCCTGTGGAGAGCGCCTCCTCTTGAGATGCGACGGGAACGCCGGGAATTCTTTCCCTACGAAACAGGGAAAGGATCCCTCATCTCGAGCTAGGAGGCGGAAACGGGGCTCCCCTGGATGTGTGCGGGACCCCACGTGCTTCCTCTCGAGTGGAGACGGGTATGTCGGGGAACTTCTTGAGTTGCAGCAATGGTGTGAAGGACCCTTTGGAAGTTCCAGTGGTTAGATGTGATTGGCCTCGAGAAGCCTCAGCGGAAATGGGCCTCATCTCGCCTGGAGGGCAAAACCTCCTGGATTTTCTCGAGTTGCGGCAGGTGCTCTCGACTTACGACGGGGACCTCAGGGACCCGCTCTGGTGGCCTCAGGAAAGGCCAGTCCCCATGCGAGTTCCTCGGGGGCCTCTCGGGATTCCTCTCCCGTCGATGCCGGGGCCTAAGACCTTGTGTGGAGTCGGGGCCGGAACCTGAGGATTCCTCTCCAGTGCTGACATGGATCTTGGGGTACTTCTGGAGTCTCCCCAGGGGAGTCAGTCCTCGTCTCGAATGCGGGCATGCACTTGCGCTTTCCTCCAGAGCGGTAGCAGCAGTGTCACGCAGTCCGCCGCGTGGATCAAAGGATGTATGGTTTTCCCTCGAGTCTTTCCCACGAGGCTTTCCCACGAGGCTTTCCCACAGGGCTGTCCCACGTGCACACGTGGTGGGAGTCGATCCTCGGCTTGAACGTCAAGGCAGTGCAGGGAAAACAGGTTCCTCTGGAATGGACTGACACATCTGGGGGACTCTTGGAATGGTGTCACGACCCTGGAGTTCCTCTCGCCTTTCCTGTGGAGAGCGCCTCCTCTTGAGATGCGACGGGAACGCCGGGAATTCTTTCCCCACGAAACAGGGAAAGGATCCCTCATCTCGAGCTAGGAGGCGGAAACGGGGCTCCCCTGGATGCGTGCGGGACACCACGTGCTTCCTCTCGAGTGGAGACGGGTATGTCGGGGAACTTCTTGAGTTGCCGCAAGGGTGTGAAGGACCCTTTGGAAGTTCCAGTGGTTAGATGTGATTGGCCTCGAGAAGCCTCAGCGGAAATGGGCCTCATCTCGCCTGGAGGGCAAAACCTCCTGGATTTTCTCGAGTTGCGGCAGGTGCTCTCGACTTACGACGGGGACCTCAGGGACCCGCTCTGGTGGCCTCAGGAAAGTCCAGTCCCCATGCGAGTTCCTTGGGGGCCTCTCGGGATTCCTCTCCCGTCGATGCCAGGGCCTAAGACCTTGTGTGGAGTCGGGGCCGGAACATGAGTATTCCTCTCCAGTGCTGACATGGATCTTGGGGTACTTCTGGAGTCTCCTCAGGGGAGTCAGTCCTCGTCTCGAATGCGGGCATGCACTTGCGCTTTCCTCCAGAGCGGTATCAGCAGTGTCATGCAGTCCGCCGCGTGGATCAAAGGATCTATGGTTTTCCCTCGAGTCTTTCCCACGAGGCTTTCCCACGAGGCTTTCCCACAGGGCTGTCCCACGTGCACACGTGGTGGGAGTCGATCCTCGGCTTGAACGTCAAGGCAGTGCAGGGAAAACAGGTTCCTCTGGAATGGACTGACACATCTGGGGGACTCTTGGAATGGTGGCACGACCCTGGAGTTCCTCTCGCCTTTCCTGTGGAGAGCGCCTCCTCTTGAGATGCGACGGGAACGCCGGGAATTCTTTCCCTACGAAACAGGGAAAGGATCCCTCATCTCGAGCTAGGAGGCGGAAACGGTGCTCCCCTGGATGTGTGAGGGACCCCACGTGCTTCCTCTCGAGTGGAGACGGGTATGTCGGGGAACTTCTTGAGTTGCAGCAAGGGTGTGAAGGACCCTTTGGAAGTTCCAGTGGTTAGATGTGATTGGCCTCGAGAAGCCTCAGCGGAAATGGGCCTCATCTCGCCTGGAGGGCAAAACCTCCTGGATTTTCTCGAGTTGCTGCAGGTGCTCTCGACTTACGACGGGGACCTCAGGGACCCGCTCTGGTGGCCTCTGGAAAGGCCAGTCCCCATGCGAGTTCCTCGGGGGCCTCTCGGGATTCCTCTCCCGTCGATGCCGGGGCCTAAGACCTTGTGTGGAGTCGGGGCCGGAACCTGAGGATTCCTCTCCAGTGCTGACATGGATCTTGGGGTACTTCTGGAGTCTCCCCAGTGGAGTCAGTCCTCGTCTCGAATGCGGGCATGCACTTGCGCTTTCCTCCAGAGCGGTAGCAGCAGTGTCACGCAGTCCGCCACGTGGATCAAAGGATCTATGGTTTTCCCTCGAGTCTTTCCCAAGAGGCTTTCCCACGAGGCTTTCCCACAGGGCTGTCCCACGTGCACACGTGGTGGGAGTCGATCCTCGGCTGGAACGTCAAGGCAGTGCAGGGAAAACAGGTTCCTCTGGAATGGACTGACACATCTGGGGGACTCTTGGAATGGTGGCATGACCCTGGAGTTCCTCTCGCCTTTCCTGTGGAGAGCGCCTCCTCTTGAGATGCGACGGGAACGCCGGGAATTCTTTCCCTACGAAACAGGGAAAGGATCCCTCATCTCGAGCTAGGAGGCGGAAACGGGGCTCCCCTGGATGTGTGCGGGACCCCACGTGCTTCCTCTCGAGTGGAGACGGGTATGTCGGGGAACTTCTTGAGTTGCAGCAATGGTGTGAAGGACCCTTTGGAAGTTCCAGTGGTTAGATGTGATTGGCCTCGAGAAGCCTCAGCGGAAATGGGCCTCATCTCGCCTGGAGGGCAAAACCTCCTGGATTTTCTCGAGTTGCGGCAGGTGCTCTCGACTTACGACGGGGACCTCAGGGACCCGCTCTGATGGCCTCAGGAAAGGCCAGTCCCCATGCGAGTTCCTCGGGGGCCTCTCGGGATTCCTCTCCCGTCGATGCCGGGGCCTAAGACCTTGTGTGGAGTCGGGGCCGGAACCTGAGGATTCCTCTCCAGTGCTGACATGGATCTTGGGGTACTTCTGGAGTCTCCCCAGGGGATTCAGTCCTCGTCTCGAATGCGGGCATGCACTTGCGCTTTCCTCCAGAGCGGTAGCAGCAGTGTCACGCAGTCCGCCGCGTGGATCAAAGGATCTATGGTTTTCCCTCGAGTCTTTCCCACGAGGCTTTCCCACGAGGCTTTCCCACAGGGCTGTCCCACGTGCACACGTGGTGGGAGTCGATCCTCGGCTTGAACGTCAAGGCAGTGCAGGGAAAACAGGTTCCTCTGGAATGGACTGACACATCTGGGGGACTCTTGGAATGGTGGCACGACCCTGGAGTTCCTCTCGCCTTTCCTGTGGAGAGCGCCTCCTCTTGAGATGCGACGGGAACGCCGGGAATTCTTTCCCTACGAAACAGGGAAAGGATCCCTCATCTCGAGCTAGGAGGCGGAAACGGGGCTCCCCTGGATGTGTGCGGGACCCACGTGCTTCCTCTCGAGTGGAGACGGGTATGTCGGGGAACTTCTTGAGTTGCAGCAAGGGTGTGAAGGACCCTTTGGAAGTTCCAGTGGTTAGACGTGATTAGCCTCGAGAAGCCTCAGCGGAAATGGGCCTCATCACGCCTGGAGGTGAAAACCTCCTGGATTTTCTCGAGTTGCGGCAGGTGCTCTCGACTTACGACGGGGACCTCAGGGACCCGCTCTGGTGGCCTCAGGAAAGGCCAGTCCCCATGCGAGTTCCTCGGGGGCCTCTCGGGATTCCTCTCCCGTCGATGCCGGGGCCTAAGACCTTGTGTGGAGTCGGGGCCGGAACCTGAGGATTCCTCTCCAGTGCTGACATGGATCTTGGGGTACTTCTGGAGTCTCCCCAGGGGAGTCAGTCCTCGTCTCGAATGCGGGCATGCACTTGCGCTTTCCTCCAGAGCGGTAGCAGCAGTGTCACGCAGTCCGCCACGTGGATCAAAGGATCTATGGTTTTCCCTCGAGTCTTTCCCACGAGGCTTTCCCACGAGGCTTTCCCACAGGGCTGTCCCACGTGCACACGTGGTGGGAGTCGATCCTCGCTTGAACGTCATGGCAATGCAGGGAAAACATGTTCCTCTGGAATGGACTGACACATCTGGGGGACTCTTGGAATGGTGTCACGACCCTGGAGTTCCTCTCGCCTTTCCTGTGGAGAGCGCCTCCTCATGAGATGCGACGGGAACGCCGGGAATTCTTTCCCTACGAAACAGGGAAAGGATCCCTCATCTCGAGCTAGGAGGCGGAAACGGGGCTCCCCTGGATGTGGGGGGGACATCACGTGCTTCCTCTAGATGGAGACGGGTATGTCGGGGAACTTCTTGAGTTGCAGCAATGGTGTGAAGGACCCTTTGGAAGTTCCAGTGGTTAGATGTGATTGGCCTCGAGAAGCCTCAGCGGAAATGGGCCTCATCTCGCCTGGAGGCCAAAACCTCCTGGATTTTCTCGAGTTGCGGCAGGTGCTCTCGACTTACGACGGGGACCTCAGGGAACCGCTCTGGTGGCCTCAGGAAAGGCCAGTCCCCATGCGAGTTCCTCGGGGCCTCTCGGGATTCCTCTCCCGTCGATGCCGGGGCCTAAGACCTTGTGTGGAGTCGGGGCCGGAACCTGAGGATTCCTCTCCAGTGCTGACATGGATCTTGGGGTACTTCTGGAGTCTCCCCAGGGGAGTCAGTCCTCGTCTCGAATGCGGGCATGCACTTGCGCTTTCCTCCAGAGCGGTAGCAGCAGTGTCACGCAGTCCGCCGCGTGGATCAAAGGATGTATGGTTTTCCCTAGAGTCGTTCCCACGAGGCTTTCCCACGAGGCTTTCCCACAGGGCTGTCCCACGTGCACACGTGGTGGGAGTCGATCCTCGGCTTGAACGTCAAGGCAGTGCAGGGAAAACAGGTTCCTCTGGAATGGACTGACACATCTGGGGGACTCTTGGAATGGTGGCACGACCCTGGAGTTCCTCTCGCCTTTCCTGTGGAGAGCGCCTCCTCTTGAGATGCGACGGGAACGCCGGGAATTCTTTCCCTACGAAACAGGGAAAGGATCCCTCATCTCGAGCTAGGAGGCGGAAACGGGGCTCCCCTGGATGTGTGCAGGACCCACGTGCTTCCTCTCGAGTGGAGACGGGTATGTCGGGGAACTTCTTGAGTTGCAGCAATGGTGTGAAGGACCCTTTGGAAGTTCCAGTGGTTAGATGTGATTGGCCTCGAGAAGCCTCAGCGGAAATGGGCCTCATCTCGCCTGGAGGGCAAAACCTCCTGGATTTTCTCGAGTTGCGGCAGGTGCTCTCGACTTACGACGGGGACCTCAGGGAACCGCTCTGGTGGCCTCAGGAAAGGCCAGTCCCCATGCGAGTTCCTCGGGGCCTCTCGGGATTCCTCTCCCGTCGATGCCGGGGCCTAAGACCTTGTGTGGAGTCGGGGCCGGAACCTGAGGATTCCTCTCCAGTGCTGACATGGATCTTGGGGTACTTCTGGAGTCTCCCCAGGGGAGTCAGTCCTCGTCTCGAATGCGGGCATGCACTTGCGCTTTCCTCCAGAGCGGTAGCAGCAGTGTCACGCAGTCCGCCACGTGGATCAAAGGATCTATGGTTTTCCCTCGAGTCTTTCCCAAGAGGCTTTCCCACGAGGCTTTCCCACAGGGCTGTCCCACGTGCACACGTGGTGGGAGTCGATCCTCGGCTGGAACGTCAAGGCAGTGCAGGGAAAACAGGTTCCTCTGGAATGGACTGACACATCTGGGGGACTCTTGGAATGGTGGCACGACCCTGGAGTTCCTCTCGCCTTTCCTGTGGAGAGCGCCTCCTCTTGAGATGCGACGGGAACGCCGGGAATTCTTTCCCTACGAAACAGGGAAAGGATCCCTCATCTCGAGCTAGGAGGCGGAAACGGGGCTCCCCTGGATGTGTGCGGGACCCCACGTGCTTCCTCTCGAGTGGAGACGGGTATGTCGGGGAACTTCTTGAGTTGCAGCAATGGTGTGAAGGACCCTTTGGAAGTTCCAGTGGTTAGATGTGATTGGCCTCGAGAAGCCTCAGCGGAAATGGGCCTCATCTCGCCTGGAGGGCAAAACCTCCTGGATTTTCTCGAGTTGCGGCAGGTGCTCTCGACTTACGACGGGGACCTCAGGGACCCGCTCTGGTGGCCTCAGGAAAGGCCAGTCCCCATGCGAGTTCCTCGGGGGCCTCTCGGGATTCCTCTCCCGTCGATGCCGGGGCCTAAGACCTTGTGTGGAGTCGGGGCCGGAACCTGAGGATTCCTCTCCAGTGCTGACATGGATCTTGGGGTACTTCTGGAGTCTCCCCAGGGGAGTCAGTCCTCGTCTCGAATGCGGGCATGCACTTGCGCTTTCCTCCAGAGCGGTAGCAGCAGTGTCACGCAGTCCGCCACGTGGATCAAAGGATCTATGGTTTTCCCTCGAGTCTTTCCCACGAGGCTTTCCCACGAGGCTTTCCCACAGGGCTGTCCCACGTGCACACGTGGTGGGAGTCGATCCTCGGCTTGAACGTCAAGGCAGTGCAGGGAAAACAGGTTCCTCTGGAATGGACTGACACATCTGGGGGACTCTTGGAATGGTGGCACGACCCTGGAGTTCCTCTCGCCTTTCCTGTGGAGAGCGCCTCCTCTTGAGATGCGACGGGAACGCCGGGAATTCTTTCCCTACGAAACAGGGAAAGGATCCCTCATCTCGAGCTAGGAGGCGGAAACGGGGCTCCCCTGGATGTGTGCGGGACCCACGTGCTTCCTCTCGAGTGGAGACGGGTATGTCGGGGAACTTCTTGAGTTGCAGCAAGGGTGTGAAGGACCCTTTGGAAGTTCCAGTGGTTAGACGTGATTAGCCTCGAGAAGCCTCAGCGGAAATGGGCCTCATCACGCCTGGAGGTGAAAACCTCCTGGATTTTCTCGAGTTGCGGCAGGTGCTCTCGACTTACGACGGGGACCTCAGGGACCCGCTCTGGTGGCCTCAGGAAAGGCCAGTCCCCATGCGAGTTCCTCGGGGGCCTCTCGGGATTCCTCTCCCGTCGATGCCGGGGCCTAAGACCTTGTGTGGAGTCGGGGCCGGAACCTGAGGATTCCTCTCCAGTGCTGACATGGATCTTGGGGTACTTCTGGAGTCTCCCCAGGGGAGTCAGTCCTCGTCTCGAATGCGGGCATGCACTTGCGCTTTCCTCCAGAGCGGTAGCAGCAGTGTCACGCAGTCCGCCGCGTGGATCAAAGGATGTATGGTTTTCCCTCGAGTCTTTCCCACGAGGCTTTCCCACGAGGCTTTCCCACAGGGCTGTCCCACGTGCACACGTGGTGGGAGTCGATCCTCGCTTGAACGTCATGGCAATGCAGGGAAAACATGTTCCTCTGGAATGGACTGACACATCTGGGGGACTCTTGGAATGGTGTCACGACCCTGGAGTTCCTCTCGCCTTTCCTGTGGAGAGCGCCTCCTCATGAGATGCGACGGGAACGCCGGGAATTCTTTCCCTACGAAACAGGGAAAGGATCCCTCATCTCGAGCTAGGAGGCGGAAACGGGGCTCCCCTGGATGTGGGGGGGACATCACGTGCTTCCTCTAGATGGAGACGGGTATGTCGGGGAACTTCTTGAGTTGCAGCAATGGTGTGAAGGACCCTTTGGAAGTTCCAGTGGTTAGATGTGATTGGCCTGGAGAAGCCTCAGCGGAAATGGGCCTCATCTCGCCTGGAGGGCAAAACCTCCTGGATTTTCTCGAGTTGCGGCAGGTGCTCTCGACTTACGACGGGGACCTCAGGGACCCGCTCTGCTGGCCTCAGGAAAGGCCAGTCCCCATGCGAGTTCCTCGGGGCCTCTCGGGATTCCTCTCCCGTCGATGCCGGGGCCTAAGACCTTGTGTGGAGTCGGGGCCGGAACCTGAGGATTCCTCTCCAGTGCTGACATGGATCTTGGGGTACTTCTGGAGTCTCCCCAGGGGAGTCAGTCCTCGTCTCGAATGCGGGCATGCACTTGCGCTTTCCTCCAGAGCGGTAGCAGCAGTGTCACGCAGTCCGCCACGTGGATCAAAGGATCTATGGTTTTCCCTCGAGTCTTTCCCAAGAGGCTTTCCCACGAGGCTTTCCCACAGGGCTGTCCCACGTGCACACGTGGTGGGAGTCGATCCTCGGCTGGAACGTCAAGGCAGTGCAGGGAAAACAGGTTCCTCTGGAATGGACTGACACATCTGGGGGACTCTTGGAATGGTGGCATGACCCTGGAGTTCCTCTCGCCTTTCCTGTGGAGAGCGCCTCCTCTTGAGATGCGACGGGAACGCCGGGAATTCTTTCCCTACGAAACAGGGAAAGGATCCCTCATCTCGAGCTAGGAGGCGGAAACGGGGCTCCCCTGGATGTGTGCGGGACCCACGTGCTTCCTCTCGAGTGGAGACGGGTATGTCGGGGAACTTCTTGAGTTGCAGCAAGGGTGTGAAGGACCCTTTGGAAGTTCCAGTGGTTAGACGTGATTAGCCTCGAGAAGCCTCAGCGGAAATGGGCCTCATCTCGCCTAGAGGTGAAAACCTCCTGGATTTTCTCGAGTTGCGGCAGGTGCTCTCGACTTACGACGGGGACCTCAGGGACCCGCTCTGGTGGCCTCAGGAAAGGCCAGTCCCCATGCGAGTTCCTCGGGGGCCTCTCGGGATTCCTCTCCCGTCGATGCCGGGGCCTAAGACCTTGTGTGGAGTCGGGGCCGGAACCTGAGGATTCCTCTCCAGTGCTGACATGGATCTTGGGGTACTTCTGGAGTCTCCCCAGGGGAGTCAGTCCTCGTCTCGAATGCGGGCATGCACTTGCGCTTTCCTCCAGTGCGGTAGCAGCAGTGTCACGCAGTCCGCCGCGTGGATCAAAGGATCTATGGTTTTCCCTCGAGTCTTTCCCACGAGGCTTTCCCACGAGGCTTTCCCACAGGGCTGTCCCACGTGCACACGTGGTGGGAGTCGATCCTCGCTTGAACGTCATGGCAATGCAGGGAAAACATGTTCCTCTGGAATGGACTGACACATCTGGGGGACTCTTGGAATGGTGTCACGACCCTGGAGTTCCTCTCGCCTTTCCTGTGGAGAGCGCCTCCTCATGAGATGCGACGGGAACGCCGGGAATTCTTTCCCTACTAAACAGGGAAAGGATCCCTCATCTCGATCTAGGAGGCGGAAACGGGGCTCCCCTGGATGTGGGGGGGACATCACGTGCTTCCTCTAGATGGAGACGGGTATGTCGGGGAACTTCTTGAGTTGCAGCAATGGTGTGAAGGACCCTTTGGAAGTTCCAGTGGTTAGATGTGATTGGCCTCGAGAAGCCTCAGCGGAAATGGGCCTCATCTCGCCTGGAGGGCAAAACCTCCTGGATTTTCTCGAGGTGCGGCAGGTGCTCTCGACTTACGACGGGGACCTCAGGGAACCGCTCTGGTGGCCTCAGGAAAGGCCAGTCCCCATGCGAGTTCCTCGGGGCCTCTCGGGATTCCTCTCCCGTCGATGCCGGGGCCTAAGACCTTGTGTGGAGTCGTGGCCGGAACCTGAGGATTCCTCTCCAGTGCTGACATGGATCTTGGGGTACTTCTGGAGTCTCCCCAGGGGAGTCAGTCCTCGTCTCGAATGCGGGCATGCACTTGCGCTTTCCTCCAGAGCGGTAGCAGCAGTGTCACGCAGTCCGCCACGTGGATCAAAGGATCTATGGTTTTCCCTCGAGTCTTTCCCAAGAGGCTTTCCCACGAGGCTTTCCCACAGGGCTGTCCCACGTGCACACGTGGTGGGAGTCGATCCTCGGCTTGAACGTCAAGGCAGTGCAGGGAAAACAGATTCCTCTGGAATGGACTGACACATCTGGGGGACTCTTGGAATGGTGGCACGACCCTGGAGTTCCTCTCGCCTTTCCTGTGGAGAGCGCCTCCTCTTGAGATGCGACGGGAACGCCGGGAATTCTTTCCCTACGAAACAGGGAACGGATCCCTCATCTCGAGCTAGGAGGCGGAAACGGGGCTCCCCTGGATGTGTGCGGGACCCACGTGCTTCCTCTCGAGTGGAGACGGGTATGTCGGGGAACTTCTTGAGTTGCAGCAAGGGTGTGAAGGACCCTTTGGAAGTTCCAGTGGTTAGAAGTGATTAGCCTCGAGAAGCCTCAGCGGAAATGGGCCTCATCTCGCCTGGAGGGCAAAACCTCCTGGATTTTCTCGAGTTGCGGCAGGTGCTCTCGACTTACGACGGGGACCTCAGGGACCCGCTCTGGTGGCCTCTGGAAAGGCCAGTCCCTATGCGAGTTCCTCGGGGGCCTCTCGGGATTCCTCTCCCGTCGATGCCGGGGCCTAAGACCTTGTGTGGAGTCGGGGCCGGAACCTGAGGATTCCTCTCCAGTGCTGACATGGATCTTGGGGTACTTCTGGAGTCTCCCCAGGGGAGTCAGTCCTCGTCTCGAATGCGGGCATGCACTTGCGCTTTCCTCCAGAGCGGTAGCAGCAGTGTCACGCAGTCCGCCGCATGGATCAAAGGATCTATGGTTTTCCCTCGAGTCTTTCCCACGAGGCTTTCCCACGAGGCTTTCCCACAGGGCTGTCCCACGTGCACACGTGGTGGGAGTCGATCCTCGGCTGGAACGTCAAGGCAGTGCAGGGAAAACAGGTTCCTCTGGAATGGACTGACACATCTGGGGGACTCTTGGAATGGTGGCATGACCCTGGAGTTCCTCTCGCCTTTCCTGTGGAGAGCGCCTCCTCTTGAGATGCGACGGGAACGCCGGGAATTCTTTCCCTACGAAACAGGGAAAGGATCCCTCATCTCGAGCTAGGAGGCGGAAACGGGGCTCCCCTGGATGTGTGCGGGACCCCACGTGCTTCCTCTCGAGTGGAGACGGGTATGTCGGGGAACATCTTGAGTTGCAGCAATGGTGTGAAGGACCCTTTGGAAGTTCCAGTGGTTAGATGTGATTGGCCTCGAGAAGCCTCAGCGGAAATGGGCCTCATCTCGCCTGGAGGGCAAAACCTCCTGGATTTTCTCGAGTTGCGGCAGGTGCTCTCGACTTACGACGGGGACCTCAGGGACCCGCTCTGGTGGCCTCAGGAAAGGCCAGTCCCCATGCGAGTTCCTCGGGGGCCTCTCGGGATTCCTCTCCCGTCGATGCCGGGGCCTAAGACCTTGTGTGGAGTCGGGGCCGGAACCTGAGGATTCCTCTCCAGTGCTGACATGGATCTTGGGGTACTTCTGGAGTCTCCCCAGGGGAGTCAGTCCTCGTCTCGAATGCGGGCATGCACTTGCGCTTTCCTCCAGAGCGGTAACAGCAGTGTCACGCAGTCCGCCGCGTGGATCAAAGGATCTATGGTTTTCCCTCGAGTCTTTCCCACGAGGCTTTCCCACGAGGCTTTCCCACAGGGCTGTCCCACGTGCACACGTGGTGGGAGTCGATCATCGGCTTGAACGTCAAGGCAGTGCAGGGAAAACAGGTTCCTCTGGAATGGACTGACACATCTGGGGGACTCTTGGAATGGTGGCACGACCCTGGAGTTCCTCTCGCCTTTCCTGTGGAGAGCGCCTCCTCTTGAGATGCGACGGGAACGCCGGGAATTCTTTCCCTACGAAACAGGGAAAGGATCCCTCATCTCGCGCTAGGAGGCGGAAACGGGGCTCCCCTGGATGTGTGCGGGACCCACGTGCTTCCTCTCGAGTGGAGACGGGTATGTCGGGAAACTTCTTCAGTTGCAGCAAGGGTGTGAAGGACCCTTTGGAAGTTCCAGTGGTTAGATGTGATTGGCCTCGAGAAGCCTCAGCGGAAATGGGCCTCATCTCGCCTGGAGGGCAAAACCTCCTGGATTTTCTCGAGTTGCGGCAGGTGCTCTCGACTTACGACGGGGACCTCAGGGAACCGCTCTGGTGGCCTCAGGAAAGGCCAGTCCCCATGCGAGTTCCTCGGGGGCCTCTCGGGATTCCTCTCCCGTCGATGCCGGGGCCTAAGACCTTGTGTGGAGTCGGGGCCGGAACCTGAGGATTCCTCTCCAGTGCTGACATGGATCTTGGGGTACTTCTGGAGTCTCCCCAGGGGAGTCAGTCCTCGTCTCGAATGCGGGCATGCATTGCGCTTTCCTCCAGAGCGGTAGCAGCAGTGTCACGCAGTCCGCCGCGTGGATCAAAGGATCTATGGTTTTCCCTCGAGTCTTTCCCACGAGGCTTTCCCACGAGGCTTTCCCACAGGGCTGTCCCACGTGCACACGTGGTGGGAGTCGATCCTCGGCTTGAACGTCAAGGCAGTGCAGGGAAAACAGGTTCCTCTGGAATGGACTGACACATCTGGGGGACTCTTGGAATGGTGGCACGACCCTGGAGTTCCTCTCGCCTTTCCTGTGGAGAGCGCCTCCTCTTGAGATGCGACGGGAACGCCGGGAATTCTTTCCCTACGAAACAGGGAAAGGATCCCTCATCTCGAGCTAGGAGGCGGAAACGGGGCTCCCCTGGATGTGGGGGGGACATCACGTGCTTCCTCTAGATGGAGACGGGTATGTCGGGGAACTTCTTGAGTTGCAGCAATGGTGTGAAGGACCCTTTGGAAGTTCCAGTGGTTAGATGTGATTGGCCTCGAGAAGCCTCAGCGGAAATGGGCCTCATCTCGCCTGGAGGGCAAAACCTCCTGGATTTTCTCGAGGTGCGGCAGGTGCTCTCGACTTTCGACGGGGACCTCAGGGAACCGCTCTGGTGGCCTCAGGAAAGGCCAGTCCCCATGCGAGTTCCTCGGGGCCTCTCGGGATTCCTCTCACGTCGATGCCGGGGCCTAAGACCTTGTGTGGAGTCGGGGCCGGAACCTGAGGATTCCTCTCCAGTGCTGACATGGATCTTGGGGTACTTCTGGAGTCTCCCCAGGGGAGTCAGTCCTCGTCTCGAATGCGGGCATGCACTTGCGCTTTCCTCCAGAGCGGTAGCAGCAGTGTCACGCAGTCCGCCACGTGGATCAAAGGATCTATGGTTTTCCCTCGAGTCTTTCCCAAGAGGCTTTCCCACGAGGCTTTCCCACAGGGCTGTCCCACGTGCACACGTGGTGGGAGTCGATCCTCGGCTTGAACGTCAAGGCAGTGCAGGGAAAACAGATTCCTCTGGAATGGACTGACACATCTGGGGGACTCTTGGAATGGTGGCACGACCCTGGAGTTCCTCTCGCCTTTCCTGTGGAGAGCGCCTCCTCTTGAGATGCGACGGGAACGCCGGGAATTCTTTCCCTACTAAGCAGGGAACGGATCCCTCATCTCGAGCTAGGAGGCGGAAACGGGGCTCCCCTGGATGTGTGCGGGACCCACGTGCTTCCTCTCGAGTGGAGACGGGTATGTCGGGGAACTTCTTGAGTTGCAGCAAGGGTGTGAAGGACCCTTTGGAAGTTCCAGTGGTTAGAAGTGATTAGCCTCGAGAAGCCTCAGCGGAAATGGGCCTCATCTCGCCTGGAGGGCAAAACCTCCTGGATTTTCTCGAGTTGCGGCAGGTGCTCTCGACTTACGACGGGGACCTCAGGGACCCGCTCTGGTGGCCTCAGGAAAGGCCAGTCCCCATGCGAGTTCCTCGGGGGCCTCTCGGGATTCCTCTCCCGTCGATGCCGGGGCCTAAGACCTTGTGTGGAGTCGGGGCCGGAACCTGAGGATTCCTCTCCAGTGCTGACATGGATCTTGGGGTACTTCTGGAGTCTCCCCAGGGGAGTCAGTCCTCGTCTCGAATGCGGGCATGCACTTGCGCTTTCCTCCAGAGCGGTAACAGCAGTGTCACGCAGTCCGCCGCGTGGATCAAAGGATCTATGGTTTTCCCTCGAGTCTTTCCCACGAGGCTTTCCCACGAGGCTTTCCCACAGGGCTGTCCCACGTACACACGTGGTGGGAGTCGATCCTCGGCTTGAACGTCAAGGCAGTGCAGGGAAAACAGGTTCCTCTGGAATGGACTGACACATCTGGGGGACTCTTGGAATGGTGGCACGACCCTGGAGTTCCTCTCGCCTTTCCTGTGGAGAGCGCCTCCTCTTGAGATGCGACGGGAACGCCGGGAATTCTTTCCCTACGAAACAGGGAAAGGATCCCTCATCTCGAGCTAGGAGGCGGAAACGGGGCTCCCCTGGATGTGTGCGGGACACCACGTGCTTCATCTCGAGTGCAGACGGGTATGTCGGGGAAGTTCTTGAGTTGCAGCAATGGTGTGAAGGACCCTTTGGAAGTTCCAGTGGTTAGATGTGATTGGCCTCGAGAAGCCTCAGCGGAAATGGGCCTCATCTCCCCTGGAGGGCAAAACCTCCTGGATTTTCTAGAGTTGCGGCAGGTGCTCTCAACTTACGACGGGGACCTCAGGGAACTGCTCTGGTGGCCTCAGGAAAGGCCAGTCCCCATGCGAGTTCCTCGGGGGCGTCTCGGGATTCCTCCCCCGTCGATGCCGGGGCCTAAGACCTTGTGTGGAGTCGGGGCCGGAACCTGAGGATTCCTCTCCAGTGCTGACTTGGATCTTGGGGTAATTCTGGAGTCTCCCCAGGGGAGTCAGTCCTCGTCTCGAATGCGGGCATGCATTGCGCTTTCCTCCAGAGCGGTAGCAGCAGTGTCACGCAGTCCGCCGCGTGGATCAAAGGATCTATGGTTTTCCCTCGAGTCTTTCCCACGAGGCTTTCCCACGAGGCTTTCCCACAGGGCTGTCCCACGTGCACACGTGGTGGGAGTCGATCCTCGGCTGGAACGTCAAGGCAGTGCAGGGAAAACAGGTTCCTCTGGAATGGACTGACACATCTGGGGGACTCTTGGAATGGTGTCACGACCCTGGAGTTCCTCTCGCCTTTCCTGTGGAGAGCGCCTCCTCTTGAGATGCGACGGGAACGCCGGGAATTCTTTCCCCACGAAACAGGGAAAGGATCCCTCATCTCGAGCTAGGAGGCGGAAACGGGGCTCCCCTGGATGCGTGCGGGACACCACGTGCTTCCTCTCGAGTGGAGACGGGTATGTCGGGGAACTTCTTGAGTTGCCGCAAGGGTGTGAAGGACCCTTTGGAAGTTCCAGTGGTTAGATGTGATTGGCCTCGAGAAGCCTCAGCGGAAATGGGCCTCATCTCGCCTGGAGGGCAAAACCTCCTGGATTTTCTCGAGTTGCGGCAGGTGCTCTCGACTTACGACGGGGACCTCAGGGACCCGCTCTGGTGGCCTCAGGAAAGGCCAGTCCCCATGCGAGTTCCTCGGGGGCCTCTCGGGATTCCTCTCCCGTCGATGCCGGGGCCTAAGACCTTGTGTGGAGTCGGGGCCGGAACCTGAGGATTCCTCTCCAGTGCTGACATGGATCTTGGGGTACTTCTGGAGTCTCCCCAGGGGAGTCAGTCCTCGTCTCGAATGCGGGCATGCACTTGCGCTTTCCTCCAGAGCGGTAGCAGCAGTGTCACGCAGTCCGCCGCGTGGATCAAAGGATCTATGGTTTTCCCTCGAGTCTTTCCCACGAGGCTTTCCCACGAGGCTTTCCCACAGGGCTGTCCCACGTGCACACGTGGTGGGAGTCGATCCTCGCTTGAACGTCATGGCAATGCAGGGAAAACATGTTCCTCTGGAATGGACTGACACATCTGGGGGACTCTTGGAATGGTGTCACGACCCTGGAGTTCCTCTCGCCTTTCCTGTGGAGAGCGCCTCCTCATGAGATGCGACGGGAACGCCGGGAATTCTTTCCCTACTAAACAGGGAAAGGATCCCTCATCTCGATCTAGGAGGCGGAAACGGGGCTCCCCTGGATGTGGGGGGGACATCACGTGCTTCCTCTAGATGGAGACGGGTATGTCGGGGAACTTCTTGAGTTGCAGCAATGGTGTGAAGGACCCTTTGGAAGTTCCAGTGGTTAGATGTGATTGGCCTCGAGAAGCCTCAGCGGAAATGGGCCTCATCTCGCCTGGAGGGCAAAACCTCCTGGATTTTCTCGAGGTGCGGCAGGTGCTCTCGACTTACGACGGGGACCTCAGGGAACCGCTCTGGTGGCCTCAGGAAAGGCCAGTCCCCATGCGAGTTCCTCGGGGCCTCTCGGGATTCCTCTCCCGTCGATGCCGGGGCCTAAGACCTTGTGTGGAGTCGTGGCCGGAACCTGAGGATTCCTCTCCAGTGCTGACATGGATCTTGGGGTACTTCTGGAGTCTCCCCAGGGGAGTCAGTCCTCGTCTCGAATGCGGGCATGCACTTGCGCTTTCCTCCAGAGCGGTAGCAGCAGTGTCACGCAGTCCGCCACGTGGATCAAAGGATCTATGGTTTTCCCTCGAGTCTTTCCCAAGAGGCTTTCCCACGAGGCTTTCCCACAGGGCTGTCCCACGTGCACACGTGGTGGGAGTCGATCCTCGGCTTGAACGTCAAGGCAGTGCAGGGAAAACAGATTCCTCTGGAATGGACTGACACATCTGGGGGACTCTTGGAATGGTGGCACGACCCTGGAGTTCCTCTCGCCTTTCCTGTGGAGAGCGCCTCCTCTTGAGATGCGACGGGAACGCCGGGAATTCTTTCCCTACGAAACAGGGAAAGGATCCCTCATCTCGAGCTAGGAGGCGGAAACGGGGCTCCCCTGGATGTGTGCGGGACCCACGTGCTTCCTCTCGAGTGGAGACGGGTATGTCGGGGAACTTCTTGAGTTGCAGCAAGGGTGTGAAGGACCCTTTGGAAGTTCCAGTGGTTAGAAGTGATTAGCCTCGAGAAGCCTCAGCGGAAATGGGCCTCATCTCGCCTGGAGGGCAAAACCTCCTGGATTTTCTCGAGTTGCGGCAGGTGCTCTCGACTTACGACGGGGACCTCAGGGACCCGCTCTGGTGGCCTCTGGAAAGGCCAGTCCCTATGCGAGTTCCTCGGGGGCCTCTCGGGATTCCTCTCCCGTCGATGCCGGGGCCTAAGACCTTGTGTGGAGTCGGGGCCGGAACCTGAGGATTCCTCTCCAGTGCTGACATGGATCTTGGGGTACTTCTGGAGTCTCCCCAGGGGAGTCAGTCCTCGTCTCGAATGCGGGCATGCACTTGCGCTTTCCTCCAGAGCGGTAGCAGCAGTGTCACGCAGTCCGCCGCATGGATCAAAGGATCTATGGTTTTCCCTCGAGTCTTTCCCACGAGGCTTTCCCACGAGGCTTTCCCACAGGGCTGTCCCACGTGCACACGTGGTGGGAGTCGATCCTCGGCTGGAACGTCAAGGCAGTGCAGGGAAAACAGGTTCCTCTGGAATGGACTGACACATCTGGGGGACTCTTGGAATGGTGGCATGACCCTGGAGTTCCTCTCGCCTTTCCTGTGGAGAGCGCCTCCTCTTGAGATGCGACGGGAACGCCGGGAATTCTTTCCCTACGAAACAGGGAAAGGATCCCTCATCTCGAGCTAGGAGGCGGAAACGGGGCTCCCCTGGATGTGTGCGGGACCCCACGTGCTTCCTCTCGAGTGGAGACGGGTATGTCGGGGAACATCTTGAGTTGCAGCAATGGTGTGAAGGACCCTTTGGAAGTTCCAGTGGTTAGATGTGATTGGCCTCGAGAAGCCTCAGCGGAAATGGGCCTCATCTCGCCTGGAGGGCAAAACCTCCTGGATTTTCTCGAGTTGCGGCAGGTGCTCTCGACTTACGACGGGGACCTCAGGGACCCGCTCTGGTGGCCTCAGGAAAGGCCAGTCCCCATGCGAGTTCCTCGGGGGCCTCTCGGGATTCCTCTCCCGTCGATGCCGGGGCCTAAGACCTTGTGTGGAGTCGGGGCCGGAACCTGAGGATTCCTCTCCAGTGCTGACATGGATCTTGGGGTACTTCTGGAGTCTCCCCAGGGGAGTCAGTCCTCGTCTCGAATGCGGGCATGCACTTGCGCTTTCCTCCAGAGCGGTAACAGCAGTGTCACGCAGTCCGCCGCGTGGATCAAAGGATCTATGGTTTTCCCTCGAGTCTTTCCCACGAGGCTTTCCCACGAGGCTTTCCCACAGGGCTGTCCCACGTGCACACGTGGTGGGAGTCGATCCTCGGCTTGAAGGTCAAGGCAGTGCAGGGAAAACAGGTTCCTCTGGAATGGACTGACACATCTGGGGGACTCTTGGAATGGTGGCACGACCCTGGAGTTCCTCTCGCCTTTCCTGTGGAGAGCGCCTCCTCTTGAGATGCGACGGGAACGCCGGGAATTCTTTCCCTACGAAACAGGGATAGGATCCCTCATCTCGCGCTAGGAGGCGGAAACGGGGCTCCCCTGGATGTGTGCGGGACCCACGTGCTTCCTCTCGAGTGGAGACGGGTATGTCGGGAAACTTCTTCAGTTGCAGCAAGGGTGTGAAGGACCCTTTGGAAGTTCCAGTGGTTAGATGTGATTGGCCTCGAGAAGCCTCAGCGGAAATGGGCCTCATCTCGCCTGGAGGGCAAAACCTCCTGGATTTTCTCGAGTTGCGGCAGGTGCTCTCGACTTACGACGGGGACCTCAGGGAACCGCTCTGGTGGCCTCAGGAAAGGCCAGTCCCCATGCGAGTTCCTCGGGGGCCTCTCGGGATTCCTCTCCCGTCGATGCCGGGGCCTAAGACCTTGTGTGGAGTCGGGGCCGGAACCTGAGGATTCCTCTCCAGTGCTGACATGGATCTTGGGGTACTTCTGGAGTCTCCCCAGGGGAGTCAGTCCTCGTCTCGAATGCGGGCATGCATTGCGCTTTCCTCCAGAGCGGTAGCAGCAGTGTCACGCAGTCCGCCGCGTGGATCAAAGGATCTATGGTTTTCCCTCGAGTCTTTCCCACGAGGCTTTCCCACGAGGCTTTCCCACAGGGCTGTCCCACGTGCACACGTGGTGGGAGTCGATCCTCGGCTTGAACGTCAAGGCAGTGCAGGGAAAACAGGTTCCTCTGGAATGGACTGACACATCTGGGGGACTCTTGGAATGGTGGCACGACCCTGGAGTTCCTCTCGCCTTTCCTGTGGAGAGCGCCTCCTCTTGAGATGCGACGGGAACGCCGGGAATTCTTTCCCTACGAAACAGGGAAAGGATCCCTCATCTCGAGCTAGGAGGCGGAAACGGGGCTCCCCTGGATGTGGGGGGGACATCACGTGCTTCCTCTAGATGGAGACGGGTATGTCGGGGAACTTCTTGAGTTGCAGCAATGGTGTGAAGGACCCTTTGGAAGTTCCAGTGGTTAGATGTGATTGGCCTCGAGAAGCCTCAGCGGAAATGGGCCTCATCTCGCCTGGAGGCCAAAACCTCCTGGATTTTCTCGAGGTGCGGCAGGTGCTCTCGACTTTCGACGGGGACCTCAGGGAACCGCTCTGGTGGCCTCAGGAAAGGCCAGTCCCCATGCGAGTTCCTCGGGGCCTCTCGGGATTCCTCTCACGTCGATGCCGGGGCCTAAGACCTTGTGTGGAGTCGGGGCCGGAACCTGAGGATTCCTCTCCAGTGCTGACATGGATCTTGGGGTACTTCTGGAGTCTCCCCAGGGGAGTCAGTCCTCGTCTCGAATGCGGGCATGCACTTGCGCTTTCCTCCAGAGCGGTAGCAGCAGTGTCACGCAGTCCGCCACGTGGATCAAAGGATCTATGGTTTTCCCTCGAGTCTTTCCCAAGAAGCTTTCCCACGAGGCTTTCCCACAGGGCTGTCCCACGTGCACACGTGGTGGGAGTCGATCCTCGGCTTGAACGTCAAGGCAGTGCAGGGAAAACAGATTCCTCTGGAATGGACTGACACATCTGGGGGACTCTTGGAATGGTGGCACGACCCTGGAGTTCCTCTCGCCTTTCCTGTGGAGAGCGCCTCCTCTTGAGATGCGACGGGAACGCCGGGAATTCTTTCCCTACTAAACAGGGAACGGATCCCTCATCTCGAGCTAGGAGGCGGAAACGGGGCTCCCCTGGATGTGTGCGGGACCCACGTGCTTCCTCTCGAGTGGAGACGGGTATGTCGGGGAACTTCTTGAGTTGCAGCAAGGGTGTGAAGGACCCTTTGGAAGTTCCAGTGGTTAGAAGTGATTAGCCTCGAGAAGCCTCAGCGGAAATGGGCCTCATCTCGCCTGGAGGGCAAAACCTCCTGGATTTTCTCGAGTTGCGGCAGGTGCTCTCGACTTACGACGGGGACCTCAGGGACCCGCTCTGGTGGCCTCTGGAAAGGCCAGTCCCCATGCGAGTTCCTCGGGGGCCTCTCGGGATTCCTCTCCCGTCGATGCCGGGGCCTAAGACCTTGTGTGGAGTCGGGGCCGGAACCTGAGGATTCCTCTCCAGTGCTGACATGGATCTTGGGGTACTTCTGGAGTCTCCCCAGGGGAGTCAGTCCTCGTCTCGAATGCGGGCATGCACTTGCGCTTTCCTCCAGAGCGGTAGCAGCAGTGTCACGCAGTCCGCCGCATGGATCAAAGGATCTATGGTTTTCCCTCGAGTCTTTCCCACGAGGCTTTCCCACGAGGCTTTCCCACAGGGCTGTCCCACGTGCACACGTGGTGGGAGTCGATCCTCGGCTTGAACGTCAAGGCAGTGCAGGGAAAACAGGTTCCTCTGGAATGGACTGACACATCTGGGGGACTCTTGGAATGGTGGCATGACCCTGGAGTTCCTCTCGCCTTTCCTGTGGAGAGCGCCTCCTCTTGAGATGCGACGGGAACGCCGGGAATTCTTTCCCTACGAAACAGGGAAAGGATCCCTCATCTCGAGCTAGGAGGCGGAAACGGGGCTCCCCTGGATGTGTGCGGGACCCCACGTGCTTCCTCTCGAGTGGAGACGGGTATGTCGGGGAACATCTTGAGTTGCAGCAATGGTGTGAAGGACCCTTTGGAAGTTTCAGTGGTTAGATGTGATTGGCCTCGAGAAGCCTCAGCGGAAATGGGCCTCATCTCGCCTGGAGGGCAAAACCTCCTGGATTTTCTCGAGTTGCGGCAGGTGCTCTCGACTTACGACGGGGACCTCAGGGACCCGCTCTGGTGGCCTCAGGAAAGGCCAGTCCCCATGCGAGTTCCTCGGGGGCCTCTCGGGATTCCTCTCCCGTCGATGCCGGGGCCTAAGACCTTGTGTGGAGTCGGGGCCGGAACCTGAGGATTCCTCTCCAGTGCTGACATGGATCTTGGGGTACTTCTGGAGTCTCCCCAGGGGAGTCAGTCCTCGTCTCGAATGCGGGCATGCACTTGCGCTTTCCTCCAGAGCGGTAACAGCAGTGTCACGCAGTCCGCCGCGTGGATCAAAGGATCTATGGTTTTCCCTCGAGTCTTTCCCACGAGGCTTTCCCACGAGGCTTTCCCACAGGGCTGTCCCACGTACACACGTGGTGGGAGTCGATCCTCGGCTTGAACGTCAAGGCAGTGCAGGGAAAACAGGTTCCTCTGGAATGGACTGACACATCTGGGGGACTCTTGGAATGGTGGCACGACCCTGGAGTTCCTCTCGCCTTTCCTGTGGAGAGCGCCTCCTCTTGAGATGCGACGGGAACGCCGGGAATTCTTTCCCTACGAAACAGGGAAAGGATCCCTCATCTCGAGCTAGGAGGCGGAAACGGGGCTCCCCTGGATGTGTGCGGGACACCACGTGCTTCATCTCGAGTGCAGACGGGTATGTCGGGGAAGTTCTTGAGTTGCAGCAATGGTGTGAAGGACCCTTTGGAAGTTCCAGTGGTTAGATGTGATTGGCCTCGAGAAGCCTCAGCGGAAATGGGCCTCATCTCCCCTGGAGGGCAAAACCTCCTGGATTTTCTAGAGTTGCGGCAGGTGCTCTCAACTTACGACGGGGACCTCAGGGAACTGCTCTGGTGGCCTCAGGAAAGGCCAGTCCCCATGCGAGTTCCTCGGGGGCGTCTCGGGATTCCTCCCCCGTCGATGCCGGGGCCTAAGACCTTGTGTGGAGTCGGGGCCGGAACCTGAGGATTCCTCTCCAGTGCTGACTTGGATCTTGGGGTAATTCTGGAGTCTCCCCAGGGGAGTCAGTCCTCGTCTCGAATGCGGGCATGCATTGCGCTTTCCTCCAGAGCGGTAGCAGCAGTGTCACGCAGTCCGCCGCGTGGATCAAAGGATCTATGGTTTTCCCTCGAGTCTTTCCCACGAGGCTTTCCCACGAGGCTTTCCCACAGGGCTGTCCCACGTGCACACGTGGTGGGAGTCGATCCTCGGCTGGAACGTCAAGGCAGTGCAGGGAAAACAGGTTCCTCTGGAATGGACTGACACATCTGGGGGACTCTTGGAATGGTGTCACGACCCTGGAGTTCCTCTCGCCTTTCCTGTGGAGAGCGCCTCCTCTTGAGATGCGACGGGAACGCCGGGAATTCTTTCCCCACGAAACAGGGAAAGGATCCCTCATCTCGAGCTAGGAGGCGGAAACGGGGCTCCCCTGGATGCGTGCGGGACACCACGTGCTTCCTCTCGAGTGGAGACGGGTATGTCGGGGAACTTCTTGAGTTGCCGCAAGGGTGTGAAGGACCCTTTGGAAGTTCCAGTGGTTAGATGTGATTGGCCTCGAGAAGCCTCAGCGGAAATGGGCCTCATCTCGCCTGGAGGGCAAAACCTCCTGGATTTTCTCGAGTTGCGGCAGGTGCTCTCGACTTACGACGGGGACCTCAGGGACCCGCTCTGGTGGCCTCAGGAAAGGCCAGTCCCCATGCGAGTTCCTTGGGGGCCTCTCGGGATTACTCTCCCGTCGATGCCAGGGCCTAAGACCTTGTGTGGAGTCGGGGCCGGAACATGAGGATTCCTCTCCAGTGCTGACATGGATCTTGGGGTACTTCTGGAGTCTCCTCAGGGGAGTCAGTCCTCGTCTCGAATGCGGGCATGCACTTGCGCTTTCCTCCAGAGCGGTAGCAGCAGTGTCATGCAGTCCGCCGCGTGGATCAAAGGATCTATGGTTTTCCCTCGAGTCTTTCCCACGAGGCTTTCCCACGAGGCTTTCCCACAGGGCTGTCCCACGTGCACACGTGGTGGGAGTCGATCCTCGGCTTGAACGTCAAGGCAGTGCAGGGAAAACAGGTTCCTCTGGAATGGACTGACACATCTGGGGGACTCTTGGAATGGTGGCACGACCCTGGAGTTCCTCTCGCCTTTCCTGTGGAGAGCGCCTCCTCTTGAGATGCGACGGGAACGCCGGGAATTCTTTCCCTACGAAACAGGGAAAGGATCCCTCATCTCGAGCTAGGAGGCGGAAACGGTGCTCCCCTGGATGTGTGAGGGACCCCACGTGCTTCCTCTCGAGTGGAGACGGGTATGTCGGGGAACTTCTTGAGTTGCAGCAAGGGTGTGAAGGACCCTTTGGAAGTTCCAGTGGTTAGATGTGATTGGCCTCGAGAAGCCTCAGCGGAAATGGGCCTCATCTCGCCTGGAGGGCAAAACCTCCTGGATTTTCTCGAGTTGCTGCAGGTGCTCTCGACTTACGACGGGGACCTCAGGGACCCGCTCTGGTGGCCTCTGGAAAGGCCAGTCCCCATGCGAGTTCCTCGGGGGCCTCTCGGGATTCCTCTCCCGTCGATGCCGGGGCCTAAGACCTTGTGTGGAGTCGGGGCCGGAACCTGAGGATTCCTCTCCAGTGCTGACATGGATCTTGGGGTACTTCTGGAGTCTCCCCAGGGGAGTCAGTCCTCGTCTCGAATGCGGGCATGCACTTGTGCTTTCCTCCAGAGCGGTAGCAGCAGTGTCACGCAGTCCGCCGCATGGATCAAAGGATCTATGGTTTTCCCTCGAGTCTTTCCCACGAGGCTTTCCCACGAGGCTTTCCCACAGGGCTGTCCCACGTGCACACGTGGTGGGAGTCGATCCTCGGCTTGAACGTCAAGGCAGTGCAGGGAAAACAGGTTCCTCTGGAATGGACTGACACATCTGGGGGACTCTTGGAATGGTGGCATGACCCTGGAGTTCCTCTCGCCTTTCCTGTGGAGAGCGCCTCCTCTTGAGATGCGACGGGAACGCCGGGAATTCTTTCCCTACGAAACAGGGAAAGGATCCCTCATCTCGAGCTAGGAGGCGGAAACGGGGCTCCCCTGGATGTGTGCGGGACCCCACGTGCTTCCTCTCGAGTGGAGACGGGTATGTCGGGGAACATCTTGAGCTGCAGCAATGGTGTGAAGGACCCTTTGGAAGTTCAAGTGGTTAGATGTGATTGGCCTCGAGAAGCCTCAGCGGAAATGGGCCTCATCTCGCCTGGAGGGCAAAACCTCCTGGATTTTCTCGAGTTGCGGCAGGTGCTCTCGACTTACGACGGGGACCTCAGGGACCCGCTCTGGTGGCCTCAGGAAAGGCCAGTCCCCATGCGAGTTCCTCGGGGGCCTCTCGGGATTCCTCTCCCGTCGATGCCGGGGCCTAAGACCTTGTGTGGAGTCGGGGCCGGAACCTGAGGATTCCTCTCCAGTGCTGACATGGATCTTGGGGTACTTCTGGAGTCTCCCCAGGGGAGTCAGTCCTCGTCTCGAATGCGGGCATGCACTTGCGCTTTCCTCCAGAGCGGTAACAGCAGTGTCACGCAGTCCGCCGCGTGGATCAAAGGATCTATGGTTTTCCCTCGAGTCTTTCCCACGAGGCTTTCCCACGAGGCTTTCCCACAGGGCTGTCCCACGTGCACACGTGGTGGGAGTCGATCCTCGGCTTGAACGTCAAGGCAGTGCAGGGAAAACAGGTTCCTCTGGAATGGACTGACACATCTGGGGGACTCTTGGAATGGTGGCACGACCCTGGAGTTCCTCTCGCCTTTCCTGTGGAGAGCGCCTCCTCTTGAGATGCGACGGGAACGCCGGGAGTCTTTCCCTACGAAACAGGGAAAGGATCCCTCATCTCGAGCTAGGAGGCGGAAACGGGGCTCCCCTGGATGTGTGCGGGACCCACGTGCTTCCTCTCGAGTGGAGACGGGTATGTCGGGGAACTTCTTCAGTTGCAGCAAGGGTGTGAAGGACCCTTTGGAAGTTCCAGTGGTTAGATGTGATTGGCCTCGAGAAGCCTCAGCGGAAATGGGCCTCATCTCGCCTGGAGGGCAAAACCTCCTGGATTTTCTCGAGTTGCGGCAGGTGCTCTCGACTTACGACGGGGACCTCAGGGAACCGCTCTGGTGGCCTCAGGAAAGGCCGGTCCCCATGCGAGTTCCTCGGGGGCCTCTCGGGATTCCTCTCCCGTCGATGCCGGGGCCTAAGACCTTGTGTGGATTCGGGGCCGGAACCTGAGGATTCCTCTCCAGTGCTGACATGGATCTTGGGGTACTTCTGGAGTCTCCCCAGGGGAGTCAGTCCTCCTCTCGAATGCGGGCATGCATTGCGCTTTCCTCCAGAGCGGTAGCAGCAGTGTCACGCAGTCCGCCGCGTGGATCAAAGGATCTATGGTTTTCCCTCGAGTCTTTCCCACGAGGCTTTCCCACGAGGCTTTCCCACAGGGCTGTCCCACGTGCACACGTGGTGGGAGTCGATCCTCGGCTTGAACGTCAAGGCAGTGCAGGGAAAACAGGTTCCTCTGGAATGGACTGACACATCTGGGGGACTCTTGGAATGGTGGCACGACCCTGGAGTTCCTCTCGCCTTTCCTGTGGAGAGCGCCTCCTCTTGAGATGCGACGGGAACGCCGGGAATTCTTTCCCTACGAAACAGGGAAAGGATCCCTCATCTCGAGCTAGGAGGCGGAAACGGGGCTCCCCTGGATGTGTGCGGGACACCACGTGCTTCATCTCGAGTGCAGACGGGTATGTCGGGGAAGTTCTTGAGTTGCAGCAAGGGTGTGAAGGACCCTTTGGAAGTTCCAGTGGTTAGATGTGATTGGCCTCGAGAAGCCTCAGCGGAAATGGGCCTCATCTCGCCTGGAGGGCAAAACCTCCTGGATTTTCTCGAGTTGCGGCAGGTGCTCTCGACTTACGACGGGGACCTCAGGGACCCGCTCTGGTGGCCTCAGGAAAGGCCAGTCCCCATGCGAGTTCCTCGGGGGCCTCTCGGGATTCCTCTCCCGTCGATGCCGGGGCCTAAGACCTTGTGTGGAGTCGGGGCCGGAACATGAGGATTCCTCTCCAGTGCTGACATGGATCTTGGGGTACTTCTGGAGTCTCCCCAGGGGAGTCAGTCCTCGTCTCGAATGCGGGCATGCACTTGCGCTTTCCTCCAGAGCGGTAACAGCAGTGTCACGCAGTCCGCCGCGTGGATCAAAGGATCTATGGTTTTCCCTCGAGTCTTTCCCACGAGGCTTTCCCACGAGGCTTTCCCACAGGGCTGTCCCACGTGCACACGTGGTGGGAGTCGATCCTCGGCTTGAACGTCAAGGCAGTGCAGGGAAAACAGGTTCCTCTGGAATGGACTGACACATCTGGGGGACTCTTGGAATGGTGGCACGACCCTGGAGTTCCTCTCGCCTTTCCTGTGGAGAGCGCCTCCTCTTGAGATGCGACGGGAACGCCGGGAATTCTTTCCCTACGAAACAGGGAAAGGATCCCTCATCTCGAGCTAGGAGGCGGAAACGGGGCTCCCCTGGATGTGTGCGGGACCCACGTGCTTCCTCTCGAGTGGAGACGGGTATGTCGGGGAACTTCTTCAGTTGCAGCAAGGGTGTGAAGGACCCTTTGGAAGTTCCAGTGGTTAGATGTGATTGGCCTCGAGAAGCCTCAGCGGAAATGGGCCTCATCTCGCCTGGAGGGCAAAACCTCCTGGATTTTCTCGAGTTGCGGCAGGTGCTCTCGACTTACGACGGGGACCTCAGGGAACTGCTCTGGTGGCCTCAGGAAAGGCCAGTCCCCATGCGAGTTCCTCGGGGGCGTCTCGGGATTCCTCCCCCGTCGATGCCGGGGCCTAAGACCTTGTGTGGAGTCGGGGCCGGAACCTGAGGATTCCTCTCCAGTGCTGACATGGATCTTGGGGTAATTCTGGAGTCTCCCCAGGGGAGTCAGTCCTCGTCTCGAATGCGGGCATGCATTGCGCTTTCCTCCAGAGCGGTAGCAGCAGCGTCACGCAGTCCGCCGCGTGGATCAAAGGATCTATGGTTTTCCCTCGAGTCTTTCCCACGAGGCTTTCCCACGAGGCTTTCCCACAGGGCTGTCCCACGTGCACACGTGGTGGGAGTCGATCCTCGGCTTGAACGTCAAGGCAGTGCAGGGAAAACAGGTTCCTCTGGAATGGACTGACACATCTGGGGGACTCTTGGAATGGTGGCACGACCCTGGAGTTCCTCTCGCCTTTCCTGTGGAGAGCGCCTCCTCTTGAGATGCGACGGGAACGCCGGGAATTCTTTCCCTACGAAACAGGGAAAGGATCCCTCATCTCGAGCTAGGAGGCGGAAACGGGGCTCCCCTGGATGTGTGCGGGACCCCACGTGCTTCCTCTCGAGTGGAAACGGGTATGTCGGGGACCTTCTTGAGTTGCAGCAAGGGTGTGAAGGACCCTGTGGAAGTTCCAGTGGTTAGATGTGATTGGCCTCGAGAAGCCTTAGCGGAAATGAGCCTCATCTCGCCTGGAGGCAAAACCTCCTGGATTTTCTCGAGTTGCGGCAGGTTCTCTCGACTTACGACGGGGACCTCAGGGACACGCTCTGGTGGCCTCAGGAAAGGCCAGTCCCCATGCGAGTTCCTCGGGGGCCTCTCGGGATTCCTCTCCCGTCGAAGCCGGGGCCTAAGACCTTGTGTGGAGTCGGGGCCGGAACCTGAGGATTCCTCTCCAGTGCTGACATGGATCTTGGGGTACTTCTGGAGTCTCCCCAGGGGAGTCAGTCCTCGTCTCGAATGCGGTCATGCACTTGCGCTTTCCTCCAGAGCGGTAGCAGCAGTGTCACGCAGTCCGCCGCGTGGATCAAAGGATCTATGGTTTTCCCTCGAGTCTTTCCCAAGAGGCTTTCCCACGAGGCTTTCCCACAGGGCTGTCCCACGTGCACACGTGGTGGGAGTCGATCCTCGGCTGGAACGTCAAGGCAGTGCAGGGAAAACAGGTTCCTCTGGAATGGACTGACACATCTGGGGGACTCTTGGAATGGTGGCATGACCCTCGAGTTCCTCTCGCCTTTCCTGTGGAGAGCGCCTCCTCTTGAGATGCGACGGCAACGCCGGGAATTCTTTCCCTACGAAACAGGGAAAGGATCCCTCATCTCGAGCTAGGAGGCGGAAACGGGGCTCCCCTGGATGTGTGCGGGACCCCACGTGCTTCCTCTCGAGTGGAAACGGGTATGTCGGGGACCTTCTTGAGTTGCAGCAAGGGTGTGAAGGACCCTGTGGAAGTTCCAGTGGTTAGATGTGATTGGCCTCGAGAAGCCTCAGCGGAAATGGGCCTCATCTCGCCTGGAGGGCAAAACCTCCTGGATTTTCTCGAGTTGCGGCAGGTTCTCTCGACTTACGACGGGGACCTCAGGGACACGCTCTGGTGGCCTCAGGAAAGGCCAGTCCCCATGCGAGTTCCTCGGGGGCCTCTCGGGATTCCTCTCCCGTCGAAGCCGGGGCCTAAGACCTTGTGTGGAGTCGGGGCCGGAACCTGAGGATTCCTCTCCAGTGCTGACATGGATCTTGGGGTACTTCTGGAGTCTCCCCAGGGGAGTCAGTCCTCGTCTCGAATGCGGTCATGCACTTGCGCTTTCCTCCAGAGCGGTAGCAGCAGTGTCACGCAGTCCGCCACGTGGATCAAAGGATCTATGGTTTTCCCTCGAGTCTTTCCCAAGAGGCTTTCCCACGAGGCTTTCCCACAGGGCTGTCCCACGTGCACACGTGGTGGGAGTCGATCCTCGGCTGGAACGTCAAGGCAGTGCAGGGAAAACAGGTTCCTCTGGAATGGACTGACACATCTGGGGGACTCTTGGAATGGTGGCATGACCCTCGAGTTCCTCTCGCCTTTCCTGTGGAGAGCGCCTCCTCTTGAGATGCGACGGCAACGCCGGGAATTCTTTCCCTACGAAACAGGGAAAGGATCCCTCATCTCGAGCTAGGAGGCGGAAACGGGGCTCCCCTGGATGTGTGCGGGACCCCACGTGCTTCCTCTCGAGTGGAGACGGGTATGTCGGGGAACTTCTTGAGTTGCAGCAATGGTGTGAAGGACCCTTTGGAAGTTCCAGTGGTTAGATGTGATTGGCCTCGAGAAGCCTCAGCGGAAATGGGCCTCATCTCGCCTGGAGGGCAAAACCTCCTGGATTTTCTCGAGTTGCGGCAGGTGCTCTCGACTTACGACGGGGACCTCAGGGACCCGCTCTGGTAGCCTCAGGAAAGGCCAGTCCCCATGCGAGTTCCTCGGGGTCCTCTCGGGATTCCTCTCCCGTCGATGCCGGGGCCTAAGACCTTGTGTGGAGTCGGGGCCGGAACCTGAGGATTCCTCTCCAGTGCTGACATGGATCTTGGGGTACTTCTGGAGTCTCCCCAGGGGAGTCAGTCCTCGTCTCGAATGCGGGCATGCACTTGCGCTTTCCTCCAGAGCGGTAGCAGCAGTGTCACGCAGTCCGCCGCGTGGATCAAAGGATGTATGGTTTTCCCTCGAGTCTTTCCCACGAGGCTTTCCCACGAGGCTTTCCCACAGGGCTGTCCCACGTGCACACGTGGTGGGAGTCGATCCTCGGCTTGAACGTCAAGGCAGTGCAGGGAAAACAGGTTCCTCTGGAATGGACTGACACATCTGGGGGACTCTTGGAATGGTGTCACGACCCTGGAGTTCCTCTCGCCTTTCCTGTGGAGAGCGCCTCCTCTTGAGATGCGACGGGAACGCCGGGAATTCTTTCCCCACGAAACAGGGAAAGGATCCCTCATCTCGAGCTAGGAGGCGGAAACGGGGCTCCCCTGGATGCGTGCGGGACACCACGTGCTTCCTCTCGAGTGGAGACGGGTATGTCGGGGAACTTCTTGAGTTGCCGCAAGGGTGTGAAGGACCCTTTGGAAGTTCCAGTGGTTAGATGTGATTGGCCTCGAGAAGCCTCAGCGGAAATGGGCCTCATCTCGCCTGGAGGGCAAAACCTCCTGGATTTTCTCGAGTTGAGGCAGGTGCTCTCGACTTACGACGGGGACATCAGGGACCCGCTCTGGTGGCCTCAGGAAAGGCCAGTCCCCATGCGAGTTCCTTGGGGGCCTCTCGGGATTCCTCTCCCGTCGATGCCAGGGCCTAAGACCTTGTGTGGAGTCGGGGCCGGAACATGAGGATTCCTCTCCAGTGCTGACATGGATCTTGGGGTACTTCTGGAGTCTCCTCAGGGGAGTCAGTCCTCGTCTCGAATGCGGGCATGCACTTGCGCTTTCCTCCAGAGCGGTAGCAGCAGTGTCATGCAGTCCGCCGCGTGGATCAAAGGATCTATGGTTTTCCCTCGAGTCTTTCCCACGAGGCTTTCCCACGAGGCTTTCCCACAGGGCTGTCCCACGTGCACACGTGGTGGGAGTCGATCCTCGGCTTGAACGTCAAGGCAGTGCAGGGAAAACAGGTTCCTCTGGAATGGACTGACACATCTGGGGGACTCTTGGAATGGTGGCACGACCCTGGAGTTCCTCTCGCCTTTCCTGTGGAGAGCGCCTCCTCTTGAGATGCGACGGGAACGCCGGGAATTCTTTCCCTACGAAACAGGGAAAGGATCCCTCATCTCGAGCTAGGAGGCGGAAACGGTGCTCCCCTGGATGTGTGAGGGACCCCACGTGCTTCCTCTCGAGTGGAGACGGGTATGTCGGGGAACTTCTTGAGTTGCAGCAAGGGTGTGAAGGACCCTTTGGAAGTTCCAGTGGTTAGATGTGATTGGCCTCGAGAAGCCTCAGCGGAAATGGGCCTCATCTCGCCTGGAGGGCAAAACCTCCTGGATTTTCTCGAGTTGCTGCAGGTGCTCTCGACTTACGACGGGGACCTCAGGGACCCGCTCTGGTGGCCTCAGGAAAGGCCAGTCCACATGCGAGTTCCTCGGGGGCCTCTCGGGATTCCTCTCCCGTCGATGCCGGGCCTAAGACCTTGTGTGGAGTCGGGGCCGGACCTGAGGATTCCTCTCCAGTGCTGACATGGATCTTGGGGTACTTCTGGAGTCTCCCCAGGGGAGTCAGTCCTCGTCTCGAATGCGGGCATGCAATTGCGCTTTTCTCCAGAGCGGTAACAGGAGTGTCACGCAGTCCGCCGCGTGGATCAAAGGATCTATGGTTTTCCCTCGAGTCTTTCCCACGAGGCTTTCCCACGAGGCTTTCCCACAGGGCTGTCCCACGTGCACACGTGGTGGGAGTCGTTCCTCGGCTTGAACGTCAAGGCAGTGCAGGGAAAACAGGTTCCTCTGGAATGGACTGACACATCTGGGGGACTCTTGGAATGGTGGCACGACCCTGGAGTTCCTCTCGCCTTTCCTGTGGAGAGCGCCTCCTCTTGAGATGCGACGGGAACGCCGGGAATTCTTTCCCTACGAAACAGGGAAAGGATCCCTCATCTCGAGCTAGGAGGCGGAAACGGGGCTCCCCTGGATGTGTGGGGGAACCCACGTGCTTCCTCTCGAGTGGAGACGGGTATGTCGGGGAACTTCTTGAGTTGCAGCAAGGGTGTGAAGGACCCTTTGGACGTTCCAGTGGTTAGATGTGATTGGCCTCGAGAAGCCTCAGCGGAAATGGGCCTCATCTCGCCTGGAGGGCAAAACCTCCTGGATTTTCTCGAGTTGCTGCAGGTGCTCTCGACTTACTATGGGGACCTCAGGGACCCGCTCTGGTGGCCTCAGGAAAGGCCAGTCCCCATGCGAGTTCCTAGGGGGCCTCTCGGGATTCCTCTCCCGTCGATGCCGGGGCCTAAGACCTTGTGTGGAGTCGGGGCCGGAACCTGAGGATTCCTCTCCAGTGCTGACATGGATCTTGGGGTACTTCTGGACTCTCCCCAGGGGAGTCAGTCCTCGTCTCGAATGCGGGCATGCACTTGCGCTTTCCTCCAGAGCGGTAGCAGCAGTGTCATGCAGTCCGCCGCGTGGATCAAAGGATCTATGGTTTTCCCTCGAGTTTTTCCCACGAGGCTTTCCCACGAGGCTTTCCCACAGGGCTGTCCCACGTGCACACGTGGTGGGTGTCGATCCTCGGCTTGAACGTCAAGGCAGTGCAGGGAAAACAGGTACCTCTGTAATGGACTGACACATCTGGGGGACTCTTGGAATAGTGGCACGACCCTGGAGTTCCTCTCGCCTTTCCTGTGGAGAACGCCTCCTCTTGAGATGCGACGGGAACGCCGGGAATTCTTTCCCTACGAAACAGGGAAAGGATCCCTCATCTCGAGCTAGGAGGCGGAAACGGGGCTCCCCTGGATGTGTGCGGGACCCCACGTGCTTCCTCTCGAGTGGAGACGGGTATGTCGGGGAACTTCTTGAGTTGCAGCAAGGGTGTGAAGGACCCTTTGGAAGTTCCAGTGGTTAGATGTGATTGGCCTCGAGAAGCCTCAGCGGAAATGGGCCTCATCTCGCCTGGAGGGCAAAACCTCCTGGATTTTCTCGAGTTGCGGCAGGTGCTCTCGACTTACGACGGGGACCTCAGGGACCCGCTCTGGTGGCCTCAGGAAAGGCCAGTCCCCATGCGAGTTCCTCGGGGGCCTCTCGGGATTCCTCTCCCGTCGATGCCAGGGCCTAAGACCTTGTGTGGAGTCGGGGCCGGAACATGAGGATTCCTCTCCAGTGCTGACATGGATCTTGGGGTACTTCTGGAGTCTCCCCAGGGGAGTCAGTCCTCGTCTCGAATGCGGGCATGCACTTGCGCTTTCCTCCAGAGCGGTAGCAGCAGTGTCACGCAGTCCGCCGCGTGGATTAAAGGATCTATGGTTTTCCCTCGAATCTTTCCCACGAGGCTTTCCCACGAGGCTTTCCCACAGGGCTGTCCCACGTGCACACGTGGTGGGAGTCGATCCTCGGCTTGATCGTCAAGGCAGTGCAGGGAAAAAAGGTTCCTCTGGAATGCACTGACACATCTGGGGGACTCTTGGAATGGTGGCACGACCCTGGAGTTCCTCTCGCCTTTCCTGTGGAGAGCGCCTCCTCTTGAGATGCGACGGGAACGCCGGGAATTCTTTCCCTACGAAACAGGGAAAGGATCCCTCATCTCGAGCTAGGAGGCGGAAACGGGCCTGCCCTGGATGTGTGCGGGACACCACGTGCTTCCTCTCGAGTGGAGACGGGTATGTCGGGGAACTTCTTGAGTTGCAGCAAGGGTGTGAAGGACCCTTTGGAAGTTCCAGTGGTTAGATGTGATTGGCCTCGAGAAGCCTCAGCGGAAATGGGCCTCATCTCGCCTGGAGGGCAAAACCTCCTGGAATTTCTCGAGTTGCGGCAGGTGCTCTCGACTTACGACGGGGACCTCAGGGACCCGCTCTGGTGGCCTCAGGAAAGGCCAGTCCCCATGCGAGTTCCTCGGGGGCCTCTCGGGATTCCTCTCCCGTCGATGCCAGGGCCTAAGACCTTGTGTGGAGTCGGGGCCGGAACCTGAGGATTACTCTCCAGTGCTGACATGGATCTTGGGGTACTTCTGAAGTCTCCCCAGGGGAGTCAGTCCTCGTCTCGAATGCGGGCATGCACTTGCGCTTTCCTCCAGAGCGGTAGCAGCAGTGTCACGCAGTCCGCCGCGTGGATCAAAGGATCTATGGTTTTCCCTCGAGTCTTTCCCCCGAGGCTTTCCCACGAGGCTTTCCCACAGGGCTGTCCCACGTGCACACGTGGTGGGAGTCGATCCTCGGCTTGAACGTCAAGGCAGTGCAGGGAAAACAGGTTCCTCTGGAATGGACTGACACATCTGGGGGACTCTTGGAATGGTGTCACGACCCTGGAGTTCCTCTCGCCTTTCCTGTGGAGAGCGCCTCCTCTTGAGATGCGACGGGAACGCCGGGAATTCTTTCCCCACGAAACAGGGAAAGGATCCCTCATCTCGAGCTAGGAGGCGGAAACGGGGCTCCCCTGGATGCGTGCGGGACACCACGTGCTTCCTCTCGAGTGGAGACGGGTATGTCGGGGAACTTCTTGAGTTGCCGCAAGGGTGTGAAGGACCCTTTGGAAGTTCCAGTGGTTAGATGTGATTGGCCTCGAGAAGCCTCAGCGGAAATGGGCCTCATCTCGCCTGGAGGGCAAAACCTCCTGGATTTTCTCGAGTTGCGGCAGGTGCTCTCGACTTACGACGGGGACCTCAGGGACCCGCTCTGGTGGCCTCAGGAAAGGCCAGTCCCCATGCGAGTTCCTTGGGGGCCTCTCGGCATTCCTCTCCCGTCGATGCCAGGGCCTAAGACCTTGTGTGGAGTCGGGGCCGGAACATGAGGATTCCTCTCCAGTGCTGACATGGATCTTGGGGTACTTCTGGAGTCTCCTCAGGGGAGTCAGTACTCGTCTCGAATGCGGGCATGCACTTGCGCTTTCCTCCAGAGCGGTAGCAGCAGTGTCATGCAGTCCGCCGCGTGGATCAAAGGATCTATGGTTTTCCCTCGAGTTTTTCCCACGAGGCTTTCCCACGAGGCTTTCCCACAGGGCTGTCCCACGTGCACACGTGGTGGGTGTCGATCCTCGGCTTGAACGTCAAGGCAGTGCAGGGAAAACAGGTACCTCTGTAATGGACTGACACATCTGGGGGACTCTTGGAATGGTGGCACGACCCTGGAGTTCCTCTCGCCTTTCCTGTGGAGAGCGCCTCCTCTTGAGATGCGACGGGAACGCCGGGAATTCTTTCCCTACGAAACAGGGAAAGGATCCCTCATCTCGAGCTAGGAGGCGGAAACGGGGCTCCCCTGGATGTGTGCGGGACCCCACGTGCTTCCTCTCGAGTGGAGACGGGTATGTCGGGGAACTTCTTGAGTTGCAGCAAGGGTGTGAAGGACCCTTTGGAAGTTCCAGTGGTTAGATGTGATTGGCCTCGAGAAGCCTCAGCGGAAATGGGCCTCATCTCGCCTGGAGGGCAAAACCTCCTGGATTTTCTCGAGTTGCGGCAGGTGCTCTCGACTTACGACGGGGACCTCAGGGACCCGCTCTGGTGGCCTCAGGAAAGGCCAGTCCCCATGCGAGTTCCTCGGGGGCCTCTCGGGATTCCTCTCTCGTCGATGCCAGGGCCTAAGACCTTGTGTGGAGTCGGGGCCGGAACATGAGGATTCCTCTCCAGTGCTGACATGGATCTTGGGGTACTTCTGGAGTCTCCCCAGGGGAGTCAGTCCTCGTCTCGAATGCGGGCATGCACTTGCGCTTTCCTCCAGAGCGGTAGCAGCAGTGTCACGCAGTCCGCCGCGTGGATCATAGGATCTATGATTTTCCCTCGAATCTTTCCCACGAGGCTTTCCCACGAGGCTTTCCCACAGGGCTGTCCCACGTGCACACGTGGTGGGAGTCGATCCTCGGCTTGATCGTCAAGGCAGTGCAGGGAAAAAAGTTTCCTCTGGAATGCACTGACACATCTGGGGGACTCTTGGAATGGTGGCACGACCCTGGAGTTCCTCTCGCCTTTCCTGTGGAGAGCGCCTCCTCTTGAGATGCGACGGGAACGCCGGGAATTCTTTCCCTACGAAACAGGGAAAGGATCCCTCATCTCGAGCTAGGAGGCGGAAACGGGGCTCCCCTGGATGTGTGCGGGACACCACGTGCTTCCTCTCGAGTGGAGACGGGTATGTCGGGGAACTTCTTGAGTTGCAGCAAGGGTGTGAAGGACCCTTTGGAAGTTCCAGTGGTTAGATGTGATTGGCCTCGAGAAGCCTCAGCGGAAATGGGCCTCATCTCGCCTGGAGGGCAAAACCTCCTGGAATTTCTCGAGTTGCGGCAGGTGCTCTCGACTTACGACGGGGACCTCAGGGACCCGCTCTGGTGGCCTCAGGAAAGGCCAGTCCCCATGCGAGTTCCTCGGGGGCCTCTCGGGATTCCTCTCCCGTCGATGCCAGGGCCTAAGACCTTGTGTGGAGTCGGGGCCGGAACCTGAGGATTCCTCTCCAGTGCTGACATGGATCTTGGGGTACTTCTGAAGTCTCCCCAGGGGAGTCAGTCCTCGTCTCGAATGCGGGCATGCACTTGCGCTTTCCTCCAGAGCAGTAGCAGCAGTGTCACGCAGTCCGCCGCGTGGATCAAAGGATCTATGGTTTTCCCTCGAGTCTTTCCCCCGAGGCTTTCCCACGAGGCTTTCCCACAGGGCTGTCCCACGTGCACACGTGGTGGGAGTCGATCCTCGGCTTGAACGTCAAGGCAGTGCAGGGAAAACAGGTTCCTCTGGAATGGACTGACACATCTGGGGGACTCTTGGAATGGTGTCACGACCCTGGAGTTCCTCTCGCCTTTCCTGTGGAGAGCGCCTCCTCTTGAGATGCGACGGGAACGCCGGGAATTCTTTCCCCACGAAACAGGGAAAGGATCCCTCATCTCGAGCTAGGAGGCGGAAACGGGGCTCCCCTGGATGCGTGCGGGACACCACGTGCTTCCTCTCGAGTGGAGACGGGTATGTCGGGGAACTTCTTGAGTTGCCGCAAGGGTGTGAAGGACCCTTTGGAAGTTCCAGTGGTTAGATGTGATTGGCCTCGAGAAGCCTCAGCGGAAATGGGCCTCATCTCGCCTGGAGGGCAAAACCTCCTGGATTTTCTCGAGTTGCGGCAGGTGCTCTCGACTTACGACGGGGACCTCAGGGACCCGCTCTGGTGGCCTCAGGAAAGGCCAGTCCCCATGCGAGTTCCTTGGGGGCCTCTCGGCATTCCTCTCCCGTCGATGCCAGGGCCTAAGACCTTGTGTGGAGTCGGGGCCGGAACATGAGGATTCCTCTCCAGTGCTGACATGGATCTTGGGGTACTTCTGGAGTCTCCTCAGGGGAGTCAGTACTCGTCTCGAATGCGGGCATGCACTTGCGCTTTCCTCCAGAGCGGTAGCAGCAGTGTCATGCAGTCCGCCGCGTGGATCAAAGGATCTATGGTTTTCCCTCGAGTTTTTCCCACGAGGCTTTCCCACGAGGCTTTCCCACAGGGCTGTCCCACGTGCACACGTGGTGGGTGTCGATCCTCGGCTTGAACGTCAAGGCAGTGCAGGGAAAACAGGTACCTCTGTAATGGACTGACACATCTGGGGGACTCTTGGAATGGTGGCACGACCCTGGAGTTCCTCTCGCCTTTCCTGTGGAGAGCGCCTCCTCTTGAGATGCGACGGGAACGCCGGGAATTCTTTCCCTACGAAACAGGGAAAGGATCCCTCATCTCGAGCTAGGAGGCGGAAACGGGGCTCCCCTGGATGTGTGCGGGACCCCACGTGCTTCCTCTCGAGTGGAGACGGGTATGTCGGGGAACTTCTTGAGTTGCAGCAAGGGTGTGAAGGACCCTTTGGAAGTTCCAGTGGTTAGATGTGATTGGCCTCGAGAAGCCTCAGCGGAAATGGGCCTCATCTCGCCTGGAGGGCAAAACCTCCTGGATTTTCTCGAGTTGCGGCAGGTGCTCTCGACTTACGACGGGGACCTCAGGGACCCGCTCTGGTGGCCTCAGGAAAGGCCAGTCCCCATGCGAGTTCCTCGGGGGCCTCTCGGGATTCCTCTCTCGTCGATGCCAGGGCCTAAGACCTTGTGTGGAGTCGGGGCCGGAACATGAGGATTCCTCTCCAGTGCTGACATGGATCTTGGGGTACTTCTGGAGTCTCCCCAGGGGAGTCAGTCCTCGTCTCGAATGCGGGCATGCACTTGCGCTTTCCTCCAGAGCGGTAGCAGCAGTGTCACGCAGTCCGCCGCGTGGATCATAGGATCTATGATTTTCCCTCGAATCTTTCCCACGAGGCTTTCCCACGAGGCTTTCCCACAGGGCTGTCCCACGTGCACACGTGGTGGGAGTCGATCCTCGGCTTGATCGTCAAGGCAGTGCAGGGAAAAAAGTTTCCTCTGGAATGCACTGACACATCTGGGGGACTCTTGGAATGGTGGCACGACCCTGGAGTTCCTCTCGCCTTTCCTGTGGAGAGCGCCTCCTCTTGAGATGCGACGGGAACGCCGGGAATTCTTTCCCTACGAAACAGGGAAAGGATCCCTCATCTCGAGCTAGGAGGCGGAAACGGGGCTCCCCTGGATGTGTGCGGGACACCACGTGCTTCCTCTCGAGTGGAGACGGGTATGTCGGGGAACTTCTTGAGTTGCAGCAAGGGTGTGAAGGACCCTTTGGAAGTTCCAGTGGTTAGATGTGATTGGCCTCGAGAAGCCTCAGCGGAAATGGGCCTCATCTCGCCTGGAGGGCAAAACCTCCTGGAATTTCTCGAGTTGCGGCAGGTGCTCTCGACTTACGACGGGGACCTCAGGGACCCGCTCTGGTGGCCTCAGGAAAGGCCAGTCCCCATGCGAGTTCCTCGGGGGCCTCTCGGGATTCCTCTCCCGTCGATGCCAGGGCCTAAGACCTTGTGTGGAGTCGGGGCCGGAACCTGAGGATTCCTCTCCAGTGCTGACATGGATCTTGGGGTACTTCTGAAGTCTCCCCAGGGGAGTCAGTCCTCGTCTCGAATGCGGGCATGCACTTGCGCTTTCCTCCAGAGCAGTAGCAGCAGTGTCACGCAGTCCGCCGCGTGGATCAAAGGATCTATGGTTTTCCCTCGAGTCTTTCCCCCGAGGCTTTCCCACGAGGCTTTCCCACAGGGCTGTCCCACGTGCACACGTGGTGGGAGTCGATCCTCGGCTTGAACGTCAAGGCAGTGCAGGGAAAACAGGTTCCTCTGGAATGGACTGACACATCTGGGGGACTCTTGGAATGGTGGCACGACCCTGGAGTTCCTCTCGCCTTTCCTGTGGAGAGCGCCTCCTCTTGAGATGCGACGGGAACGCCGGGAATTCTTTCCCTACGAAACAGGGAAAGGATCCCTCATCTCGAGCTAGGAGGCGGAAACGGGGCTCCCCTGGATGTGTGCGGGACCCCACGTGCTTCCTCTCGAGTGGAGACGGGTATGTCGGGGAACTTCTTGAGTTGCAGCAAGGGTGTGAAGGACCCTTTGGAAGTTCCAGTGGTTAGATGTGATTGGCCTCGAGAAGCCTCAGCGGAAATGGGCCTCATCTCGCCTGGAGGGCAAAACCTCCTGGATTTTCTCGAGTTGCTGCAGGTGCTCTCGACTTACGACGGGGACCTCAGGGACCCGCTCTGGTGGCCTCAGGAAAGGCCAGTCCCCATGCGAGTTCCTCGGGGGCCTCTCGGGATTCCTCTCCCGTCGATGCCGGGGCCTAAGACCTTGTGTGAAGTCGGGGCCGGAACCTGAGGATTCCTCTCCAGTGCTGACATGGATCTTGGGGTACTTCTGGAGTCTCCCCAGGGGAGTCAGTCCTCGTCTCGAATGCGGGCATGCACTTGCGCTTTTCTCCAGAGCGGTAGCAGGAGTGTCACGCAGTCCGCCGCGTGGATCAAAGGATCTATGGTTTTCCCTCGAGTCTTTCCCACGAGGCTTTCCCACGAGGCTTTCCCACAGGGCTGTCCCACGTGCACACGTGGTGGGAGTCGATCCTCGGCTTGAACGTCAAGGCAGTGCAGGGAAAACAGGTTCCTCTGGAATGGACTGACACATCTAGGGGACTCTTGAAATGGTGGCACGACCCTGGAGTTCCTCTCGCCTTTCCTGTGGAGAGCGCCTCCTCTTGAGATGCGACGGGAACGCCGGGAATTCTTTCCCTACGAAACAAGGAAAGGATCCCTCATCTCGAGCTAGGAGGCGGAAACGGGGCTCCCCTGGATGTGTGCGGGACCCCACGTGCTTCCTCTCGAGTGGAGACGGGTATGTCGGGGAACTTCTTGAGTTGCAGCAATGGTGTGAAGGACCCTTTGGAAGTTCCAGTGGTTAGATGTGATTGGCCTCGAGAAGCCTCAGCGGAAATGGGCCTCATCTCGCCTGGAGGGCAAAACCTCTTGGATGTTCTCGAGTTGCGGCAGGTGCTCTCGACTTACGACGGGGACCTCAGGGACCCGCTCTGGTGGCCTCAGGAAAGGCCAGTCCCCATGCGAGTTCCTTGGGTGCCTCTCGGGATTCCTCTCCCGTCGATGCCGGGGCCTAAGACCTTGTATGGAGTCGGGGCGGGAACCTGAGGATTCCTCTCCAGTGCTGACATGGATCTTGGGGTACTTCTGGAGTCTCCCCATGGGAGTCAGTCCTCGTCTCGAATGCGGGCATGCACTTGCGCTTTCCTCCAGAGCGGTAGCAGCAGTGTCACGCAGTCCGCCGCGTGGATCAAAGGATCTATGGTTCTCCCTCGAGTCTTTCCCACGAGGCTTTCCCACGAGGCTTTCCCACAGGGCTGTCCCACGTGCACACGTGGTGGGAGTTGATCCTCGGCTTGAACGTCAAGGCAGTGCAGGGAAAACAGGTACCTCTGTAATGGACTGACAAATCTGGGGGACTCTTGGAATGCTGTCACGACCCTGGAGTTCCTCTCGCCTTTCCTGTGGAGAGCGCCTCCTCTTGAGATGCGACGGGAACGCCGGGAATTCTTTCCCTACGAAACAGGGAAAGGATCCCTCATCTCGAGCTAGGAGGCGGAAACGGGGCTCCCCTGGATGTGTGCGGGACCCCACGTGTTTCCTCTCGAGTGGAGACGGGTATGTCGGGGAGCTTCTTGAGTTGCAGCAAGGGTGTGAAGGACCCTTTGGAAGTTCCAGTGGTTAGATGTGATTGGCCTCGAGAAGCCACAGCGGAAATGGGCCTCATCTCGCCTGGAGGGCAAAATCTCCTGGATTTTCTCGAGTTGCGGCAGGTGCTCTCGACTTACGACGGGGACCTCAGGGACCCGCTCTGGTGGCCTCAGGAAAGGCCAGTCCCCATGCGAGTTCCTCGGGGGCCTCTCGGGATTCCTCTCCCGTCGATGCCAGGGCCTAAGACCTTGTGTGGTGTCGGGGCCGGAACATGAGGATTCCTCTCCAGTGCTGACATTGATCTTGGGGTACTTCTGGAGTCTCCCCAGGGGAGTCAGTCCTCGTCTCGAATGCGGGCATGCACTTGCGCTTTCCTCCAGAGCGGTAGCAGCAGTGTCACGCAGTCCGCCGCGTAGATCAAAGGATCTATGGTTTTCCCTCGAGTCTTTCCCACGAGGCTTTCCCACGAGGCTTTCCCACAGGGCTGTCCCACGTGCACACGTGGTGGGAGTCGATCCTCGGCTTGAACGTCAAGGCAGTGCAGGGAAAACAGGTTCCTCTGGAATGGACTGACACATCTGGGGGACTCTTGGAATGGTGTCACGACCCTGGAGTTCCTCTCGCCTTTCCTGTGGAGAGCGCCTCCTCTTGAGATGCGACGGGAACGCCGGGAATTCTTTCCCTACGAAACAGGGAAAGGATCCCTCATCTCGAGCTAGGAGGCGGAAACGGTGCTCCCCTGGATGTGTGCGGGACCCCACGTGCTTCCTCTCGAGTGGAGACGGGTATGTCGGGGAACTTCTTGAGTTGCAGCAAGGGTGTGAAGGACCCTTTGGAAGTTCCAGTGGTTAGATGTGATTGGCCTCGAGAAGCCTCAGCGGAAATGGGCCTCATCTCGCCTGGAGGGCAAAACCTCCTGGATTTTCTCGAGTTGCGGCAGGTGCTCTCGACTTACGACGGGGACCTCAGGGACCCGCTCTGGTGGCCTCAGGAAAGGCCAGTCCCCATGCGAGTTCCTCGGGGGCCTCTCGGGATTCCTCTCCCGTCGATGCCAGGGCCTAAGACCTTGTGTGGAGTCGGGGCCGGAACATGAAGATTCCTCTCCAGTGCTGACATGGATCTTGGGGTACTTCTGGAGTCTCCCCAGGGGAGTCAGTCCTCGTCTCGAATGCGGGCATGCACTTGCGCTTTCCTCCAGAGCGGTAGCAGCAGTGTCACGCAGTCCGCCGCGTGGATCAAAGGATCTATGGTTTTCCCTCGAGTCTTTCCCACGAGGCTTTCCACGAGGCTTTCCCACAGGGCTGTCCCACGTGCACACGTGGTGGGAGTCGATCCTCGGCTTGATCGTCAAGGCAGTGCAGGGAAAAAAGGTTCCTCTGGAATGCACTGACACATCTGGGGGACTCTTGGAATGGTGGCACGACCCTGGAGTTCCTCTGGCCTTTCCTGTGGAGAGCGCCTCCTCTTGAGATGCGACGGGAACGCCGGGAATTCTTTCCCTACGAAACAGGGAAAGGATCCCTCATCTCGAGCTAGGAGGCGGAAACGGGGCTCCCCTGGATGTGTGCGGGACACCACGTGCTTCCTCTCGAGTGGAGACGGGTATGTCGGGGAACTTCTTGAGTTGCAGCAAGGGTGTGAAGGACCCTTTGGAAGTTCCAGTGGTTAGATGTGATTGGCCTCGAGAAGCCTCAGCGGAAATGGGCCTCATCTCGCCTGGAGGGCAAAACCTCCTGGATTTTCTCGAGTTGCTGCAGGTGCTCTCGACTTACGACGGGGACCTCAGGGACCCGCTCTGGTGGCCTCAGGAAAGGCCAGTCCCCATGCGAGTTCCTCGGGGGCCTCTCGGGATTCCTCTCCCGTCGATGCCGGGGCCTAAGACCTTGTGTGGAGTCGGGGCCGGAACATGAGGATTCCTCTCCAGTGCTGACATGGATCTTGGGGTACTTCAGGAGTCTCCCCAGGAGAGTCAGTCCTCGTCTCGAATGCGGGCATGCACTTGCGCTTTTCTCCAGAGCGGTAGCAGGAGTGTCACGCAGTCCGCCGCGTGGATCAAAGGATCTATGGTTTTCCCTCGAGTCTTTCCCACGAGGCTTTCCCACGAGGCTTTCCCACAGGGCTGTCCCACGTGCACACGTGGTGGGAGTCGATCCTCGGCTTGAACGTCAAGGCAGTGCAGGGAAAACAGGTTCCTCTGGAATGGACTGACACATCTAGGGGACTCTTGGAATGGTGGCACGACCCTGGAGTTCCTCTCGCCTTTCCTGTGGAGAGCGCCTCCTCTTGAGAAGCGACGGGAACGCCGGGAATTCTTTCCCTACGAAACAGGGAAAGGATCCCTCATCTCGAGCTAGGAGGCGGAAACGGGGCTCCCCTGGATGTGTGCGGGACCCCACGTGTTTCCTCTCGAGTGGAGACGGGTATGTCGGGGAGCTTCTTGAGTTGCAGCAAGGGTGTGAAGGACCCTTTGGAAGTTCCAGTGGTTAGATGTGATTGGCCTCGAGAAGCCACAGCGGAAATGGGCCTCATCTCGCCTGGAGGGCAAAATCTCCTGGATTTTCTCGAGTTGCGGCAGGTGCTCTCGACTTACGACGGGGACCTCAGGGACCCGCTCTGGTGGCCTCAGGAAAGGCCAGTCCCCATGCGAGTTCCTCGGGGGCCTCTCGGGATTCCTCTCCCGTCGATGCCAGGGCCTAAGACCATGTGTGGAGTCGGGGCCGGAACATGAGGATTCCTCTCCAGTGCTGACATTGATCTTGGGGTACTTCTGGAGTCTCCCCAGGGGAGTCAGTCCTCGTCTCGAATGCGGGCATGCACTTGCGCTTTCCTCCAGAGCGGTAGCAGCAGTGTCACGCAGTCCGCCGCGTATATCAAAGGATCTATGGTTTTCCCTCGAGTCTTTCACACGAGGCTTTCCCACGAGGCTTTCCCACAGGGCTGTCCCACGTGCACACGTGGTGGGAGTCGATCCTCGGCTTGAACGTCAAGGCAGTGCAGGGAAAACAGGTTCCTCTGGAATGGACTGACACATCTGGGGGACTCTTGGAATGGTGGCGCGACCCTGGAGTTCCTCTCGCCTTTCCTGTGGAGAGCGCCTCCTCTTGAGATGCGACGGGAACGCCGGGAATTCTTTCCCTACGAAACAGGAAAAGGATCCCTCATCTCGAGCTAGGAGGCAGAAACGGGGCTCCCCTGGATGTGTGCGGGACCCCACGTGCTTCCTCTCGAGTGGAGACGGGTATGTCGGGGAACTTCTTGAGTTGCAGCAATGGTGTGAAGGACCCTTTGGAAGTTCCAGTGGTTAGATGTGATTAGCCTCGAGAAGCCTCAGCGGAAATGGGCCTCATCTCGCCTGGAGGGCAAAACCTCCTGGATTTTCTCGAGTTGCTGCAGGTGCTCTCGACTTACGACGGGGACCTCAGGGACCCGCTCTGCTGGCCTCAGGAAAGGCCAGTCCCCATGCGAGTTCCTCGGGGGCCTCTCGGGATTCCTCTCCCGTCGATGCCGGGGCCTAAGAACTTGTGTGGAGTCGGGGCCGGAACCTGAGGATTCCTCTCCAGTCATGACATGGATCTTGGGTTACTTCTGGAGTCTCCCCAGGGGAGTCAGTCCTCGTCTCGAATGCGGGCATGCACTTGCGCTTTCCTCCAGAGTGGTAGCAGGAGTGTCACGCAGTCCGCCGCGTGGATCAAAGGATCTATGGTTTTCCCTCGAGTCTTTCCCACGAGGCTTTCCCACGAGGCTTTCCCACAGGGCTGTCCCACGTGCACACGTGGTGGGAGTAGATCCTCGGCTTGAACGTCAAGGCAGTGCAGGGAAAACAGGTTCCTCTGGAATGGACTGACACATCTGGGGGACTCTTGGAATGGTGTCACGACCCTGGAGTTCCTCTCGCCTTTCCTGTGGAGAGCGCCTCCTCTTGAGATGCGACGGGAACGCCGGGAATTCTTTCCCTACGAAACAGGGAAAGGATCCCTCATCTCGAGCTAGGAGGCGGAAACGGGGCTCCCCTGGATGTGTGCGGGACCCCACGTGCTTCCTCTCGAGTGGAGACGGGTATGTCGGGGAACTTCTTGAGTTGCAGCAAGGGTGTGAAGGACCCTTTGGAAGTTCCAGTGGTTAGATGTGATTGGCCTCGAGAAGCCTCAGCGGAAATGGGCCTCATCTCGCCTGGAGGGCAAAACCTCCTGGATTTCCTCGAGTTGCGGCAGGTGCTCTCGACTTACGACGGGGACCTCAGGGACCCGCTCTGGTGGCCTCAGGAAAGGCCAGTCCCCATGCGAGTTCCTCGGGGGCCTCTCGGGATTCCTCTCCCGTCGATGCCAGGGCCTAAGACCTTGTGTGGAGTCGGGGCCGGAACATGAAGATTCCTCTCCAGTGCTGACATGGATCTTGGGGTACTTCTGTAGTCTCCCCAGGGGAGTCAGTCCTCGTCTCGAATGCGGGCATGCACTTGCGCTTTCCTCCAGAGCGGTAGCAGCAGTGTCACGCAGTCCGCCGCGTGGATCAAAGGATCTATGGTTTTCCCTCGAGTCTTTCCCACGAGGCTTTCCACGAGGCTTTCCCAAAGGGCTGTCCCACGTGCACACGTGGTGGGAGTCGATCCTCCGCTTGATCGTCAAGGCAGTGCAGGGAAAAAAGGTTCCTCTGGAATGCACTGACACATCTGGGGGACTCTTGGAATGGTGGCACGACCCTGGAGTTCCTCTCGCCTTTCCTGTGGAGAGCGCCTCCTCTTGAGATGCGACGGGAACGCCGGGAATTCTTTCCCTACGAAACAGGGAAAGGATCCCTCATCTCGAGCTAGGAGGCGGAAACGGGGCTCCCCTGGATGTGTGCGGGACACCACGTGCTTCCTCTCGAGTGGAGACGGGTATGTCGGGGAACTTCTTGAGTTGCAGCAAGGGTGTGAAGGACCCTTTGGAAGTTCCAGTGGTTAGATGTGATTGGCCTCGAGAAGCCTCAGCGGAAATGGGCCTCATCTCGCCTGGAGGGCAAAATCTCCTGGAATTTCTCGAGTTGCGGCAGGTGCTCTCGACTTACGACGGGGACCTCAGGGACCCGCTCTGGTGGCCTCAGGAAAGGCCAGTCCCCATGCGAGTTCCTCGGGGGCCTCTCGGGATTCCTCTCCCGTCGATGCCAGGGCCTAAGACCTTGTGTGGAGTCGGGGCCGGAACCTGAGGATTCCTCTCCAGTGCTGACATGGATCTTGGGGTACTTCTGAAGTCTCCCCAGGGGAGTCAGTCCTCGTCTCGAATGCGGGCATGCACTTGCGCTTTCCTCCAGAGCGGTAGCAGCAGTGTCACGCAGTCCGCCGCGTGGATCAAAGGATCTATGGTTTTCCCTCGAGTCTTTCCCACGAGGCTTTCCCACGAGGCTTTCCCACAGGGCTGTCCCACGTGCACACGTGGTGGGAGTCGATCCTCGGCTTGAACGTCAAGGCAGTGCAGGGAAAACAGGTTCCTCTGGAATGGACTGACACATCTGGGGGACTCTTGGAATGGTGGCACGACACTGGAGTTCCTCTCGCCTTTCCTGTGGAGAGCGCCTCCTCTTGAGATGCGACGGGAACGCCGGGAATTCTTTCCCTACGAAACAGGGAAACGATCCCTCATCTCGAGCTAGGAGGCGGAAACGGGGCTCCCCTGGATGTGTGCGGGACCCCACGTGCTTCCTCTCGAGTGGAGACGGGTATGTCGGGGAACTTCTTGAGTTGCAGCAAGGGTGTGAAGGACCCTTTGGAAGTTCCAGTGGTTAGATGTAATTGGCCTCGAGAAGCCTCAGCGGAAATGGGCCTCATCTCGCCTGGAGGGCAAAACCTCCTGGATTTTCTCGAGTTGCTGCAGGTGCTCTCGACTTACGTCGGGGACCTCAGGGACCCGCTCTGGTGGCCTCAGGAAAGGCCAGTCCCCATGCGAGTTCCTCGGGGGCCTCTCGGGATTCCTCTCCCGTCGATGCCGGGGCCTAAGACCTTGTGTGGAGTCGGGGCCGGAACCTGAGGATTCCTCTCCAGTGCTGACATGGATCTTGGGGTACTTCTGGAGTCTCCCCAGGGGAGTCAGTCCTCGTCTCGAATGCGGGCATGCACTTGCGCTTTTCTCCAGAGCGGTAGCAGGAGTGTCACGCAGTCCGCCGCGTGGATCAAAGGATCTATGGTTTTCCCTCGAGTCTTTCCCAAGAGGCTTTCCCACGAGGCTTTCCCACAGGGCTGTCCCACGTGCACACGTGGTGGGAGTCGATCCTCGGCTTGAACGTCAAGGCAGTGCAGGGAAAACAGGTTCCTCTGGAATGGACTGACACATCTAGGGGACTCTTGGAATGGTGGCACGACCCTGGAGTTCCTCTCGCCTTTCCTGTGGAGAGCGCCTCCTCTTGAGAAGCGACGGGAACGCCGGGAATTCTTTCCCTACGAAACAGGGAAAGGATCCCTCATCTCGAGCTAGGAGGCGGAAACGGGGCTCCCCTGGATGTGTGCGGGACCCCACGTGTTTCCTCTCGAGTGGAGACGGGTATGTCGGGGAGCTTCTTGAGGTGCAGCAAGGGTTTGAAGGACCCTTTGGAAGTTCCAGTGGTTAGATGTGATAGGCCTCGAGAAGCCACAGCGGAAATGGGCCTCATCTCGCCTGGAGGGCAAAATCTCCTGGATTTTCTCGAGTTGCGGCAGGTGCTCTCGACTTACGACGGGGACCTCAGGGACCCGCTCTGGTGGCCTCAGGAAAGGCCAGTCCCCATGCGAGTTCCTCGGGGGCCTCTCGGGATTCCTCTCCCGTCGATGCCAGGGCCTAAGACCATGTGTGGACTCGGGGCCGGAACATGAGGATTCCTCTCCAGTGCTGACATTGATCTTGGGGTACTTCTGGAGTCTCCCCAGGGGAGTCAGTCCTCGTCTCGAATGCGGGCATGCACTTGCGCTTTCCTCCAGAGCGGTAGCAGCAGTGTCACGCAGTCCGCCGCGTAGATCAAAGGATTTATGGTTTTCCCTCGAGTCTTTCACACGAGGCTTTCCCACGAGGCTTTCCCACAGGGCTGTCCCACGTGCACACGTGGTGGGAGTCGATCCTCGTCTTGAACGTCAAGGCAGTGCAGGGAAAACAGGTTCCTCTGGAATGGACTGACACATCTGGGGGACTCTTGGAATGGTGTCACGACCCTGGAGTTCCTCTCGCCTTTCCTGTGTAGAGCGCCTCCTCTTGAGATGCGACGGGAACGCCGGGAATTCTTTCCCTACGAAACAGGGAAAGGATCCCTCATCTCGAGCTAGGAGGCGGAAACCGTGCTCCCCTGGATGTGTGCGGGACCCCACGTGCTTCCTCTCGACTGGAGACGGGTATGTCGGGGAACTTCTTGAGTTGCAGCAAGGGTGTGAAGGACCCTTTGGAAGTTCCAGTGGTTAGATGTGATTAGCCTCGAGAAGCCTCAGCGGAAATGGGCCTCATCTCGCCTGGAGGGCAAAACCTCCTGGATTTTCTCGAGTGGCTGCAGGTGCTCTCGACTTACGACGGGGACCTCAGGGACCCGCTCTGGTGGCCTCAGGAAAGGCCAGTCCCCATGCGAGTTCCTCGGGGGCCTCTCGGGATTCCTCTCCCGTCGATGCCGGGGCTTAAGACCTTGTGTGGAGTCGGGGCCGGAACCTGAGGATTCCTCTCCAGTGCTGACATGGATCTTGGGGTACTTCTGGAGTCTCCCCAGGGGAGTCAGTCCTCGTCTCGAATGCGGGTATGTACTTGCGCTTTCCTCCAGAGCGGTAGCAGCAGTGTCAGGCAGTCCGCCACGTGGATCAAAGGATCTATGGTTTTCCCTCGAGTCTTTCCCACGAGGCTTTCCCACGAGGCTTTCCCACAGGGCTGTCCCACGTGCACACGTGGTGGGAGTCGATCCTCGGCTTGAACGTCAAGGCAGTGCAGGGAAAACAGGTTCCTCTGGAATGGACTGACACATCTGGGGGACTCTTGGAATGGTGGCACGACCCTGGAGTTCCTCTCGCCTTTCCTGTGGAGAGCGCCTCCTCTTGAGATGCGACGGGAACGCCGGGAATTCTTTCCCTACGAAGCAGGGAAAGGATCCCTCATCTCGAGCTAGGAGGCGGAAACAGGGCTCCCCTGGATGTGTGCGGGACCCCACGTGCTTCCTCTCGAGTGGAGACGGGTATGTCGGGGAACTTCTTGAGTTGCAGCAATGGTGTGAAGGACCCTTTGGAAGTTCCAGTGGTTAGATGTGATTGGCCTCGAGAAGCCTCAGCGGAAATGGGCCTCATCTCGCCTGGAGGGCAAAACCTCCTGGATTTTCTCGAGTTGCGGCAGGTGCTCTCGACTTACGATGGGGACCTCAGGGACCCGCTCTGGTGGCCTCAGGAAAGGCCAGTCCCCATGCGAGTTCCTCGGGGGCCTCTCGGGATTCCTCTCCCGTCGATGCCGGGGCCTAAGACCTTGTGTGGAGTCGGGGCCGGAACCTGAGGATTCCTCTCCAGTGCTGACATGGATCTTGGGGTACTTCTGGAGTCTCCCCAGGGGAGTCAGTCCTCGTCTCGAATGCGGGCATGCACTTGCGCTTTCCTCCAGAGCGGTAGCAGCAGTGTCACGCAGTCCGCCGCGTGGATCAAAGGATCTATGGTTTTCCCTCGAGTCTTTCCCACGAGGCTTTCCCACGAGGCTTTCCCACAGGGCTGTCCCACGTGCACACGTGGTGGGAGTCGATCCTCGGCTTGAACGTCAAGGCAGTGCAGGGAAAACAGGTTCCTCTGGAATGGACTGACACATCTAGGGGACTCTTGGAATGGTGGCACGACCCTGGAGTTCCTCTCGCCTTTCCTGTGGAGAGCGCCTCCTCTTGAGAAGCGACGGGAACGCCGGGAATTCTTTCCCTACGAAACAGGGAAAGGATCCCTCATCTCGAGCTAGGAGGCGGAAACGGGGCTCCCCTGGATGTGTGCGGGACCCCACGTGTTTCCTCTCGAGTGGAGACGGGTATGTCGGGGAGCTTCTTGAGTTGCAGCAAGGGTGTGAAGGACCCTTTGGAAGTTCCAGTGGTTAGATGTGATTGGCCTCGAGAAGCCACAGCGGAAATGGGCCTCATCTCGCCTGGAGGGCAAAATCTCCTGGATTTTCTCGAGTTGCGGCAGGTGCTCTCGACTTACGACGGGGACCTCAGGGACCCGCTCTGGTGGCCTCAGGAAAGGCCAGTCCCCATGCGAGTTCCTCGGGGGCCTCTCGGGATTCCTCTCCCGTCGATGCCAGGGCCTAAGACCATGTGTGGAGTCGGGGCCGGAACATGAGGATTCCTCTCCAGTGCTGACATGGATCTTGGGGTACTTCTGGAGTCTCCCCAGGGGAGTCAGTCCTCGTCTCGAATGCGGGCATGCACTTGCGCTTTCCTCGAGAGCGGTAGCAGCAGTGTCACGCAGTCCGCCGCGTAGATCAAAGGATCTATGGTTTTCCCTCGAGTCTTTCACACGAGGCTTTCCCACGAGGCTTTCCCACAGGGCTGTCCCACGTGCACACGTGGTGGGAGTCGATCCTCGGCTTGAACGTCAAGGCAGTGCAGGGAAAACAGGTTCCTCTGGAATGGACTGACACATCTGGGGGACTCTTGGAATGGTGTCACGACCCTTGAGTTCCTCTCGCCTTTCCTGTGTAGAGCGCCTCCTCTTGAGATGCGACGGGAACGCCGGGAATTCTTACCCTACGAAACAGGGAAAGGATCCCTCATCTCGAGCTAGGAGGCGGAAACGGTGCTCCCCTGGATGTGTGCGGGACCCCACGTGCTTCCTCTCGAGTGGAGACGGGTATGTCGGGGAACTTCTTGAGTTGCAGCAAGGGTGTGAAGGACCCTTTGGAAGTTCCAGTGGTTAGATGTGATTAGCCTCGAGAAGCCTCAGCGGAAATGGGCCTCATCTCGCCTGGAGGGCAAAACCTCCTGGATTTTCTCGAGTGGCTGCAGGTGCTCTCGACTTACGACGGGGACCTCAGGGACCCGCTCTGGTGGCCTCAGGAAAGGCCAGTCCCCATGCGAGTTCCTCGGGGGCCTCTCGGGATTCCTCTGCCGTCGATGCCGGGGCTTAAGACCTTGTGTGGAGTCGGGGCCGGAACCTGAGGATTCCTCTCCAGTGCTGACATGGATCTTGGGGTACTTCTGGAGTCTCCCCAGGGGAGTCAGTCCTCGTCTCGAATGCGGGTATGTACTTGCGCTTTCCTCCAGAGCGGTAGCAGCAGTGTCAGGCAGTCCGCCGCGTGGATCAAAGGATCTATGGTTTTCCCTCGAGTCTTTCCCACGAGGCTTTCCCACGAGGCTTTCCCACAGGGCTGTCCCACGTGCACACGTGGTGGGAGTCGATCCTCGGCTTGAACGTCAAGGCAGTGCAGGGAAAACAGGTTCCTCTGGAATGGACTGACACATCTGGGGGACTCTTGGAATGGTGTCACGACCCTGGAGTTCCTCTCGCCTTTCCTGTGGAGAGCGCCTCCTCTTGAGATGCGACGGGAACGCCGGGAATTCTTTCCCTACGAAGCAGGGAAAGGATCCCTCATCTCGAGCTAGGAGGCGGAAACAGGGCTCCCCTGAATGTGTGCGGGACCCCACGTGCTTCCTCTCGAGTGGAGACGGGTATGTCGGGGAACTTCTTGAGTTGCAGCAATGGTGTGAAGGACCCTTTGGAAGTTCCAGTGGTTAGATGTGATTGGCCTCGAGAAGCCTCAGCGGAAATGGGCCTCATCTCGCCTGGAGGGCAAAACCTCCTGGATTTTCTCGAGTTGCGGCAGGTGCTCTCGACTTACGATGGGGACCTCAGGGACCCGCTCTGGTGGCCTCAGGAAAGGCCAGTCCCCATGCGAGTTCCTCGGGGGCCTCTCGGGATTCCTCTCCCGTCGATGCCGGGGCCTAAGACCTTGTGTGGAGTCGGGGCCGGAACCTGAGGATTCCTCTCCAGTGCTGACATGGATCTTGGGGTACTTCTGGAGTCTCCCCAGGGGAGTCAGTCCTCGTCTCGAATGCGGGCATGCACTTGCGCTTTCCTCCAGAGCGGTAGCAGCAGTGTCACGCAGTCCGCCGCGTGGATCAAAGGATGTATGGTTTTCCCTCGAGTCTTTCCCACGAGGCTTTCCCACGAGGCTTTCCCACAGGGCTGTCCCACGTGCACACGTGGTGGGAGTCGATCCTCGGCTTGAACGTCAAGGCAGTGCAGGGAAAATAGGTTCCTCTGGAATGGACTGACACATCTGGGGGACTCTTGGAATGGTGGCACGACCCTGGAGTTCCTCTCGCCTTTCCTGTGGAGAGCGCCTCCTCTTGAGATGCGACGGGAACGCCGGGAATTCTTTCCCTATGAAACAGGGAAAGGATCCCTCATCTCGAGCTAGGAGGCGGAAACGGGGCTCCCCTGGATGTGTGCGGGACACCACGTGCTTCCTCTCGAGTGCAGACGGGTATGTCGGGGAACTTCTTGAGTTGCAGTAATGGTGTGAAGGACCCTTTGGAAGTTCCAGTGGTTAGATGTATTTGGCCTCGAGAAGCCTCAGCGGAAATGGGCCTCATCTCGCCTGGAGGGCAAAACCTCCTGGATTTTCTCGAGTGGCTGCAGGTGCTCTCGACTTACGACGGGGACCTCAGGGACCCGCTCTGGTGGCCTCAGGAAAGGCCAGTCCCCATGCGAGTTCCTCGGGGGCCTCTCGGGATTCCTCTCCCTTCGATGCCGGGGCCTAAGACCTTGTGTGGAGTCGGGGCCGGAACCTGAGGATTCCTCTCCAGTGCTGATATGGATCTTGGGGTACTTCTGGAGTCTCCCCAGGGGAGTCAGTCCTCGTCTCGAATGCGGGCATGTACTTGCGCTTTCCTCCAGAGCGGTAGCAGCAGTGTCAGGTAGTTCTCCGCGTGGATCAAAGGATCTATGCTTTTCCCTCGAGTCTTTCCCAGGAGGCTTTCCCACGAGGCTTTCCCACAGGGCTGTCCCAATTGCACACGTGGTGGGAGTCGATCCTCGGCTTGAACGCCAAGGCAGTGCAGGGAAAACAGGTTCCTCTGGAATGGACTGACACATCTGGGGGACTCTTGGAATGGTGGCACGACCCTGGAGTTCCTCTCGCCTTTCCTGTGGAGAGCGCCTCCTCTTGAGATGCGACAGGAACTCCGGGAATTCTTTCCCTACGAAACAGGGAAAGGATCCCTCATCTCGAGCTAGGAGGCGGAAACGGGGCTCCCCTGGATGTGTGCGGGACCCCACGTGCTTCCTCTCGAGTGGAGACGGGTATGTCGGGGAACTTCTTGAGTTGCAGCAATGGTGTGAAGGACCCTTTGGAAGTTCCAGTGGTTAGATGTGATTGGCCTCGAGAAGCCTCAGCGGAAATGGGCCTCATCTCGCCTGGAGGGCAAAACCTCCTGGATTTTCTCGAGTTGCTGCAGGTGCTCTCGACTTACGACGGGGACCTCAGGGACCCGCTCTGGTGGCCTCAGGAAAGGCCAGTCCCCATGAGAGTTCCTCGGGGGCCTCTCGGGATTCCTCTCCTGTCGATGCCGGGGCCTAAGAACTTGTGTGGAGTCGGGGCCGGAACCTGAGGATTCCTCTCCAGTGCTGACATGGATCTTGGGGTACTTCTGGAGTCTCCCCAGGGGAGTCAGTCCTCGTCTTGAATGCGGGCATGCACTTGCGCTTTCCTCCAGAGTGGTAGTAGCAGTGTCAGGCAGTCCGCCGCGTGGATCAAAGGATCTATGGTTTTCCCTCGAGTCTTTCCCACGAGGCTTTCCCACGAGGCTTTCCCACAGGGCTGTCCCACGTGCACACGTGGTGGGAGTCGATCCTCGGCTTGAACGTCAAGGCAGTGCAGGGAAAACAGGTTCCTCTGGAATGGACTGACACATCTGGGGGACTCTTGGAATGGTGTCACGCCCCTGGAGTTCCTCTCGTCTTTCCTGTGGAGAGCGCCTCCTCTTGAGATGCGACGGGAACGCCGGGAATTCTTTCCCTACGAAGCAGGGAAAGGATCCCTCATCTCGAGCTAGGAGGCGGAAACGGGGCTCACCTGGATGTGTGCGGGACCCCACGTGCTTCCTCTCGAGTGGAGATGGGTATGTCGGGGAACTTCTTGAGTTGCAGCAATGGTGTGAAGGACCCTTTGGAAGTTCCAGTGGTTAGATGTGATTGGCCTCGAGAAGCCTCAGCGGAAATGGGCCTCATCTCGCCTGGAGGGCAAAACCTCCTGGATTTTCTCGAGTTGCTGCAGGTGCTCTCGACTTACGACGGGGACCTCAGGGACCCGCTCTGGTGGCCTCAGGAAAGGCCAGTCCCCATGAGAGTTCCTCGGGGGCCTCTCGGGATTCCTCTCCCGTCGATGCCGGGGCCTAAGAACTTGTGTGGAGTCGGGGCCGGAACCTGAGGATTCCTCTCCAGTGCTGACATGGATCTTGGGGTACTTCTGGCGTCTCCCCAGGGGAGTCAGTCCTCGTCTTGAATGCGGGCATGCACTTGCGCTTTCCTCCAGAGTGGTAGCAGCAGTGTCAGGCAGTCCGCCGCGTGGATCAAAGGATCTATGGTTTTCCCTCGAGTCTTTCCCACGAGGCTTTCCCACGAGGCTTTCCCACAGGGCTGTCCCACGTGCACACGTGGTGGGAGTCGATCCTCGGCTTGAACGTCAAGGCAGTGCAGGGAAAACAGGTTCCTCTGGAATGGACTGACACATCTGGGGGACTCTCGGAATGGTGGCACGAGCCTGGAGTTCCTCTCGCCTTTCCTGTGGAGAGCGCCTCCTCTTGAGATGCGACGGGAACGCCGGGAATTCTTTCCCTACGAAGCAGGGAAAGGATCCCTCATCTCGAGCTAGGAGGCGGAAACGGGGCTCCCCTGGATGTGTGCGGGACCCCACGTGCTTCCTCTCGAGTGGAGACGGGTATGTCGGGGAACTTCTTGAGTTGCAGCAAGGGTGTGAAGGACCCTTTGGAAGTTCCAGTGGTTAGATGTGATTGGCCTCGAGAAGCCTCAGCGGAAATGGGCCTCATCTCGCCTGGAGGGCAAAACCTCCTGGATTTTCTCGAGTTGCGGCAGGTGCTCTCGACTTACGACGGGGACCTCAGGGAACCGCTCTGGTGGCCTCAGGAAAGGCCAGTCCCCATGCGAGTTCCTCGGGGGCCTCTTGGGATTCCTCTCCCGTCGATGCCGGGGCCTAAGACCTTGTGTGGAGTCGGGGCCGGAACCTGAGGATTCCTCTCCAGTGCTGACATGGATCTTGGGGTACTTCTGGAGTCTCCCCAGGGGAGTCAGTCCTCGTTTCGAATGCGGGCATGCACTTGCGCTTTCCTCTAGAGCGGTAGCAGCAGTGTCACGCAGTCCGCCGCGTGGATCAAAGGATCTATGCTTTTCCCTTGAGTCTTTCCCAGGAGGCTTTCCCACGAGTCTTTCCCACAGGGCTGTCCCACGTGCACACGTGGTGGGAGTCGATCCTCGGCTTGAACGTCAAGGCAGTGCAGGGAAAACAGGTTCCTCTGGAATGGACTGACACATCTGGGGGACTCTTGGAATGGTGGCACGACCCTGGAGTTCCTCTCGCCTTTCCTGTGGAGAGCGCCTCCTCTTGAGATGCGACGGGAACGCCGGGAATTCTTTCCCTACGAAACAGGGAAAGGATCCCTCATCTCGAGCTAGGAGGAGGAAACGGGGCTCCCCAGGATGTGTGCGGGACCCCAAGTGCTTCCTCTCGAGTGGAGACGGGTATGTCGGGGAACTTCTTGAGTTGCAGCAATGCTGTGAAGGACCCTTTGGAAGTTCCAGTGGTTAGATGTGATTGGCCTCGAGAAGCCTCAGAGGAAATGGGCCTCATCTCGCCTGGAGGGCAAAACCTCCTGGATTTTCTCGAGTTGCGGCAGGTGCTCTCGACTTACGACGGGGACCTCAGGGACCCGCTCTGGTGGCCTCAGGAAAGGCCAGTCCCCATGCGAGTTCCTCGGGGGCGTCTCGGGATTCCTCTCCCGTCGATGCCGGGGCCTAAGACCTTGTGTGGAGTCGGGGCCGGAACCTGAGGATTCCTCTCCAGTGCTGACATGGATCTTGGGGTACTTCTGGAGTCTCCCCAGGGGAGTCAGTCCTCGTCTCGAATGCGGGCATGCACTTGTGCTTTCCTCCAGAGCGGTAGCAGCAGTGTCACGCAGTCCACCGCGTGGATCAAAGGATCTATGGTTTTCCCTCGAGTCTTTCCCACGAGGCTTTCCCACGAGGCTTTCCCACAGGGCTGTCCCACGTGCACACGTGGTGGGAGTCGATCCTCGGCTTGAACGTCAAGGCAGTGCAGGGAAAACAGGTTCCTCTGGAATGGACTGACACATCTGGGGGACTCTTGGAATGGTGGCACGACCCTGGAGTTCCTCTCGCCTTTCCTGTGGAGAGCGCCTCCTCTTGAGATGCGACGGGAACGCCGGGAATTCTTTCCCTACGAAACAGGGAAAGGATCCCTCATCTCGAGCTAGGAGGCGGAAACGGGGCTCCCCTAGATGTGTGCGGAACCCCACGTGCTTCCTCTCGAGTGGAGACGGGTATGTCGGGGAACTTCTTGAGTTGCAGCAATGGTGTGAAGGACCCTTTGGAAGTTCCAGTGGTTAGATGTGATTGGCCTCGAGAAGCCTCAGCGGAAATGGGCCTCATCTCGCCTGGAGGGCAAAACCTCCTGGATTTTCTCGAGTTGCGGCAGATGCTCTCGACTTACGACGGGGACCTCAGGGACCCGCTCTGGTGGCCTCAGGAAAGGCCAGTCCCCATGCGAGTTCCTCGGGGGCCTCTCGGGATTCCTCTCCCGTCCATGCCGGGGCCTAAGACCTTGTGTGGAGTCGGGGCCGGAACCTGAGGATTCCTCTCCAGTGCTGACATGGATCTTGGGGTACTTCTGGAGTCTCCCCAGGGGAGTCAGTCCTCGTCTCGAATGCGGGCATGCACTTGCGCTTTCCTCCAGAGCGGTAGCAGCAGTGTCACGCAGTCCGCCGCGTGGATCAAAGGATCTATGGTTTTCCCTCGAGTCTTTCCCACGAGGCTTTCCCACGAGGCTTTCCCACAGGGCTGTCCCACGTGCACACGTGGTGGGACTCGATCCTCGGCTTGAACGTCAAGGCAGTGCAGGGAAAACAGGTTCCTCTGGAATGGACTGACACATCTGGGGGACTCTTGGAATGGTGGCACGACCCTGGAGTTCCTCTCGCCTTTCCTGTGGAGAGCGCCTCCTCTTGAGATGCGACGGGAACGCCGGGAATTCTTTCCCTACGAAACAGGGAAAGGATCCCTCATCTCGAGCTAGGAGGCGGAAACGGGGCTCCCCTAGATGTGTGCGGGACCCCACGTGCTTCCTCTCGAGTGGAGACGGGTATGTCGGGGAACTTCTTGAGTTGCAGCAATGGTGTGAAGGACCCTTTGGAAGTTCCAGTGGTTAGATGTGATTGGCCTCGAGAAGCCTCAGCGGAAATGGGCCTCATCTCGCCTGGAGGGCAAAACCTCCTGGATTTTCTCGAGTTGCGGCAGGTGCTCTCGACTTACGACGGGGACCTCAGGGACCCGCTCTGGTGGCCTCAGGAAAAGCCAGTCCCCATGCGAGTTCCTCGGGGGCCTCTCGGGATTCCTCTCCCTTCGATGCCGGGGCCTAAGACCTTGTGTGTAGTCGGGGCCGGAACCTGAGGATTCCTCTCCAGTGCTGACATGGATCTTGGGGTACTTCTGGAGTCTCCCCAGGGGAGTCAGTCCTCGTCTCGAATGCGGGCATGCACTTGCGCTTTCCTCCAGAGCGTTAGCAGCAGTGTCACGCAGTCCGCCGCGTGGATCAAAGGATCTATGGTTTTCCCTCGAGTCTTTCCCAGAAGGCTTTCCCACGAGGCTTTCCCACAGGGCTGTCCCACGTGCACACGTGGTGGGAGTCGATCCTCGGCTTGAACGTCAAGGCAGTGCAGGGAAAACAGGTTCCTCTGGAATGGACTGACACATCTGGGGGACTCTTGGAATGGTGGCACGACCCTGGAGTTCCTCTCGCCTTTCCTGTGGAGAGCGCCTCCTCTTGAGATGCGACGGGAACTCCGGGAATTCTTTCCCTACGAAACAGGGAAAGGATCCCTCATCTCGAGCTAGGAGGCGGAAACGGGGCTCCCCTGGATGTGTGCGCGACCCCACGTGCTTCCTCTCGAGTGGAGACGGGTATGTCGGGGAACTTCTTGAGTTGCAGCAAGGGTGTGAATGACCCTTTGGAAGTTCCAGTGGTTAGATGTGATTGGCCTCGAGAAGCCTCAGCGGAAATGGGCCTCATCTCGCCTGGAGGGCAAAACCTCCTGGATTTTCTCGAGTTGCGGCAGGTGCTCTCGACTTACGACGGGGACCTCAGGGACCCGCTCTGGTGGCCTCAGGAAAGGCCAGTCCCCATGCGAGTTCCTCGGGGGCGTCTCGGGATTCCTCTCCCGTCGATGCCGGGGTCTAAGACCTTGTGTGGAGTCAGGGCCGGAACCTGTGGATTCCTCTCCAGTGCTGACATGGATCTTGGGGTACTTCTGGAGTCTCCCCAGGGGAGTCAGTCCTCGTCTCGAATGCGGGCATGCACTTGCCCTTTCCTCCAGAGCGGTAGCAGCAGTGTCACGCAGTCCGCCGCGTGGATCAAAGGATCTATGGTTTTCCCTCGAGTCTTTCCCAGGAGGCTTTCCCACGAGGCTTTCCCACAGGGCTGTCCCATGTGCACACGTGGTGGGAGTCGATCCTCGGCTTGAACGTCAAGGCAGTGCAGGGAAAACAGGTTCCTCTGGAATGGACTGACACATCTGGGGGACTCTTGGAATGGTGGCACGACCCTGGAGTATCTGTCGCCTTTCCTGTGGAGAGCGCCTCCTCTTGAGATGCGACGGGAACGCCGGGAATTCTTTCCCTACGAAACAGGGAAAGGATCCCTCATCTCGAGCTAGGAGGCGGAAACGGGGCTCCCCTGGATGTGTGCGGGACCCACGTGCTTCCTCTCGAGTGGAGACGGGTATGTCGGGGAACTTCTTGAGTTGCAGCAAGGGTGTGAAGGACCCTTTGGAAGTTCCAGTGGTTAGACGTTATTAGCCTCGAGAAGCCTCAGCGGAAATGGGCCTCATCTCGCCTGGAGGTCAAAACCTCCTGGATTTTCTCGAGTTGCGGCAGGTGCTCTCGACTTACGACGGGGACCTCAGGGACCCGCTCTGGTGGCCTCAGGAAAGGCCAGTCCCCATGCGAGTTCCTCGGGGGCCTCTGGGGATTCCTCTCCCGTCGATGCCGGGCCCTAAGTCCTTGTGTGGAGTCGGGGCCGGAACCTGAGGATTCCTCTCCAGTGCTGACATGGATCTTGGGGTACTTCTGGAGTCTCCCCAGGGGAGTCAGTCCTCGTCTCGAATGCGGGCATGCACTTGCGCTTTCCTCCAGAGCGGTAGCAGCAGTGTCACGCAGTCCGCCGCGTGGATCAAAGGATCTATGGTTTTCCCTCGAGGCTTTCCCACGAGGCTTTCCCACAGGGCTGTTCCACGTGCACACGTGGTGGGAGTCGATCCTCGGCTTGAACGTCAAGGCAGTGCAGGGAAAACAGGTTCCTCTGGAATGGACTGACACATCTGGGGGACTCTTGGAATGGTGGCACGACCCTGGAGTTCCTCTCGCCTTTCCTGTGGAGAGCACCTCCTCTTGAGATGCGACGGGAACGCGGGGAATTCTTTCCCTACGAAACAGGGAAAGGATCCCTCATCTCGAGCTAGGAGGCGGAAACAGGGCTCCCCTGGATGTGTGCGGGACCCACGTGCTTCCTCTCGAGTGGAGACGGGTATGTCGGGGAACTTCTTGAGTTGCAGCAAGGGTGTGAAGGACCCTTTGGAAGTTCCAGTGGTTAGACGTGATTAGCCTCGATAAGCCTCAGCGGAAATGGGCCTCATCTCCCCTGGAGGGCACAACCTCCTGGATTTTCTCGAGTTGCGGCAGGTGCTCTCGACTTACGACGGGGACCTCAGGGACCCGCTCTGGTGGCCTCAGGAAAGGCCAGTCCCCATGCGAGTTCCTCGGGGGCCACTCGGGATTCCTCTCCCGTCGATGCCGGGGCCTAAGACCTTGTGTGGAGTCGGGGCCGGAACCTGAGGATTCCTCTCCAGTGCTGACATGGATCTTGGGGTACTTCTGGAGTCTCCCCAGGGGAGTCAGTCCTCGTCTCGAATGCGGGCATGCACTTGCGCTTTCCTCCAGAGCGGTAGCAGCAGTGTCACGCAGTCCGCCGCGTGGATCAAAGGATCTATGGTTTTCCCTCGAGTCTTTCCCACGAGGCTTTCCCACGAGGCTTTCCCACAGGGCTGTCCCACGTGCACACGTGGTGGGAGTCGATCCTCGGCTTGAACGTCAAGGCAGTGCAGGGAAAACAGGTTCCTCTGGAATGGACTGACACATCTGGTGGACTCTTGGAATGGTGGCACGACCCTGGAGTTCCTCTCGCCTTTCCTGTGGAGAGCGCCTCCTCTTGAGATGCGACGGGAACGCCGGGAATTCTTTCCCTACGAAACAGGGAAAGGATCCCTCATCTCGAGCTGGGAGGCGAAACGGGACTCCCCTAGATGTGTGCGGGACACCACGTGCTTCCTCTCGATTGGAGACGGGTATGTCGGGGAACTTCTTGAGTTGCAGCAATGGTGTGAAGGACCCTTTGGAAGTTCCAGTGGTTAGATGTGATTGGCCTCGAGAAGCCTCAGCGGAAATGGGCCTCATCTCCCCTGGAGGGCAAAACCTCCTGGATTTTCTCGAGTTGCGGCAGGTGCTCTCGACTTACGACGGGGACCTCAGGGACCCGCTCTGGTGGCCTCAGGAAAGGCCAGTCCCCATGCGAGTTCCTCGGGGGCCTCTCGGGAGTCCTCTCCCGTCGATGCCGGGGCCTAAGACCTTGTGTGGAGTCGGGGCCGGAACCTGAGGATTCCTCTCCAGTGCTGACATGGATCTTGGGGTACTTCTGGAGTCTCCCCAGGGGAGTCAGTCCTCGTCTCGAATGCGGGCATGCACTTGCGCTTTCCTCCAGAGCGGTAGCAGCAGTGTCACGCAGTCCGCCGCGTGGATCAAAGGATCTATGGTTTTCCCTCGAGTCTTTCCCACGAGGCTTTCCCACGAGGCTTTCCCACAGGGCTGTCCCACGTGCACACGTGGTGGGAGTCGATCCTCGGCTTGAACGTCAAGGCAGTGCAGGGAAAACAGGTTCCTCTGGAATGGACTGACACATCTGGGGGACTCTTGGAATGGTGGCATGACCCTGGAGTTCCTCTCGCCTTTCCTGTGGAGAGCGCCTCCTCTTGAGATGCGACGGGAACGCCGGGAATTCTTTCCCTACGAAACAGGGAAAGGATCCCTCATCTCGAGATAGGAGGCGGAAACGGGGCTCCCCTGGATGTGTGCGGGACACCACATGCTTCCTCTCGAGTGGAGACGGGTATGTCGGGGAACTTCTTGAGTTGCAGCAAGGGTGTGAAGGACCCTTTGGAAGTTCCAGTGGTTAGACGTCATTGGCCTCGAGAAGCCTCAGCGGAAATGGGCCTCATCTCGCCTGGAGGGCAAAACCTCCTGGATTTTCTCGAGTTGCGGCAGGTGCTCTCGACTTACGACGGAAACCTCAGGGACCCGCTCTGGTGGCCTCAGGAAAGGCCAGTACCCATGCGAGTTCCTCGGGGGTCTCTCAGGATTCCTCTCCCGTCGATGCCGGGGCCTAAGACCTTGTGTGGAGTCGGGGCCGGAACCTGAGGATTCCTCTCCAGTGCTGACATGGATCTTGGGGTACTTCTGGAGTCTCCCCAGGGGAGTCAGTCCTCGTCTCGAATGCGGGCATGCACTTGCGCTTTCCTCCAGAGCGGTAGCAGCAGTGTCACGAAGTCCGCCGCGTGGATCAAAGGATCTATGGTTTTCCCTCGAGTCTTTCCCACGAGCCTTTCCCACGAGGCTTTCCCACAGGGCTGTCCCACGTGCACACGTGGTGGGAGTCGATCCTCGGCTTGAACGTCAAGGCAGTGCAGGGAAAACAGGTTCCTCTGGAATGGACTGACACATCTGGGGGACTCTTGGAATGGTGGCACGACCCTGGAGTTCCTCTCGCCTTTCCTGTGGAGAGCGCCTCCTCTTGAGATGCGACGGGAACGCCGGGAATTCTTTCCCTACGATACAGGGAAAGGATCCCTCATCTCGAGCTAGGAGGCGAAACGGGGCTCCCCTGGATGTGTGCGGGACCCCACGTGCTTCCTCTCGAGTGGAGACGGGTATGTCGGGGAACTTCTTGAGTTGCAGCAATGGTGTGAAGGACCCTTTGGAAGTTCCAGTGGTTAGATGTGATTGGCCTCGAGAAGCCTCAGCGGAAATGGGCCTCATCTCGCCTGGAGGGCAAAACCTCCTGGATTTTCTCGAGTTGCGGCAGGTGCTCTCGACTTACGACGGGGACCTCAGGGATCCGCTCTGGTGGCCTCAGGAAAGGCCAGTCCCCATGCGAGTTCCTCGGGGGCCTCTCGGGATTCCTCTCCCGTCGATGCCGGGGCCTAAGACCTTGTGTGGAGTCAGGGCCGGAACCTGAGGATTCCTCTCCAGTGCTGACATGGATCTTGGGGTACTTCTGGAGTCTCCCCAGGGGAGTCAGTCCTCGTCTGGAATCCGGGCATGCACTTGCGCTTTCCTCCAGAGCGGTAGCAGCAGTGTCACGCAGTCCGCAGCGTGGATCAAAGGATCTATGGTTTTCCCTCGAGTCTTTCCCCCGAGGCTTTCCCACGAGGCTTTCCACACAGGGCTGTCCCACGTGCACACGTGGTGGGAGTCGATCCTCGGCTTGAACGTCAAGGCAGTGCAGGGAAAACAGGTTCCTCTGGAATGGACTGACACATCTGGGGGACTCTTGGAATGGTGGCACGACCCTGGAGTTCCTCTCGCCTTTCCTGTGGAGAGCGCCTCCTCTTGAGATGCGACGGGAACGCCGGGAATTCTTTCCCTACGAAACAGGGAAAGGATACCTCATCTCGAGATAGGAGGCGAAACGGGGCTCCCCTCGATGTGTGCGGGACACCACGTGCTTCCTCTCGAGTGGAGACGGGTATGTCGGGGAACTTCTTGAGTTGCAGCAATGGTGTGAAGGACCCTTTGGAAGTTCCAGTGGTTAGATGTGATTGGCCTCGAGAAGCCTCAGCGGAAATGGGCCTCATCTCGCCTGGAGGGCAAAACCTCCTGGATTTTCTCGAGTTGCGGCAGGTGCTCTCGACTTACGACGGGGACCTCAGGGACCCGCTCTGGTGGCCTCAGGAAAGGCCAGTCCCCATGCGAGTTCCTCGGGGGCCTCTCGGGATTCCTCTCCCGTCGATGCCGGGGCCTAAGACCTTGTGTGGAGTCGGGGCCGGAACCTGAGGATTCCTCTCCAGTGCTGACATGGATCTTGGGGTACTTCTGGAGTCTCCCCAGGGGAGTCAGTCCTCGTCTCGAATGCGGGCATGCACTTGCGCTTTCCTCCAGAGCGGTAGCAGCAGTGTCACGCAGTCCGCCGCGTGGATCAAAGGATCTATGGTTTTCCCTCGAGTCTTTCCCACGAGGCTTTCCCACGAGGCTTTCCCACAGGGCTGTCCCACGTGCACACGTGGTGGGAGTCGATCCTCGGCTTGAACGTCAAGGCAGTGCAGGGAAAACAGGTTCCTCTGGAATGGACTGACACATCTGGGGGACTCTTGGAATGGTGTCACGACCCTGGAGTTCCTCTCGCCTTTCCTGTGGAGAGCGCCTCCTCTTGAGATGCGACGGGAACGCCGGGAATTCTTTCCCTACGAAACAGGGAAAGGATCCCTCATCTCGAGCTAGGAGGCGGAAACGGGGCTCCCCTGGATGTGTGCGGGAACCCACGTGCTTCCTCTCGAGTGGAGACGAGTATGTCGGGGAACTTCTTGAGTTGCAGCAAGGGTGTGAAGGACCCTTTGGAAGTTCCAGTGGTTAGATGTGATTGGCCTCGAGAAGCCTCAGCGGAAATGGGCCTCATCTCGCCTGGAGGGCAAAATCTCCTGGATTTTCTCGAGTTGCGGCAGGTGCTCTCGACTTACGTCGGGGACCTCAGGGACCCGCTCTGGTGGCCTCAGGAAAGGTCAGTCCCCATGCGAGTTCCACGGGGGCCTCTCGGGATTCCTCTCCCGTCGATGCCGGGGCCTAAGACCTTGTGTGGAGTCGGGGCCGGAACCTGAGGATTCCTCTCCAGTGCTGACATGGATCTTGGGGTACTTCTGGAGTCTCCCCAGGGGAGTCAGTCCTCGTCTCGAATGCGGGCATGCACTTGCGCTTTCCTCCAGAGCGGTAGCAGCAGTGTCACGCAGTCCGCCGCGTGGATCAAAGGATCTATGGTTTTCCCTCGAGTCTTTCCCACGAGGCTTTCCCACGAGGCTTTCCCACAGGGCTGTCCCACGTGCACACGTGTTGGGAGTCGATCCTCGGCTTGAACGTCAAGGCAGTGCAGGGAAAACAGGTTCCTCTGGAATGGACTGACACATCTGGGGGACTCTTGGAATGGTGTCTCGACCCTGGAGTTCCTCTCGCCTTTCCTGTGGAGAGCGCCTCCTCTTGAGATGCGACGGGAACGCCGGGAATTCTTTCCCTACGAACCAGGGAAAGGATCCCTCATCTCGAGCTAGGAGGCGGAAACGGGGCTCCCCTGGATGTTTGCTGGAACCCACGTGCTTCCTCTCGAGTGGATACGGGTATGTCGGGGAACTTCTTGAGTTGCAGCAATGGTGCGAAGGACCCTTTGGAAGTTCCAGTGGTTAGATGTGATTGGCCTCGAGAAGCCTCAGCGGAAATGGGCCTCATCTCGCCTGGAGGGCAAAACCTCCTGGATTTTCTCGAGTTGCGGCAGGTGCTCTCGACTTACGACGGGGACCTCAGGGACCCGCTCTGGTGGCCTCAGGAAAGGCCAGTCCCCATGCGAGTTCCTCGGGGGCCTCTCGGGATTCTTCTCCCGTCGATGCCGGGGCCTAAGACCTTGTGTGGAGTCGGGGCCGGAACCTGAGGATTCCTCTCCAGTGCTGACATGGATCTTGGGGTACTTCTCGAGTCTCCCCAGGGGAGTCAGTCCTCGTCTCGAATGCGGGCATGCACTTGCGCTTTCCTCCAGAGCGGTAGCAGCAGTTTCACGCAGTCCGCCGCGTGGATCAAAGGATCTATGGTTTTCCCTCGAGTCTTTCCCACGAGACTTTCCCACGAGGCTTTCCCTCAGGGCTGTCCCACGTGCACACGTGGTGGGAGTCGATCCTCGGCTTGAACGTCAAGGCAGTGCAGGGAAAACAGGTTCCTCTGGAATGGACTGACACATCTGGGGGACTCTTGGAATGGTGGCACGACCCTGGAGTTCCTCTCGCCTTTCCTGTGGAGAGCGCCTCCTCTTGAGATGCGACGGGAACGCCGGGAATTCTTTCCCTACAAAACAGGGAAAGGATCCCTCATCTCGAGCTAGGAGGCGGAAACGCGGCTCCCCTGGATGTGTGCGGGACCCCACGTGCTTCCTCTCGAGTGGAGACGGGTATGTCGGGGAACTTCTAGAGTTGCAGCAAGGGTATGAAGGACCCTTTGGAAGTTCCAGTGGTTAGATGTGATTGGCCTCGAGAAGCCTCAGCGGAAATGGGCCTCATCTCGCCTGGAGGGCAAAACCTCCTGGATTTTCTCGAGTTGCGGCAGGTGCTCTCGACTTACGACGGGGACCTCAAGGACCCGCTCTGGTGGCCTCAGGAAAGGCCAGTCCCCATGCGAGTTCCTCGGGGGCCTCTCGGGATTCCTCTCCCGTCGATGCCGGGGCCTAAGACCTTGTGTGGAGTCGGGGCCGGAACCTGAGGATTCCTCTCCAGTGCTGACATGGATCTTGGGGTACTTCTGGAGTCTCCCCAGGGGAGTCAGTCCTCGTCTCGAATGCGGGCATGCACTTGCCCTTTCCTCCAGAGCGGTAGCAGCAGTGTCACGCAGTCCGCCGCGTGCATCAAAGGATCTATGGTTTTCCCTCGAGTCTTTCCCACGAGGCTTTCCCACGAGGCTTTCCCACAGGGCTGTCCCACGTGCACACGTGGTGGGAGTCGATCCTCGGCTTGAACGTCAAGGCAGTGCAGGGAAAACAGGTTCCTCTGGAATGGACTGACACATCTGGGGGACTCTTGGAATGGTGGCACGACCCTGGAGTTCCTCTCGCCTTTCCTGTGGAGAGCGCCTCCTCTTGAGATGCGACGGGAACGCCGGGAATTCTTTCCCTACGAAACAGGGAAAGGATCCCTCATCTCGAGCTAGGAGGCGGAAACGGGGCTCCCCTGGATGTGTGCGGGACCCCACGTGCTTCCTCTCGAGTGCAGACGGGTATGTCGGGGAACTTCTTGAGTTGCAGCAAGGGTATGAAGGACCCTTTGGAAGTTCCAGTGGTTAGATGTGATTGGCCTCGAGAAGCCTCAGCGGAAATGGGCCTCATCTCGCCTGGAGGGCAAAACCTCCTGGATTTTCTCGAGTTGCGGCAGGTGCTCTCGACTTACGACGGGGACCTCAGGGACCCGCTCTGGTGGCCTCAGGAAAGGCCAGTCCCCATGCGAGTTCCTCGGGGGCCTCTCGGGATTCCTCTCCCGTCGATGCCGGGGCCTAAGACCTTGTGTGGAGTCGGGGCCGGAACCTGAGGATTCCTCTCCAGTGCTGACATGGATCTTGGGGTACTTCTGGAGTCTCCCCAGGGGAGTCAGTCCTCGTCTCGAATGCGGGCATGCACTTGCGCTTTCCTCCAGAGCGGTAGCAGCAGTGTCACGCAGTCCGCCGCGTGGATCAAAGGATCTATGGTTTTCCCTCGAGTCTTTCCCACGAGGCTTTCCCACGAGGCTTTCCCACAGGGCTGTCCCACGTGCACACGTGGTGGGAGTCGATCCTCGGCTTGAACGTCAAGCTAGTGCAGGGAAAACAGGTCCCTCTGGAATGGACTGACACATCTGGGGGACTCTTGGAATGGTGGCACGACCCTGGAGTTCCTCTCGCCTTTCCTGTGGAGAGGGCCTCCTCTTGAGATGCGACGGGAACGCCGGGAATTCTTTCCCTACGAAACAGGGAAAGGATCCCTCATCTCGAGCTAGGAGGCGGAAACGGGGCTCCCCTGGATGTGTGCGGGACACCACGTGCTTCCTCTCGAGTGGAGACGGGTATGTCGGGGAACTTCTTGTGTTGCAGCAATGGTGTGAAGGACCCTTTGGAAGTTCCAGTGGTTAGATGTGATTGGCCTCGAGAAGCCTCAGCGGAAATGGGCCTCATCTCGCCTGGAGGGCAAAACCTCCTGGATTTTCTCGAGTTGCGGCAGGTGCTTTCGACTTACGACGGGGACCTCAGGGAACCGCTCTGGTGGCCTCAGGAAAGGCCAGACATCATGCGAGTTCCTCGGGGGCGTCTCTTGATTCCTCTCCCGTCGATGCCGGGGCCTAAGACCTTGTGTGGAGTCGGGGCCGGAACTTGAGGATTCCTCTCCAGTGCTGACATGGATCTTGGGGTACTTCTGGAGTCTCCCCAGGGGAGTCAGTCTTCGTCTCGAATGCGGGCATGCACTTTCGCTTTCCTCCAGAGCGGTAGCAGCAGTGTCACGTGGTCCGCCGCGTGGATCAAAGGATCTATGGTTTTCCCTCGAGTCTTTTCCACGAGGCTTTCCCACGAGGCTTTCCCACAGGTCTGTCCCACGTGCACACGTGGTGGGAGTCGATCCTTGGCTTGAACGTCAAGGCAGTGCAGGGAAAACAGATTCCTCTGGAATGGACTGACACATCTGGGGGACTCTTGGAATGGTGGCACGACCCTGGAGTTCTGCTCGCTTTTCCTGTGGAGAGCGCCTCCTCTTGAGATGCGACGGGAACGCCGGGAATTCTTTCCCTACGAAACAGGGAAAGGATCCCTCATCTCCAGCTAGGAGTCGGAAACGGAGCTCCCCTGGATGTGGGCGGAACACCACGTGCTTCCTCTCGAGTGGAGACGGGTATGTCGGGGAACTTCTTGAGTTGCAGCAAGGGTGTGAAGGACCGTTTGGAAGTTCCAGTGGTTTGACGAGATTAGCCTCGAGAAGCCTCAGCGGAAATGGGCCTCATCTCGCCTGGAGGGCAAAACCTCCTGGATTTTCTCGAGTTGCGGCAGGTGCTCTCGACTTACGACGGGGACCTCAGGGAACCGCTCTGGTGGCCTCAGGAAAGGCCAGTCCCCATGCGAGTTCCACGGGGGCCACTCGGGATTCCTCTCCCGTCGATGCCGGGGCCTAAGACCTTGTGTGGAGTCGGGGCCGGAACCTGAGGATTCCTCTCCAGTGCTGACATGGATCTTGGGGTACTTCTGGAGTCTCCCCAGGGGAGTCAGTCCTCGTCTCGAATGCGGGCATGCACTTGCGCTTTCCTCCAGAGCGGTAGCAGCAGTGTCACGCAGTCCGCCGCGTGGATCAAAGGATCTATGGTTTTCCCTCGAGGCTTTCCCACGAGGCTTTCCCACAGGGCTGTTCCACGTGCACACGTGGTGGGAGTCGATCCTCGGCTTGAACGTCAAGGCAGTGCAGGGAAAACAGGTTCCTCTGGAATGGACTGACACATCTGGGGGACTCTTGGAATGGTGGCACGACCCTGGAGTTCCTCTCGCCTTTCCTGTGGAGAGCACCTCCTCTTGAGATGCGACGGGAACGCGGGGAATTCTTTCCCTACGAAACAGGGAAAGGATCCCTCATCTCGAGCTAGGAGGCGGAAACAGGGCTCCCCTGGATGTGTGCGGGACCCACGTGCTTCCTCTCGAGTGGAGACGGGTATGTCGGGGAACTTCTTGAGTTGCAGCAAGGGTGTGAAGGACCCTTTGGAAGTTCCAGTGGTTAGACGTGATTAGCCTCGATAAGCCTCAGCGGAAATGGGCCTCATCTCCCCTGGAGGGCACAACCTCCTGGATTTTCTCGAGTTGCGGCAGGTGCTCTCGACTTACGACGGGGACCTCAGGGACCCGCTCTGGTGGCCTCAGGAAAGGCCAGTCCCCATGCGAGTTCCTCGGGGGCCACTCGGGATTCCTCTCCCGTCGATGCCGGGGCCTAAGACCTTGTGTGGAGTCGGGGCCGGAACCTGAGGATTCCTCTCCAGTGCTGACATGGATCTTGGGGTACTTCTGGAGTCTCCCCAGGGGAGTCAGTCCTCGTCTCGAATGCGGGCATGCACTTGCGCTTTCCTCCAGAGCGGTAGCAGCAGTGTCACGCAGTCCGCCGCGTGGATCAAAGGATCTATGGTTTTCCCTCGAGTCTTTCCCACGAGGCTTTCCCACGAGGCTTTCCCACAGGGCTGTCCCACGTGCACACGTGGTGGGAGTCGATCCTCGGCTTGAACGTCAAGGCAGTGCAGGGAAAACAGGTTCCTCTGGAATGGACTGACACATCTGGGGGACTCTTGGAATGGTGGCACGACCCTGGAGTTCCTCTCGCCTTTCCTGTGGAGAGCGCCTCCTCTTGAGATGCGACGGGAACGCCGGGAATTCTTTCCCTACGAAACAGGGAAAGGATCCCTCATCTCGAGCTGGGAGGCGAAACGGGACTCCCCTAGATGTGTGCGGGACACCACGTGCTTCCTCTCGATTGGAGACGGGTATGTCGGGGAACTTCTTGAGTTGCAGCAATGGTGTGAAGGACCCTTTGGAAGTTCCAGTGGTTAGATGTGATTGGCCTCGAGAAGCCTCAGCGGAAATGGGCCTCATCTCCCCTGGAGGGCAAAACCTCCTGGATTTTCTCGAGTTGCGGCAGGTGCTCTCGACTTACGACGGGGACCTCAGGGACCCGCTCTGGTGGCCTCAGGAAAGGCCAGTCCCCATGCGAGTTCCTCGGGGGCCTCTCGGGATTCCTCTCCCGTCGATGCCGGGGCCTAAGACCTTGTGTGGAGTCGGGGCCGGAACCTGAGGATTCCTCTCCAGTGCTGACATGGATCTTGGGGTACTTCTGGAGTCTCCCCAGGGGAGTCAGTCCTCGTCTCGAATGCGGGCATGCACTTGCGCTTTCGTCCAGAGCGGTAGCAGCAGTGTCACGCAGTCCGCCCCGTGGATCAAAGGATCTATGGTTTTCCCTCGAGTCTTTCCCACGAGGCTTTCCCACGAGGCTTTCCCACAGGGCTGTCCCACGTGCACACGTGGTGGGAGTCGATCCTCGGCTTGAACGTCAAGGCAGTGCAGGGAAAACAGGTTCCTCTGGAATGGACTGACACATCTGGGGGACTCTTGGAATGGTGTCACGACCCTGGAGTTCCTCTCGCCTTTCCTGTGGAGTGCGCCTCCTCTTGAGATGCGACGGGAACGCCGGGAATTCTTTCCCTACGAAACAGGGAAAGGATCCCTCATCTCGAGCTAGGAGGCGGAAACGGGGCTCCCCTGGATGTGTGCGGGACCCACGTGCTTCCTCTCGAGTGGAGACGGGTATGTCGGGGAACTTCTTGAGTTGCAGCAAGGGTGTGAAGGACCCTTTGGAAGTTCCAGTGGTTAGACGTTATTAGCCTCGAGAAGCCTCAGCGGAAATGGGCCTCATCTCGCCTGGAGGGCAAAACCTCCTGGATTTTCTCGAGTTGCGGCAGGTGCTCTCGACTTACGACGGGGACCTCAGGGACCCGCTCTGGTGGCCTCAGGAAAGGCCAGTCCCCATGCGAGTTCCTCGGGGGCCTCTGGGGATTCCTCTCCCGTCGATGCCGGGGCCTAAGTCCTTGTGTGGAGTCGGGGTCGGAACCTAAGGATTCCTCTCCAGTGCTGACATGGATCTTGGTGTACTTCTGGAGTCTCCCCAGGGGAGTCAGTCTTCGTCTCGAATGCGGGCATGCACTTGCGCTTTCCTCCAGAGCGGTAGCAGCAGTGTCACGTGGTCCGCCGCGTGGATCAAAGGATCTATGGTTTTCCCTCGAGTCTTTTCCACGAGGCTTTCCCACGAGGCTTTCCCACAGGTCTGTCCCACGTGCACACGTGGTGGGAGTCGCTCCTTGGCTTGAACGTCAAGGCAGTGCAGGGAAAACAGATTCCTCTGGAATGGACTGACACATCTGGGGGACTCTTGGAATAGCGGCACGACCCTGGAGTTCTGCTCGCTTTTTCTGTGGAGAGCGCCTCCTCTTGAGATGCGACGGGAACGCCGGGAATTCTTTCCCTACGAAACAGGGAAAGGATCCCTCATCTCCAGCTAGGAGTCGGAAACGGAGCTCCCCTGGATGTGGGCGGAACACCACGTGCTTCCTCTCGAGTGGAGACGGGTATGTCGGGGAACTTCTTGAGTTGCAGCAAGGGTGTGAAGGACCCTTTGGAAGTTCCAGTGGTTAGACGTGATTAACCTCGATAAGCCTCAGCGGAAATGGGCCTCATCTCCCCTGGAGGGCACAACCTCCTGGATTTTCTCGAGTTGCGGCAGGTGCTCTCGACTTACGACGGGGACCTCAGGGACCCGCTCTGGTGGCCTCAGGAAAGGCCAGTCCCCATGCGAGTTCCTCGGGGGCCACTCGGGATTCCTCTCCCGTCGATGCCGGGGCCTAAGACCTTGTGTGGAGTCGGGGCCGGAACCTGAGGATTCCTCTCCAGTGCTGACATGGATCTTGGGGTACTTCTGGAGTCTCCCCAGGGGAGTCAGTCCTCGTATCGAATGCGGACATGCACTTGCGCTTTCCTCCAGAGCGGTAGCAGCAGTGTCACGCAGTCCGCCGCGTGGATCAAAGGATCTATGGTTTTCCCTCGAGTCTTTCCCACGAGGCTTTCCCACGAGGCTTTCTCACAGGGCTGTCCCACGTGCACACGTGGTGGGAGTCGATCCTCGGCTTGAACGTCAAGGCAGTTCATGGAAAACAGGTTCCTCTGGGATGGACTGACACATCTGGTGGACTCTTGGAATGGTGGCACGACCCTTCAGTTCCTCTCGCCTTTCCTGTGGAGAGCGCCTCCTCTTGAGATGCGACGGGAACGCCGGGAAATCTTTCCCTACGAAACAGGGAAAGGATCCCTCATCTCGAGCTAGGAGGCGGAAAAGGGGCTCCCCTGGATGTGTGCGGGAACCCACGTGCTTCCTCTCGAGTGGAGACGGGTATGTCGGGGAACTTCTTGAGTTGCAGCAATGGTGTGAAGGACCCTTTGGAAGTTCCCGTGGTTAGATGTGATTGGCCTCGAGAAGCCTCAGCGGAAATGGGCTTCATCTGGCCTGGAGGGCAAAACCTCCTGGATTTTCTCGAGTTGCGGCAGGTGCTCTCGACTTACGACGGGGACCTCAGGGACCCGCTCTGGTGGCCTCAGGAAAGGCCAGTCCCCATGCGAGTTCCTCGGGGGCGTCTCGGGATTCCTCTCCCGTCGATGCCGGGGCCTAAGACCTTGTGTGGAGTCGGGGCCGGAACCTGAGGATTCCTCTCCCGTGCTGACATGGATCTTGGGGTACTTCTGGAGTCTCCCCAGGGGAGTCAGTCCTCGTCTCGAATGCGGGCATGCACTTGCGCTTTCCTCCAGAGCGGTAGCAGCAGTGTCACGCAGTCCGCCGCGTGGATCAAAGGATCTATGGTTTTCCCTCGAGTCTTTCCCACGAGGCTTTCCCACAGGGCTGTCCCACGTGCAGACGTGGTGGGAGTCGATCCTCGGCTTGAACGTCAAGGCAGTGCAGGGAAAACAGGTTCCTCTGGAATGGACTGACACATCTGGGGGACTCTTGGAATGGTGGCATGACCCTGGAGTTCCTCTCGCCTTTCCTGTGGAGAGCGCCTCCTCTTGAGATGCGACGGGAACGCCGGGAATTCTTTCCCTACGAAACAGGGAAAGGATCCCTCATCTCGAGCTAGGAGGCGGAAACGGGGCTCCCCTGGATGTGTGCGGGACACCACATGCTTCCTCTCGAGTGGAGACGGGTATGTCGGGGAACTTCTTGAGTTGCAGCAAGGGTGTGAAGGACCCTTTGGAAGTTCCAGTGGTTAGACGTCATTGGCCTCGAGAAGCCTCAGCGGAAATGGGCCTCATCTCGCCTGGAGGGCAAAACCTCCTGGATTTTCTCGAGTTGCGGCAGGTGCTCTCGACTTACGACGGAAACCTCAGGGACCCGCTCTGGTGGCCTCAGGAAAGGCCAGTACCCATGCGAGTTCCTCGGGGGTCTCTCAGGATTCCTCTCCCGTCGATGCCGGGGCCTAAGACCTTGTGTGGAGTCGGGGCCGGAACCTGAGGATTCCTCTCCAGTGCTGACATGGATCTTGGGGTACTTCTGGAGTCTCCCCAGGGGAGTCAGTCCTCGTCTCGAATGCGGGCATGCACTTGCGCTTTCCTCCAGAGCGGTAGCAGCAGTGTCACGAAGTCCGCCGCGTGGATCAAAGGATCTATGGTTTTCCCTCGAGTCTTTCCCACGAGCCTTTCCCACGAGGCTTTCCCACAGGGCTGTCCCACGTGCACACGTGGTGGGAGTCGATCCTCGGCTTGAACGTCAAGGCAGTGCAGGGAAAACAGGTTCCTCTGGAATGGACTGACACATCTGGGGGACTCTTGGAATGGTGGCACGACCCTGGAGTTCCTCTCGCCTTTCCTGTGGAGAGCGCCTCCTCTTGAGATGCGACGGGAACGCCGGGAATTCTTTCCCTACGATACAGGGAAAGGATCCCTCATCTCGAGCTAGGAGGCGAAACGGGGCTCCCCTGGATGTGTGCGGGACCCCACGTGCTTCCACTCGAGTGGAGACGGGTATGTCGGGGAACTTCTTGAGTTGCAGCAATGGTGTGAAGGACCCTTTGGAAGTTCCAGTGGTTAGATGTGATTGGCCTCAAGAAGCCTCAGCGGAAATGGGCCTCATCTCGCCTGGAGGGCAAAACCCCCTGGATTTTCTCGAGTTGCGGCAGGTGCTCTCGACTTACGACGGGGACCTCAGGGATCCGCTCTGGTGGCCTCAGGAAAGGCCAGTCCCCATGCGAGTTCCTCGGGGGCCTCTCGGGATTCCTCTCCCGTCGATGCCGGGGCCTAAGACCTTGTGTGGAGTCAGGGCCGGAACCTGAGGATTCCTCTCCAGTGCTGACATGGATCTTGGGGTACTTCTGGAGTCTCCCCAGGGGAGTCAGTCCTCGTCTGGAATCCGGGCATGCACTTGCGCTTTCCTCCAGAGCGGTAGCAGCAGTGTCACGCAGTCCGCAGCGTGGATCAAAGGATCTATGGTTTTCCCTCGAGTCTTTCCCCCGAGGCTTTCCCACGAGGCTTTCCACACAGGGCTGTCCCACGTGCACACGTGGTGGGAGTCGATCCTCGGCTTGAACGTCAAGGCAGTGCAGGGAAAACAGGTTCCTCTGGAATGGACTGACACATCTGGGGGACTCTTGGAATGGTGTCACGACCCTGGAGTTCCTCTCGCCTTTCCTGTGGAGAGCGCCTCCTCTTGAGATGCGACGGGAACGCCGGGAATTCTTTCCCTACGAAACAGGCAAAGGATCCCTCATCTCGAGCTAGGAGGCGGAAACGGGGCTCCCCTGGATGTGTGCGGGAACCCACGTGCTTCCTCTCGAGTGGAGACGAGTATGTCGGGGAACTTCTTGAGTTGCAGCAAGGGTGTGAAGGACCCTTTGGAAGTTCCAGTGGTTAGATGTGATTGGCCTCGAGAAGCCTCAGCGGAAATGGGCCTCATCTCGCCTGGAGGGCAAAATCTCCTGGATTTTCTCGAGTTGCGGCAGGTGCTCTCGACTTACGACGGGGACCTCAGGGACCCGCTCTGGTGGCCTCAGGAAAGGTCAGTCCCCATGCGAGTTCCTCGGGGGCCTCTCGGGAGTCCTCTCCCGTCGATGCCGGGGCCTAAGACCTTGTGTGGAGTCGGGGCCGGAACCTGAGGATTCCTCTCCAGTGCTGACATGGATCTTGGGGTACTTCTGGAGTCTCCCCAGGGGAGTCAGTCCTCGTCTCGAATGCGGGCATGCACTTGCGCTTTCCTCCAGAGCGGTAGCAGCAGTGTCACGCAGTCCGCCACGTGGATCAAAGGATCTATGGTTTTCCCTCGAGTCTTTCCCACGAGGCTTTCCCACGAGGCTTTCCCACAGGGCTGTCCCACGTGCACACGTGGTGGGAGTCGATCCTCGGCTTGAACGTCAAGGCAGTGCAGGGAAAACAGGTTCCTCTGGAATGGACTGACACATCTGGGGGACTCTTGGAATGGTGGCATGACCCTGGAGTTCCTCTCGCCTTTCCTGTGGAGAGCGCCTCCTCTTGAGATGCGACGGGAACGCCGGGAATTCTTTCCCTACGAAACAGGGAAAGGATCCCTCATCTCGAGCTAGGAGGCGGAAACGGGGCTCCCCTGGATGTGTGCGGGACACCACATGCTTCCTCTCGAGTGGAGACGGGTATGTCGGGGAACTTCTTGAGTTGCAGCAAGGGTGTGAAGGACCCTTTGGAAGTTCCAGTGGTTAGACGTCATTGGCCTCGAGAAGCCTCAGCGGAAATGGGCCTCATCTCGCCTGGAGGGCAAAACCTCCTGGATTTTCTCGAGTTGCGGCAGGTGCTCTCGACTTACGACGGAAACCTCAGGGACCCGCTCTGGTGGCCTCAGGAAAGGCCAGTACCCATGCGAGTTCCTCGGGGGTCTCTCAGGATTCCTCTCCCGTCGATGCCGGGGCCTAAGACCTTGTGTGGAGTCGGGGCCGGAACCTGAGGATTCCTCTCCAGTGCTGACATGGATCTTGGGGTACTTCTGGAGTCTCCCCAGGGGAGTCAGTCCTCGTCTCGAATGCGGGCATGCACTTGCGCTTTCCTCCAGAGCGGTAGCAGCAGTGTCACGAAGTCCGCCGCGTGGATCAAAGGATCTATGGTTTTCCCTCGAGTCTTTCCCACGAGCCTTTCCCACGAGGCTTTCCCACAGGGCTGTCCCACGTGCACACGTGGTGGGAGTCGATCCTCGGCTTGAACGTCAAGGCAGTGCAGGGAAAACAGGTTCCTCTGGAATGGACTGACACATCTGGGGGACTCTTGGAATGGTGGCACGACCCTGGAGTTCCTCTCGCCTTTCCTGTGGAGAGCGCCTCCTCTTGAGATGCGACGGGAACGCCGGGAATTCTTTCCCTACGATACAGGGAAAGGATCCCTCATCTCGAGCTAGGAGGCGAAACGGGGCTCCCCTGGATGTGTGCGGGACCCCACGTGCTTCCTCTCGAGTGGAGACGGGTATGTCGGGGAACTTCTTGAGTTGCAGCAATGGTGTGAAGGACCCTTTGGAAGTTCCAGTGGTTAGATGTGATTGGCCTCGAGAAGCCTCAGCGGAAATGGGCCTCATCTCGCCTGGAGGGCAAAACCTCCTGGATTTTCTCGAGTTGCGGCAGGTGCTCTCGACTTACGACGGGGACCTCAGGGATCCGCTCTGGTGGCCTCAGGAAAGGCCAGTCCCCATGCGAGTTCCTCGGGGGCCTCTCGGGATTCCTCTCCCGTCGATGCCGGGGCCTAAGACCTTGTGTGGAGTCAGGGCCGGAACCTGAGGATTCCTCTCCAGTGCTGACATGGATCTTGGGGTACTTCTGGAGTCTCCCCAGGGGAGTCAGTCCTCGTCTGGAATCCGGGCATGCACTTGCGCTTTCCTCCAGAGCGGTAGCAGCAGTGTCACGCAGTCCGCAGCGTGGATCAAAGGATCTATGGTTTTCCCTCGAGTCTTTCCCCCGAGGCTTTCCCACGAGGCTTTCCACACAGGGCTGTCCCACGTGCACACGTGGTGGGAGTCGATCCTCGGCTTGAACGTCAAGGCAGTGCAGGGAAAACAGGTTCCTCTGGAATGGACTGACACATCTGGGGGACTCTTGGAATGGTGTCACGACCCTGGAGTTCCTCTCGCCATTCCTGTGGAGAGCGCCTCCTCTTGAGATGCGACTGGAACGCCGGGAATTCTTTCCCTACGAAACAGGGAAAGGATCCCTTATCTCGAGCTAGGAGGCGGAAACGGGGCTCCCCTGGATGTGTGCGGGAACCCACGTGCTTCCTCTCGAGTGGAGACGAGTATGTCGGGGAACTTCTTGAGTTGCAGCAAGGGTGTGAAGGACCCTTTGGAAGTTCCAGTGGTTAGATGTGATTGGCCTCGAGAAGCCTCAGCGGAAATGGGCCTCATCTCGCCTGGAGGGCAAAACCTCCTGGATTTTCTCGAGTTGCGGCAGGTGCTCTCGACTTACGACGGGGACCTCAGGGATCCGCTCTGGTGGCCTCAGGAAAGGCCAGTCCCCATGCGAGTTCCTCGGGGGCCTCTCGGGATTCCTCTCCCGTCGATGCCGGGGCCTAAGACCTTGTGTGGAGTCAGGGCCGGAACCTGAGGATTCCTCTCCAGTGCTGACATGGATCTTGGGGTACTTCTGGAGTCTCCCCAGGGGAGTCAGTCCTCGTCTGGAATCCGGGCATGCACTTGCGCTTTCCTCCAGAGTGGTAGCAGCAGTGTCACGCAGTCCGCAGCGTGGATCAAAGGATCTATGGTTTTCCCTCGAGTCTTTCCCCCGAGGCTTTCCCACGAGGCTTTCCACACAGGGCTGTCCCACGTGCACACGTGGTGGGAGTCGATCCTCGGCTTGAACGTCAAGGCAGTGCAGGGAAAACAGGTTCCTCTGGAATGGACTGACACATCTGGGGGACTCTTGGAATGGTGTCACGACCCTGGAGTTCCTCTCGCCATTCCTGTGGAGAGCGCCTCCTCTTGAGATGCGACTGGAACGCCGGGAATTCTTTCCCTACGAAACAGGGAAAGGATCCCTTATCTCGAGCTAGGAGGCGGAAACGGGGCTCCCCTGGATGTGTGCGGGAACCCACGTGCTTCCTCTCGAGTGGAGACGAGTATGTCGGGGAACTTCTTGAGTTGCAGCAAGGGTGTGAAGGACCCTTTGGAAGTTCCAGTGGTTAGATGTGATTGGCCTCGAGAAGCCTCAGCGGAAATGGGCCTCATCTCGCCTGGAGGGCAAAATCTCCTGGATTTTCTCGAGTTGCGGCAGGTGCTCTCGACTTACGACGGGGACCTCAGGGACCCGCTCTGGTGGCCTCAGGAAAGGTCAGTCCCCATGCGAGTTCCTCGGGGGCCTCTCGGGAGTCCTCTCCCGTCGATGCCGGGGCCTAAGACCTTGTGTGGAGTCGGGGCCGGAACCTGAGGATTCCTCTCCAGTGCTGACATGGATCTTGGGGTACTTCTGGAGTCTCCCCAGGGGAGTCAGTCCTCGTCTCGAATGCGGGCATGCACTTGCGCTTTCCTCCAGAGCGGTAGCAGCAGTGTCACGCAGTCCGCCACGTGGATCAAAGGATCTATGGTTTTCCCTCGAGTCTTTCCCACGAGGCTTTCCCACGAGGCTTTCCCACAGGGCTGTCCCACGTGCACACGTGGTGGGAGTCGATCCTCGGCTTGAACGTCAAGGCAGTGCAGGGAAAACAGGTTCCTCTGGAATGGACTGACACATCTGGGGGACTCTTGGAATGGTGGCATGACCCTGGAGTTCCTCTCGCCTTTCCTGTGGAGAGCGCCTCCTCTTGAGATGCGACGGGAACGCCGGGAATTCTTTCCCTACGAAACAGGGAAAGGATCCCTCATCTCGAGCTAGGAGGCGGAAACGGGGCTCCCCTGGATGTGTGCGGGACACCACATGCTTCCTCTCGAGTGGAGACGGGTATGTCGGGGAACTTCTTGAGTTGCAGCAAGGGTGTGAAGGACCCTTTGGAAGTTCCAGTGGTTAGACGTCATTGGCCTCGAGAAGCCTCAGCGGAAATGGGCCTCATCTCGCCTGGAGGGCAAAACCTCCTGGATTTTCTCGAGTTGCGGCAGGTGCTCTCGACTTACGACGGAAACCTCAGGGACCCGCTCTGGTGGCCTCAGGAAAGGCCAGTACCCATGCGAGTTCCTCGGGGGTCTCTCAGGATTCCTCTCCCGTCGATGCCGGGGCCTAAGACCTTGTGTGGAGTCGGGGCCGGAACCTGAGGATTCCTCTCCAGTGCTGACATGGATCTTGGGGTACTTCTGGAGTCTCCCCAGGGGAGTCAGTCCTCGTCTCGAATGCGGGCATGCACTTGCGCTTTCCTCCAGAGCGGTAGCAGCAGTGTCACGAAGTCCGCCGCGTGGATCAAAGGATCTATGGTTTTCCCTCGAGTCTTTCCCACGAGCCTTTCCCACGAGGCTTTCCCACAGGGCTGTCCCACGTGCACACGTGGTGGGAGTCGATCCTCGGCTTGAACGTCAAGGCAGTGCAGGGAAAACAGGTTCCTCTGGAATGGACTGACACATCTGGGGGACTCTTGGAATGGTGGCACGACCCTGGAGTTCCTCTCGCCTTTCCTGTGGAGAGCGCCTCCTCTTGAGATGCGACGGGAACGCCGGGAATTCTTTCCCTACGATACAGGGAAAGGATCCCTCATCTCGAGCTAGGAGGCGAAACGGGGCTCCCCTGGATGTGTGCGGGACCCCACGTGCTTCCTCTCGAGTGGAGACGGGTATGTCGGGGAACTTCTTGAGTTGCAGCAATGGTGTGAAGGACCCTTTGGAAGTTCCAGTGGTTAGATGTGATTGGCCTCGAGAAGCCTCAGCGGAAATGGGCCTCATCTCGCCTGGAGGGCAAAACCTCCTGGATTTTCTCGAGTTGCGGCAGGTGCTCTCGACTTACGACGGGGACCTCAGGGATCCGCTCTGGTGGCCTCAGGAAAGGCCAGTCCCCATGCGAGTTCCTCGGGGGCCTCTCGGGATTCCTCTCCCGTCGATGCCGGGGCCTAAGACCTTGTGTGGAGTCAGGGCCGGAACCTGAGGATTCCTCTCCAGTGCTGACATGGATCTTGGGGTACTTCTGGAGTCTCCCCAGGGGAGTCAGTCCTCGTCTGGAATCCGGGCATGCACTTGCGCTTTCCTCCAGAGCGGTAGCAGCAGTGTCACGCAGTCCGCAGCGTGGATCAAAGGATCTATGGTTTTCCCTCGAGTCTTTCCCCCGAGGCTTTCCCACGAGGCTTTCCACACAGGGCTGTCCCACGTGCACACGTGGTGGGAGTCGATCCTCGGCTTGAACGTCAAGGCAGTGCAGGGAAAACAGGTTCCTCTGGAATGGACTGACACATCTGGGGGACTCTTGGAATGGTGTCACGACCCTGGAGTTCCTCTCGCCATTCCTGTGGAGAGCGCCTCCTCTTGAGATGCGACTGGAACGCCGGGAATTCTTTCCCTACGAAACAGGGAAAGGATCCCTTATCTCGAGCTAGGAGGCGGAAACGGGGCTCCCCTGGATGTGTGCGGGAACCCACGTGCTTCCTCTCGAGTGGAGACGAGTATGTCGGGGAACTTCTTGAGTTGCAGCAAGGGTGTGAAGGACCCTTTGGAAGTTCCAGTGGTTAGATGTGATTGGCCTCGAGAAGCCTCAGCGGAAATGGGCCTCATCTCGCCTGGAGGGCAAAATCTCCTGGATTTTCTCGAGTTGCGGCAGGTGCTCTCGACTTACGACGGGGACCTCAGGGACCCGCTCTGGTGGCCTCAGGAAAGGTCAGTCCCCATGCGAGTTCCTCGGGGGCCTCTCGGGAGTCCTCTCCCGTCGATGCCGGGGCCTAAGACCTTGTGTGGAGTCGGGGCCGGAACCTGAGGATTCCTCTCCAGTGCTGACATGGATCTTGGGGTACTTCTGGAGTCTCCCCAGGGGAGTCAGTCCTCGTCTCGAATGCGGGCATGCACTTGCGCTTTCCTCCAGAGCGGTAGCAGCAGTGTCACGCAGTCCGCCGCGTAGATCAAAGGATCTATGGTTTTCCCTCGAGTCTTTCCCACGAGGCTTTCCCACGAGGCTTTCCCACAGGGCTGTCCCACGTGCACACGTGGTGGGAGTCGATCCTCGGCTTGAACGTCAAGGCAGTGCAGGGAAAACAGGTTCCTCTGGAATGGACTGACACATCTGGGGGACTCTTGGAATGGTGTCACGACCCTGGAGTTCCTCTCGCCTTTCCTGTGGAGAGCGCCTCCTCTTGAGATGCGACGGGAACGCCGGGAATTCTTTCCCTACGAAACAGGGAAAGGATCCCTCATCTCGAGCTAGGAGGCGGAAACGGGGCTCCCCTGGATGTGTGCGGGAACCCACGTGCTTCCTCTCGAGTGGAGACGAGTATGTCGGGGAACTTCTTGAGTTGCAGCAAGGGTGTGAAGGACCCTTTGGAAGTTCCAGTGGTTAGATGTGATTGGCCTCGAGAAGCCTCAGCGGAAATGGGCCTCATCTCGCCTGGAGGGCAAAATCTCCTGGATTTTCTCGAGTTGCGGCAGGTGCTCTCGACTTACGTCGGGGACCTCAGGGACCCGCTCTGGTGGCCTCAGGAAAGGTCAGTCCCCATGCGAGTTCCACGGGGGCCTCTCGGGATTCCTCTCCCGTCGATGCCGGGGCCTAAGACCTTGTGGGGAGTCGGGGCCGGAACCTGAGGATTCCTCTCCAGTGCTGACATGGATCTTGGGGTACTTCTGGAGTCTCCCCAGGGGAGTCAGTCCTCGTCTCGAATGCGGGCATGCACTTGCGCTTTCCTCCAGAGCGGTAGCAGCAGTGTCACGCAGTCCGCCGCGTGGATCAAAGGATGTATGGTTTTCCCTCGAGTCTTTCCCACGAGGCTTTCCCACGAGGCTTTCCCACAGGGCTGTCCCACGTGCACACGTGTTGGGAGTCGATCCTCGACTTGAACGTCAAGGCAGTGCAGGGAAAACAGGTTCCTCTGGAATGGACTGACACATCTGGGGGACTCTTGGAATGGTGTCTCGACCCTGGAGTTCCTCTCGCCTTTCCTGTGGAGAGCGCCTCCTCTTGAGATGCGACGGGAACGCCGGGAATTCTTTCCCTACGAAACAGGGAAAGGATCCCTCATCTCGAGCTAGGAGGCGGAAACGGGGCTCCCCTGGATGTTTGCTGGAACCCACGTGCTTCCTCTCGAGTGGATACGGGTATGTCGGGGAACTTCTTGAGTTGCAGCAATGGTGCGAAGGACCCTTTGGAAGTTCCAGTGGTTAGATGTGATTGGCCTCGAGAAGCCTCAGCGGAAATGGGCCTCATCTCGCCTGGAGGGCAAAACCTCCTGGATTTTCTCGAGTTGCGGCAGGTGCTCTCGACTTACGACGGGGACCTCAGGGACCCGCTCTGGTGGCCTCAGGAAAGGCCAGTCCCCATGCGAGTTACTCGGGGGCCTCTCGGGATTCTTCTCCCGTCGATGCCGGGGCCTAAGACCTTGTGTGGAGTCGGGGCCGGAACCTGAGGATTCCTCTCCAGTGCTGACATGGATCTTGGGGTACTTCTCGAGTCTCCCCAGGGGAGTCAGTCCTCGTCTCGAATGCGGGCATGCACTTGCGCTTTCCTCCAGAGCGGTAGCAGCAGTTTCACGCAGTCCGCCGCGTGGATCAAAGGATCTATGGTTTTCCCTCGAGTCTTTCCCACGAGACTTTCCCACGAGGCTTTCCCTCAGGGCTGTCCCACGTGCACACGTGGTGGGAGTCGATCCTCGGCTTGAACGTCAAGGCAGTGCAGGGAAAACAGGTTCCTCTGGAATGGACTGACACATCTGGGGGACTCTTGGAATGGTGGCACGACCCTGGAGTTCCTCTCGCCTTTCCTGTGGAGAGCGCCTCCTCTTGAGATGCGACGGGAACGCCGGGAATTCTTTCCCTACAAAACAGGGAAAGGATCCCTCATCTCGAGCTAGGAGGCGGAAACGCGGCTCCCCTGGATGTGTGCGGGACCCCACGTGCTTCCTCTCGAGTGGAGACGGGTATGTCGGGGAACTTCTAGAGTTGCAGCAAGGGTATGAAGGACCCTTTGGAAGTTCCAGTGGTTAGATGTGATTGGCCTCGAGAAGCCTCAGCGGAAATGGGCCTCATCTCGCCTGGAGGGCAAAACCTCCTGGATTTTCTCGAGTTGCGGCAGGTGCTCTCGACTTACGACGGGGACCTCAAGGACCCGCTCTGGTGGCCTCAGGAAAGGCCAGTCCCCATGCGAGTTCCTCGGGGGCCTCTCGGGATTCCTCTCCCGTCGATGCCGGGGCCTAAGACCTTGTGTGGAGTCGGGGCCGGAACCTGAGGATTCCTCTCCAGTGCTGACATGGATCTTGGGGTACTTCTGGAGTCTCCCCAGGGGAGTCAGTCCTCGTCTCGAATGCGGGCATGCACTTGCGCTTTCCTCCAGAGCGGTAGCAGCAGTGTCACGCAGTCCGCCGCGTGGATCAAAGGATCTATGGTTTTCCCTCGAGTCTTTCCCACGAGGCTTTCCCACGAGGCTTTCCCACAGGGCTGTCCCACGTGCACACGTGGTGGGAGTCGATCCTCGGCTTGAACGTCAAGCTAGTGCAGGGAAAACAGGTCCCTCTGGAATGGACTGACACATCTGGGGGACTCTTGGAATGGTGGCACGACCCTGGAGTTCCTCTCGCCTTTCCTGTGGAGAGGGCCTCCTCTTGAGATGCGACGGGAACGCCGGGAATTCTTTCCCTACGAAACAGGGAAAGGATCCCTCATCTCGAGCTAGGAGGCGGAAACGGGGCTCCCCTGGATGTGTGCGGGACACCACGTGCTTCCTCTCGAGTGGAGACGGGTATGTCGGGGAACTTCTTGAGTTGCAGCAATGGTGTGAAGGACCCTTTGGAAGTTCCAGTGGTTAGAGGTGATTGGCCTCGAGATGCCTCAGCGGAAATGGGCCTCATCTCGCCTGGAGGGCAAAACCTCCTGGATTTTCTCGAGTTGCGGCAGGTGCTCTCGACTTACGACGGGGACCTCAGGGACCCGCTCTGGTGGCCTCAGGAAAGGCCAGTCCCCATGCGAGTTCCTCGGGGGCCTCTCGGGATTCCTCTCCCATCGATGCCGGGGCCTAAGAACTTGTGTGGATTCGGGGCCGGAACCTGAGGATTCCTCTCCAGTGCTGACATGGATCTTGGGGTACTTCTGGAGTCTCCCCAGGGGAGTCAGTCCTCGTCTCGAATGCGGGCATGCACTTGCGCTTTCCTCCAGAGCGGTAGCAGCCGTGTCACGCAGTCCGCCGCGTGGATCAAAGGATCTATGGTTTTCCCTCGAGTCTTTCCCACGAGCCTTTCCCACGAGGCTTTCCCACAGGGCTGTCCCACGTGCACACGTGGTGGGAGTCGATCCTCGGCTTGAACGTCAAGGCAGTGCAGGGAAAACAGGTTCCTCTGGAATGGACTGACACATCTGGGAGACTCTTGGAATGGTGTCACGACCCTGGAGTTCCTCTCGCCTTTCCTGTGGAAAGCGCCTCCTCTTGAGATGCGTCGGGAACGCCGGGAATTCTTTCCCTACGAAACAGGGAAAGGATCCCTCATCTCGAGCTAGGAGGCGAAACGGGGCTCCCCTGGATGTGTGCGGGACACCACGTGCTTCCTCTCGAGTGCAGACGGGTATGTCGGGGAACTTCTTGATTTGCAGCAAGGGTGTGAAGGACCCTTTGGAAGTTCCAGTGGTTAGACGTGATTGGCCTCGAGAAGCCTCAGCGGAAATCGGCCTCATCTCGCCTGGAGGGCAAAACCTCCTGGATTTTCTCGAGTTGCGGCAGGTGCTCTCGACTTACGACGGGGACCTTAGGGACCCGCTATGGTGGCCTCAGGAAAGGCCAGTCCCCATGCGAGTTCCTCGGGGGCCTCTCGGGATTCCTCTCCCGTCGATGCCGGGGCCTAAGACCTTGTGTGGAGTCGGGGCCGGAACCTGAGGATTCCTCTCCAGTGCTGACATGGATCTTGGGGTACTTCTGGAGTCTCCCCAGGGGAGTCAGTCCTCGTCTCGAATGCGGGCATGCACTTGCGCTTTCCTCCAGAGCGGTAGCAGCAGTGTCACGAAGTCCGCCGCGTGGATCAAAGGATCTATGGTTTTCCCTCGAGTCTTTCCCACGAGCCTTTCCCACGAGGCTTTCCCACAGGGCTGTCCCACGTGCACACGTGGTGGGAGTCGATCCTCGGCTTGAACGTCAAGGCAGTGCAGGGAAAACAGGTTCCTCTGGAATGGACTGACACATCTGGGGGACTCTTGGAATGGTGGCACGACCCTGGAGTTCCTCTCGCCTTTCCTGTGGAGAGCGCCTCCTCTTGAGATGCGACGGGAACGCCGGGAATTCTTTCCCTACGATACAGGGAAAGGATCCCTCATCTCGAGCTAGGAGGCGAAACGGGGCTCCCCTGGATGTGTGCGGGACCCCACGTGCTTCCACTCGAGTGGAGACGGGTATGTCGGGGAACTTCTTGAGTTGCAGCAATGGTGTGAAGGACCCTTTGGAAGTTCCAGTGGTTAGATGTGATTGGCCTCAAGAAGCCTCAGCGGAAATGGGCCTCATCTCGCCTGGAGGGCAAAACCCCCTGGATTTTCTCGAGTTGCGGCAGGTGCTCTCGACTTACGACGGGGACCTCAGGGATCCGCTCTGGTGGCCTCAGGAAAGGCCAGTCCCCATGCGAGTTCCTCGGGGGCCTCTCGGGATTCCTCTCCCGTCGATGCCGGGGCCTAAGACCTTGTGTGGAGTCAGGGCCGGAACCTGAGGATTCCTCTCCAGTGCTGACATGGATCTTGGGGTACTTCTGGAGTCTCCCCAGGGGAGTCAGTCCTCGTCTGGAATCCGGGCATGCACTTGCGCTTTCCTCCAGAGCGGTAGCAGCAGTGTCACGCAGTCCGCAGCGTGGATCAAAGGATCTATGGTTTTCCCTCGAGTCTTTCCCCCGAGGCTTTCCCACGAGGCTTTCCACACAGGGCTGTCCCACGTGCACACGTGGTGGGAGTCGATCCTCGGCTTGAACGTCAAGGCAGTGCAGGGAAAACAGGTTCCTCTGGAATGGACTGACACATCTGGGGGACTCTTGGAATGGTGGCACGACCCTGGAGTTCCTCTCGCCTTTCCTGTGGAGAGCGCCTCCTCTTGAGATGCGACGGGAACGCCGGGAATTCTTTCCCTACGAAACAGGCAAAGGATCCCTCATCTCGAGCTAGGAGGCGGAAACGGGGCTCCCCTGGATGTGTGCGGGAACCCACGTGCTTCCTCTCGAGTGGAGACGAGTATGTCGGGGAACTTCTTGAGTTGCAGCAAGGGTGTGAAGGACCCTTTGGAAGTTCCAGTGGTTAGATGTGATTGGCCTCGAGAAGCCTCAGCGGAAATGGGCCTCATCTCGCCTGGAGGGCAAAATCTCCTGGATTTTCTCGAGTTGCGGCAGGTGCTCTCGACTTACGACGGGGACCTCAGGGACCCGCTCTGGTGGCCTCAGGAAAGGTCAGTCCCCATGCGAGTTCCTCGGGGGCCTCTCGGGAGTCCTCTCCCGTCGATGCCGGGGCCTAAGACCTTGTGTGGAGTCGGGGCCGGAACCTGAGGATTCCTCTCCAGTGCTGACATGGATCTTGGGGTACTTCTGGAGTCTCCCCAGGGGAGTCAGTCCTCGTCTCGAATGCGGGCATGCACTTGCGCTTTCCTCCAGAGCGGTAGCAGCAGTGTCACGCAGTCCGCCACGTGGATCAAAGGATCTATGGTTTTCCCTCGAGTCTTTCCCACGAGGCTTTCCCACGAGGCTTTCCCACAGGGCTGTCCCACGTGCACACGTGGTGGGAGTCGATCCTCGGCTTGAACGTCAAGGCAGTGCAGGGAAAACAGGTTCCTCTGGAATGGACTGACACATCTGGGGGACTCTTGGAATGGTGGCATGACCCTGGAGTTCCTCTCGCCTTTCCTGTGGAGAGCGCCTCCTCTTGAGATGCGACGGGAACGCCGGGAATTCTTTCCCTACGAAACAGGGAAAGGATCCCTCATCTCGAGCTAGGAGGCGGAAACGGGGCTCCCCTGGATGTGTGCGGGACACCACATGCTTCCTCTCGAGTGGAGACGGGTATGTCGGGGAACTTCTTGAGTTGCAGCAAGGGTGTGAAGGACCCTTTGGAAGTTCCAGTGGTTAGACGTCATTGGCCTCGAGAAGCCTCAGCGGAAATGGGCCTCATCTCGCCTGGAGGGCAAAACCTCCTGGATTTTCTCGAGTTGCGGCAGGTGCTCTCGACTTACGACGGAAACCTCAGGGACCCGCTCTGGTGGCCTCAGGAAAGGCCAGTACCCATGCGAGTTCCTCGGGGGTCTCTCAGGATTCCTCTCCCGTCGATGCCGGGGCCTAAGACCTTGTGTGGAGTCGGGGCCGGAACCTGAGGATTCCTCTCCAGTGCTGACATGGATCTTGGGGTACTTCTGGAGTCTCCCCAGGGGAGTCAGTCCTCGTCTCGAATGCGGGCATGCACTTGCGCTTTCCTCCAGAGCGGTAGCAGCAGTGTCACGAAGTCCGCCGCGTGGATCAAAGGATCTATGGTTTTCCCTCGAGTCTTTCCCACGAGCCTTTCCCACGAGGCTTTCCCACAGGGCTGTCCCACGTGCACACGTGGTGGGAGTCGATCCTCGGCTTGAACGTCAAGGCAGTGCAGGGAAAACAGGTTCCTCTGGAATGGACTGACACATCTGGGGGACTCTTGGAATGGTGGCACGACCCTGGAGTTCCTCTCGCCTTTCCTGTGGAGAGCGCCTCCTCTTGAGATGCGACGGGAACGCCGGGAATTCTTTCCCTACGATACAGGGAAAGGATCCCTCATCTCGAGCTAGGAGGCGAAACGGGGCTCCCCTGGATGTGTGCGGGACCCCACGTGCTTCCTCTCGAGTGGAGACGGGTATGTCGGGGAACTTCTTGAGTTGCAGCAATGGTGTGAAGGACCCTTTGGAAGTTCCAGTGGTTAGATGTGATTGGCCTCGAGAAGCCTCAGCGGAAATGGGCCTCATCTCGCCTGGAGGGCAAAACCTCCTGGATTTTCTCGAGTTGCGGCAGGTGCTCTCGACTTACGACGGGGACCTCAGGGATCCGCTCTGGTGGCCTCAGGAAAGGCCAGTCCCCATGCGAGTTCCTCGGGGGCCTCTCGGGATTCCTCTCCCGTCGATGCCGGGGCCTAAGACCTTGTGTGGAGTCAGGGCCGGAACCTGAGGATTCCTCTCCAGTGCTGACATGGATCTTGGGGTACTTCTGGAGTCTCCCCAGGGGAGTCAGTCCTCGTCTGGAATCCGGGCATGCACTTGCGCTTTCCTCCAGAGCGGTAGCAGCAGTGTCACGCAGTCCGCAGCGTGGATCAAAGGATCTATGGTTTTCCCTCGAGTCTTTCCCCCGAGGCTTTCCCACGAGGCTTTCCACACAGGGCTGTCCCACGTGCACACGTGGTGGGAGTCGATCCTCGGCTTGAACGTCAAGGCAGTGCAGGGAAAACAGGTTCCTCTGGAATGGACTGACACATCTGGGGGACTCTTGGAATGGTGTCACGACCCTGGAGTTCCTCTCGCCATTCCTGTGGAGAGCGCCTCCTCTTGAGATGCGACTGGAACGCCGGGAATTCTTTCCCTACGAAACAGGGAAAGGATCCCTTATCTCGAGCTAGGAGGCGGAAACGGGGCTCCCCTGGATGTGTGCGGGAACCCACGTGCTTCCTCTCGAGTGGAGACGAGTATGTCGGGGAACTTCTTGAGTTGCAGCAAGGGTGTGAAGGACCCTTTGGAAGTTCCAGTGGTTAGATGTGATTGGCCTCGAGAAGCCTCAGCGGAAATGGGCCTCATCTCGCCTGGAGGGCAAAATCTCCTGGATTTTCTCGAGTTGCGGCAGGTGCTCTCGACTTACGACGGGGACCTCAGGGACCCGCTCTGGTGGCCTCAGGAAAGGTCAGTCCCCATGCGAGTTCCTCGGGGGCCTCTCGGGAGTCCTCTCCCGTCGATGCCGGGGCCTAAGACCTTGTGTGGAGTCGGGGCCGGAACCTGAGGATTCCTCTCCAGTGCTGACATGGATCTTGGGGTACTTCTGGAGTCTCCCCAGGGGAGTCAGTCCTCGTCTCGAATGCGGGCATGCACTTGCGCTTTCCTCCAGAGCGGTAGCAGCAGTGTCACGCAGTCCGCCGCGTAGATCAAAGGATCTATGGTTTTCCCTCGAGTCTTTCACACGAGGCTTTCCCACGAGGCTTTCCCACAGGGCTGTCCCACGTGCACACGTGGTGGGAGTCGATCCTCGGCTTGAACGTCAAGGCAGTGCAGGGAAAACAGGTTCCTCTGGAATGGACTGACACATCTGGGGGACTCTTGGAATGGTGGCACGACCCTGGAGTTCCTCTCGCCTTTCCTGTGGAGAGCGCCTCCTCTTGAGATGCGACGGGAACGCCGGGAATTCTTTCCCTACGAAACAGGGAAAGGATACCTCATCTCGAGATAGGAGGCGAAACGGGGCTCCCCTCGAAGTGTGCGGGACACCACGTGCTTCCTCTCGAGTGGAGACGGGTATGTCGGGGAACTTCTTGAGTTGCAGCAATGGTGTGAAGGACCCTTTGGAAGTTCCAGTGGTTAGATGTGATTGGCCTCGAGAAGCCTCAGCGGAAATGGGCCTCATCTCGCCTGGAGGGCAAAACCTCCTGGATTTTCTCGAGTTGCGGCAGGTGCTCTCGACTTACGACGGGGACCTCAGGGACCCGCTCTGGTGGCCTCAGGAAAGGCCAGTCCCCATGCGAGTTCCTCGGGGGCCTCTCGGGATTCCTCTCCCGTCGATGCCGGGGCCTAAGACCTTGTGTGGAGTCGGGGCCGGAACCTGAGGATTCCTCTCCAGTGCTGACATGGATCTTGGGGTACTTCTGGAGTCTCCCCAGGGGAGTCAGTCCTCGTCTCGAATGCGGGCATGCACTTGCGCTTTCCTCCAGAGCGGTAGCAGCAGTGTCACGCAGTCCGCCGCGTGGATCAAAGGATCTATGGTTTTCCCTCGAGTCTTTCCCACGAGGCTTTCCCACGAGGCTTTCCCACAGGGCTGTCCCACGTGCACACGTGGTGGGAGTCGATCCTCGGCTTGAACGTCAAGGCAGTGCAGGGAAAACAGGTTCCTCTGGAATGGACTGACACATCTGGGGGACTCTTGGAATGGTGTCACGACCCTGGAGTTCCTCTCGCCTTTCCTGTGGAGAGCGCCTCCTCTTGAGATGCGACGGGAACGCCGGGAATTCTTTCCCTACGAAACAGGGAAAGGATCCCTCATCTCGAGCTAGGAGGCGGAAACGGGGCTCCCCTGGATGTGTGCGGGAACCCACGTGCTTCCTCTCGAGTGGAGACGAGTATGTCGGGGAACTTCTTGAGTTGCAGCAAGGGTGTGAAGGACCCTTTGGAAGTTCCAGTGGTTAGATGTGATTGGCCTCGAGAAGCCTCAGCGGAAATGGGCCTCATCTCGCCTGGAGGGCAAAATCTCCTGGATTTTCTCGAGTTGCGGCAGGTGCTCTCGACTTACGTCGGGGACCTCAGGGACCCGCTCTGGTGGCCTCAGGAAAGGTCAGTCCCCATGCGAGTTCCACGGGGGCCTCTCGGGATTCCTCTCCCGTCGATGCCGGGGCCTAAGACCTTGTGGGGAGTCGGGGCCGGAACCTGAGGATTCCTCTCCAGTGCTGACATGGATCTTGGGGTACTTCTGGAGTCTCCCCAGGGGAGTCAGTCCTCGTCTCGAATGCGGGCATGCACTTGCGCTTTCCTCCAGAGCGGTAGCAGCAGTGTCACGCAGTCCGCCGCGTGGATCAAAGGATCTATGGTTTTCCCTCGAGTCTTTCCCACGAGGCTTTCCCACGAGGCTTTCCCACAGGGCTGTCCCACGTGCACACGTGGTGGGAGTCGATCCTCGGCTTGAACGTCAAGCTAGTGCAGGGAAAACAGGTCCCTCTGGAATGGACTGACACATCTGGGGGACTCTTGGAATGGTGGCACGACCCTGGAGTTCCTCTCGCCTTTCCTGTGGAGAGGGCCTCCTCTTGAGATGCGACGGGAACGCCGGGAATTCTTTCCCTACGAAACAGGGAAAGGATCCCTCATCTCGAGCTAGGAGGCGGAAACGGGGCTCCCCTGGATGTGTGCGGGACACCACGTGCTTCCTCTCGAGTGGAGACGGGTATGTCGGGGAACTTCTTGAGTTGCAGCAATGGTGTGAAGGACCCTTTGGAAGTTCCAGTGGTTAGATGTGATTGGCCTCGAGATGCCTCAGCGGAAATGGGCCTCATCTCGCCTGGAGGGCAAAACCTCCTGGATTTTCTCGAGTTGCGGCAGGTGCTCTCGACTTACGACGGGGACCTCAGGGACCCGCTCTGGTGGCCTCAGGAAAGGCCAGTCCCCATGCGAGTTCCTCGGGGGCCTCTCGGGATTCCTCTCCCATCGATGCCGGGGCCTAAGAACTTGTGTGGATTCGGGGCCGGAACCTGAGGATTCCTCTCCAGTGCTGACATGGATCTTGGGGTACTTCTGGAGTCTCCCCAGGGGAGTCAGTCCTCGTCTCGAATGCGGGCATGCACTTGCGCTTTCCTCCAGAGCGGTAGCAGCCGTGTCACGCAGTCCGCCGCGTGGATCAAAGGATCTATGGTTTTCCCTCGAGTCTTTCCCACGAGCCTTTCCCACGAGGCTTTCCCACAGGGCTGTCCCACGTGCACACGTGGTGGGAGTCGATCCTCGGCTTGAACGTCAAGGCAGTGCAGGGAAAACAGGTTCCTCTGGAATGGACTGACACATCTGGGAGACTCTTGGAATGGTGTCACGACCCTGGAGTTCCTCTCGCCTTTCCTGTGGAAAGCGCCTCCTCTTGAGATGCGTCGGGAACGCCGGGAATTCTTTCCCTACGAAACAGGGAAAGGATCCCTCATCTCGAGCTAGGAGGCGAAACGGGGCTCCCCTGGATGTGTGCGGGACACCACGTGCTTCCTCTCGAGTGCAGACGGGTATGTCGGGGAACTTCTTGATTTGCAGCAAGGGTGTGAAGGACCCTTTGGAAGTTCCAGTGGTTAGACGTGATTGGCCTCGAGAAGCCTCAGCGGAAATCGGCCTCATCTCGCCTGGAGGGCAAAACCTCCTGGATTTTCTCGAGTTGCGGCAGGTGCTCTCGACTTACGACGGGGACCTTAGGGACCCGCTATGGTGGCCTCAGGAAAGGCCAGTCCCCATGCGAGTTCCTCGGGGGCCTCTCGGGATTCCTCTCCCGTCGATGCCGGGGCCTAAGACCTTGTGTGGAGTCGGGGCCGGAACCTGAGGATTCCTCTCCAGTGCTGACATGGATCTTGGGGTACTTCTGGAGTCTCCCCAGGGGAGTCAGTCCTCGTCTCGAATGCGGGCATGCACTTGCGCTTTCCTCCAGAGCGGTAGCAGCAGTGTCACGAAGTCCGCCGCGTGGATCAAAGGATCTATGGTTTTCCCTCGAGTCTTTCCCACGAGCCTTTCCCACGAGGCTTTCCCACAGGGCTGTCCCACGTGCACACGTGGTGGGAGTCGATCCTCGGCTTGAACGTCAAGGCAGTGCAGGGAAAACAGGTTCCTCTGGAATGGACTGACACATCTGGGGGACTCTTGGAATGGTGGCACGACCCTGGAGTTCCTCTCGCCTTTCCTGTGGAGAGCGCCTCCTCTTGAGATGCGACGGGAACGCCGGGAATTCTTTCCCTACGATACAGGGAAAGGATCCCTCATCTCGAGCTAGGAGGCGAAACGGGGCTCCCCTGGATGTGTGCGGGACCCCACGTGCTTCCACTCGAGTGGAGACGGGTATGTCGGGGAACTTCTTGAGTTGCAGCAATGGTGTGAAGGACCCTTTGGAAGTTCCAGTGGTTAGATGTGATTGGCCTCAAGAAGCCTCAGCGGAAATGGGCCTCATCTCGCCTGGAGGGCAAAACCCCCTGGATTTTCTCGAGTTGCGGCAGGTGCTCTCGACTTACGACGGGGACCTCAGGGATCCGCTCTGGTGGCCTCAGGAAAGGCCAGTCCCCATGCGAGTTCCTCGGGGGCCTCTCGGGATTCCTCTCCCGTCGATGCCGGGGCCTAAGACCTTGTGTGGAGTCAGGGCCGGAACCTGAGGATTCCTCTCCAGTGCTGACATGGATCTTGGGGTACTTCTGGAGTCTCCCCAGGGGAGTCAGTCCTCGTCTGGAATCCGGGCATGCACTTGCGCTTTCCTCCAGAGCGGTAGCAGCAGTGTCACGCAGTCCGCAGCGTGGATCAAAGGATCTATGGTTTTCCCTCGAGTCTTTCCCCCGAGGCTTTCCCACGAGGCTTTCCACACAGGGCTGTCCCACGTGCACACGTGGTGGGAGTCGATCCTCGGCTTGAACGTCAAGGCAGTGCAGGGAAAACAGGTTCCTCTGGAATGGACTGACACATCTGGGGGACTCTTGGAATGGTGTCACGACCCTGGAGTTCCTCTCGCCTTTCCTGTGGAGAGCGCCTCCTCTTGAGATGCGACGGGAACGCCGGGAATTCTTTCCCTACGAAACAGGCAAAGGATCCCTCATCTCGAGCTAGGAGGCGGAAACGGGGCTCCCCTGGATGTGTGCGGGAACCCACGTGCTTCCTCTCGAGTGGAGACGAGTATGTCGGGGAACTTCTTGAGTTGCAGCAAGGGTGTGAAGGACCCTTTGGAAGTTCCAGTGGTTAGATGTGATTGGCCTCGAGAAGCCTCAGCGGAAATGGGCCTCATCTCGCCTGGAGGGCAAAATCTCCTGGATTTTCTCGAGTTGCGGCAGGTGCTCTCGACTTACGACGGGGACCTCAGGGACCCGCTCTGGTGGCCTCAGGAAAGGTCAGTCCCCATGCGAGTTCCTCGGGGGCCTCTCGGGAGTCCTCTCCCGTCGATGCCGGGGCCTAAGACCTTGTGTGGAGTCGGGGCCGGAACCTGAGGATTCCTCTCCAGTGCTGACATGGATCTTGGGGTACTTCTGGAGTCTCCCCAGGGGAGTCAGTCCTCGTCTCGAATGCGGGCATGCACTTGCGCTTTCCTCCAGAGCGGTAGCAGCAGTGTCACGCAGTCCGCCACGTGGATCAAAGGATCTATGGTTTTCCCTCGAGTCTTTCCCACGAGGCTTTCCCACGAGGCTTTCCCACAGGGCTGTCCCACGTGCACACGTGGTGGGAGTCGATCCTCGGCTTGAACGTCAAGGCAGTGCAGGGAAAACAGGTTCCTCTGGAATGGACTGACACATCTGGGGGACTCTTGGAATGGTGGCATGACCCTGGAGTTCCTCTCGCCTTTCCTGTGGAGAGCGCCTCCTCTTGAGATGCGACGGGAACGCCGGGAATTCTTTCCCTACGAAACAGGGAAAGGATCCCTCATCTCGAGCTAGGAGGCGGAAACGGGGCTCCCCTGGATGTGTGCGGGACACCACATGCTTCCTCTCGAGTGGAGACGGGTATGTCGGGGAACTTCTTGAGTTGCAGCAAGGGTGTGAAGGACCCTTTGGAAGTTCCAGTGGTTAGACGTCATTGGCCTCGAGAAGCCTCAGCGGAAATGGGCCTCATCTCGCCTGGAGGGCAAAACCTCCTGGATTTTCTCGAGTTGCGGCAGGTGCTCTCGACTTACGACGGAAACCTCAGGGACCCGCTCTGGTGGCCTCAGGAAAGGCCAGTACCCATGCGAGTTCCTCGGGGGTCTCTCAGGATTCCTCTCCCGTCGATGCCGGGGCCTAAGACCTTGTGTGGAGTCGGGGCCGGAACCTGAGGATTCCTCTCCAGTGCTGACATGGATCTTGGGGTACTTCTGGAGTCTCCCCAGGGGAGTCAGTCCTCGTCTCGAATGCGGGCATGCACTTGCGCTTTCCTCCAGAGCGGTAGCAGCAGTGTCACGAAGTCCGCCGCGTGGATCAAAGGACCTATGGTTTTCCCTCGAGTCTTTCCCACGAGCCTTTCCCACGAGGCTTTCCCACAGGGCTGTCCCACGTGCACACGTGGTGGGAGTCGATCCTCGGCTTGAACGTCAAGGCAGTGCAGGGAAAACAGGTTCCTCTGGAATGGACTGACACATCTGGGGGACTCTTGGAATGGTGGCACGACCCTGGAGTTCCTCTCGCCTTTCCTGTGGAGAGCGCCTCCTCTTGAGATGCGACGGGAACGCCGGGAATTCTTTCCCTACGATACAGGGAAAGGATCCCTCATCTCGAGCTAGGAGGCGAAACGGGGCTCCCCTGGATGTGTGCGGGACCCCACGTGCTTCCTCTCGAGTGGAGACGGGTATGTCGGGGAACTTCTTGAGTTGCAGCAATGGTGTGAAGGACCCTTTGGAAGTTCCAGTGGTTAGATGTGATTGGCCTCGAGAAGCCTCAGCGGAAATGGGCCTCATCTCGCCTGGAGGGCAAAACCTCCTGGATTTTCTCGAGTTGCGGCAGGTGCTCTCGACTTACGACGGGGACCTCAGGGATCCGCTCTGGTGGCCTCAGGAAAGGCCAGTCCCCATGCGAGTTCCTCGGGGGCCTCTCGGGATTCCTCTCCCGTCGATGCCGGGGCCTAAGACCTTGTGTGGAGTCAGGGCCGGAACCTGAGGATTCCTCTCCAGTGCTGACATGGATCTTGGGGTACTTCTGGAGTCTCCCCAGGGGAGTCAGTCCTCGTCTGGAATCCGGGCATGCACTTGCGCTTTCCTCCAGAGCGGTAGCAGCAGTGTCACGCAGTCCGCAGCGTGGATCAAAGGATCTATGGTTTTCCCTCGAGTCTTTCCCCCGAGGCTTTCCCACGAGGCTTTCCACACAGGGCTGTCCCACGTGCACACGTGGTGGGAGTCGATCCTCGGCTTGAACGTCAAGGCAGTGCAGGGAAAACAGGTTCCTCTGGAATGGACTGACACATCTGGGGGACTCTTGGAATGGTGTCACGACCCTGGAGTTCCTCTCGCCATTCCTGTGGAGAGCGCCTCCTCTTGAGATGCGACTGGAACGCCGGGAATTCTTTCCCTACGAAACAGGGAAAGGATCCCTTATCTCGAGCTAGGAGGCGGAAACGGGGCTCCCCTGGATGTGTGCGGGAACCCACGTGCTTCCTCTCGAGTGGAGACGAGTATGTCGGGGAACTTCTTGAGTTGCAGCAAGGGTGTGAAGGACCCTTTGGAAGTTCCAGTGGTTAGATGTGATTGGCCTCGAGAAGCCTCAGCGGAAATGGGCCTCATCTCGCCTGGAGGGCAAAATCTCCTGGATTTTCTCGAGTTGCGGCAGGTGCTCTCGACTTACGACGGGGACCTCAGGGACCCGCTCTGGTGGCCTCAGGAAAGGTCAGTCCCCATGCGAGTTCCTCGGGGGCCTCTCGGGAGTCCTCTCCCGTCGATGCCGGGGCCTAAGACCTTGTGTGGAGTCGGGGCCGGAACCTGAGGATTCCTCTCCAGTGCTGACATGGATCTTGGGGTACTTCTGGAGTCTCCCCAGGGGAGTCAGTCCTCGTCTCGAATGCGGGCATGCACTTGCGCTTTCCTCCAGAGCGGTAGCAGCAGTGTCACGCAGTCCGCCGCGTAGATCAAAGGATCTATGGTTTTCCCTCGAGTCTTTCACACGAGGCTTTCCCACGAGGCTTTCCCACAGGGCTGTCCCACGTGCACACGTGGTGGGAGTCGATCCTCGGCTTGAACGTCAAGGCAGTGCAGGGAAAACAGGTTCCTCTGGAATGGACTGACACATCTGGGGGACTCTTGGAATGGTGGCACGACCCTGGAGTTCCTCTCGCCTTTCCTGTGGAGAGCGCCTCCTCTTGAGATGCGACGGGAACGCCGGGAATTCTTTCCCTACGAAACAGGGAAAGGATACCTCATCTCGAGATAGGAGGCGAAACGGGGCTCCCCTCGAAGTGTGCGGGACACCACGTGCTTCCTCTCGAGTGGAGACGGGTATGTCGGGGAACTTCTTGAGTTGCAGCAATGGTGTGAAGGACCCTTTGGAAGTTCCAGTGGTTAGATGTGATTGGCCTCGAGAAGCCTCAGCGGAAATGGGCCTCATCTCGCCTGGAGGGCAAAACCTCCTGGATTTTCTCGAGTTGCGGCAGGTGCTCTCGACTTACGACGGGGACCTCAGGGACCCGCTCTGGTGGCCTCAGGAAAGGCCAGTCCCCATGCGAGTTCCTCGGGGGCCTCTCGGGATTCCTCTCCCGTCGATGCCGGGGCCTAAGACCTTGTGTGGAGTCGGGGCCGGAACCTGAGGATTCCTCTCCAGTGCTGACATGGATCTTGGGGTACTTCTGGAGTCTCCCCAGGGGAGTCAGTCCTCGTCTCGAATGCGGGCATGCACTTGCGCTTTCCTCCAGAGCGGTAGCAGCAGTGTCACGCAGTCCGCCGCGTGGATCAAAGGATCTATGGTTTTCCCTCGAGTCTTTCCCACGAGGCTTTCCCACGAGGCTTTCCCACAGGGCTGTCCCACGTGCACACGTGGTGGGAGTCGATCCTCGGCTTGAACGTCAAGGCAGTGCAGGGAAAACAGGTTCCTCTGGAATGGACTGACACATCTGGGGGACTCTTGGAATGGTGTCACGACCCTGGAGTTCCTCTCGCCTTTCCTGTGGAGAGCGCCTCCTCTTGAGATGCGACGGGAACGCCGGGAATTCTTTCCCTACGAAACAGGGAAAGGATCCCTCATCTCGAGCTAGGAGGCGGAAACGGGGCTCCCCTGGATGTGTGCGGGAACCCACGTGCTTCCTCTCGAGTGGAGACGAGTATGTCGGGGAACTTCTTGAGTTGCAGCAAGGGTGTGAAGGACCCTTTGGAAGTTCCAGTGGTTAGATGTGATTGGCCTCGAGAAGCCTCAGCGGAAATGGGCCTCATCTCGCCTGGAGGGCAAAATCTCCTGGATTTTCTCGAGTTGCGGCAGGTGCTCTCGACTTACGTCGGGGACCTCAGGGACCCGCTCTGGTGGCCTCAGGAAAGGTCAGTCCCCATGCGAGTTCCACGGGGGCCTCTCGGGATTCCTCTCCCGTCGATGCCGGGGCCTAAGACCTTGTGGGGAGTCGGGGCCGGAACCTGAGGATTCCTCTCCAGTGCTGACATGGATCTTGGGGTACTTCTGGAGTCTCCCCAGGGGAGTCAGTCCTCGTCTCGAATGCGGGCATGCACTTGCGCTTTCCTCCAGAGCGGTAGCAGCAGTGTCACGCAGTCCGCCGCGTGGATCAAAGGATCTATGGTTTTCCCTCGAGTCTTTCCCACGAGGCTTTCCCACGAGGCTTTCCCACAGGGCTGTCCCACGTGCACACGTGTTGGGAGTCGATCCTCGACTTGAACGTCAAGGCAGTGCAGGGAAAACAGGTTCCTCTGGAATGGACTGACACATCTGGGGGACTCTTGGAATGGTGTCTCGACCCTGGAGTTCCTCTCGCCTTTCCTGTGGAGAGCGCCTCCTCTTGAGATGCGACGGGAACGCCGGGAATTCTTTCCCTACGAAACAGGGAAAGGATCCCTCATCTCGAGCTAGGAGGCGGAAACGGGGCTCCCCTGGATGTTTGCTGGAACCCACGTGCTTCCTCTCGAGTGGATACGGGTATGTCGGGGAACTTCTTGAGTTGCAGCAATGGTGCGAAGGACCCTTTGGAAGTTCCAGTGGTTAGATGTGATTGGCCTCGAGAAGCCTCAGCGGAAATGGGCCTCATCTCGCCTGGAGGGCAAAACCTCCTGGATTTTCTCGAGTTGCGGCAGGTGCTCTCGACTTACGACGGGGACCTCAGGGACCCGCTCTGGTGGCCTCAGGAAAGGCCAGTCCCCATGCGAGTTCCTCGGGGGCCTCTCGGGATTCTTCTCCCGTCGATGCCGGGGCCTAAGACCTTGTGTGGAGTCGGGGCCGGAACCTGAGGATTCCTCTCCAGTGCTGACATGGATCTTGGGGTACTTCTCGAGTCTCCCCAGGGGAGTCAGTCCTCGTCTCGAATGCGGGCATGCACTTGCGCTTTCCTCCAGAGCGGTAGCAGCAGTTTCACGCAGTCCGCCGCGTGGATCAAAGGATCTATGGTTTTCCCTCGAGTCTTTCCCACGAGACTTTCCCACGAGGCTTTCCCTCAGGGCTGTCCCACGTGCACACGTGGTGGGAGTCGATCCTCGGCTTGAACGTCAAGGCAGTGCAGGGAAAACAGGTTCCTCTGGAATGGACTGACACATCTGGGGGACTCTTGGAATGGTGGCACGACCCTGGAGTTCCTCTCGCCTTTCCTGTGGAGAGCGCCTCCTCTTGAGATGCGACGGGAACGCCGGGAATTCTTTCCCTACAAAACAGGGAAAGGATCCCTCATCTCGAGCTAGGAGGCGGAAACGCGGCTCCCCTGGATGTGTGCGGGACCCCACGTGCTTCCTCTCGAGTGGAGACGGGTATGTCGGGTAACTTCTAGAGTTGCAGCAAGGGTATGAAGGACCCTTTGGAAGTTCCAGTGGTTAGATGTGATTGGCCTCGAGAAGCCTCAGCGGAAATGGGCCTCATCTCGCCTGGAGGGCAAAACCTCCTGGATTTTCTCGAGTTGCGGCAGGTGCTCTCGACTTACGACGGGGACCTCAAGGACCCGCTCTGGTGGCCTCAGGAAAGGCCAGTCCCCATGCGAGTTCCTCGGGGGCCTCTCGGGATTCCTCTCCCGTCGATGCCGGGGCCTAAGACCTTGTGTGGAGTCGGGGCCGGAACCTGAGGATTCCTCTCCAGTGCTGACATGGATCTTGGGGTACTTCTGGAGTCTCCCCAGGGGAGTCAGTCCTCGTCTCGAATGCGGGCATGCACTTGCGCTTTCCTCCAGAGCGGTAGCAGCAGTGTCACGCAGTCCGCCGCGTGGATCAAAGGATCTATGGTTTTCCCTCGAGTCTTTCCCACGAGGCTTTCCCACGAGGCTTTCCCACAGGGCTGTCCCACGTGCACACGTGGTGGGAGTCGATCCTCGGCTTGAACGTCAAGCTAGTGCAGGGAAAACAGGTCCCTCTGGAATGGACTGACACATCTGGGGGACTCTTGGAATGGTGGCACGACCCTGGAGTTCCTCTCGCCTTTCCTGTGGAGAGGGCCTCCTCTTGAGATGCGACGGGAACGCCGGGAATTCTTTCCCTACGAAACAGGGAAAGGATCCCTCATCTCGAGCTAGGAGGCGGAAACGGGGCTCCCCTGGATGTGTGCGGGACACCACGTGCTTCCTCTCGAGTGGAGACGGGTATGTCGGGGAACTTCTTGAGTTGCAGCAATGGTGTGAAGGACCCTTTGGAAGTTCCAGTGGTTAGATGTGATTGGCCTCGAGATGCCTCAGCGGAAATGAGCCTCATCTCGCCTGGAGGGCAAAACCTCCTGGATTTTCTCGAGTTGCGGCAGGTGCTCTCGACTTACGACGGGGACCTCAGGGACCCGCTCTGGTGGCCTCAGGAAAGGCCAGTCCCCATGCGAGTTCCTCGGGGGCCTCTCGGGATTCCTCTCCCATCGATGCCGGGGCCTAAGAACTTGTGTGGATTCGGGGCCGGAACCTGAGGATTCCTCTCCAGTGCTGACATGGATCTTGGGGTACTTCTGGAGTCTCCCCAGGGGAGTCAGTCCTCGTCTCGAATGCGGGCATGCACTTGCGCTTTCCTCCAGAGCGGTAGCAGCCGTGTCACGCAGTCCGCCGCGTGGATCAAAGGATCTATGGTTTTCCCTCGAGTCTTTCCCACGAGCCTTTCCCACGAGGCTTTCCCACAGGGCTGTCCCACGTGCACACGTGGTGGGAGTCGATCCTCGGCTTGAACGTCAAGGCAGTGCAGGGAAAACAGGTTCCTCTGGAATGGACTGACACATCTGGGAGACTCTTGGAATGGTGTCACGACCCTGGAGTTCCTCTCGCCTTTCCTGTGGAAAGCGCCTCCTCTTGAGATGCGTCGGGAACGCCGGGAATTCTTTCCCTACGAAACAGGGAAAGGATCCCTCATCTCGAGCTAGGAGGCGAAACGGGGCTCCCCTGGATGTGTGCGGGACACCACGTGCTTCCTCTCGAGTGCAGACGGGTATGTCGGGGAACTTCTTGATTTGCAGCAAGGGTGTGAAGGACCCTTTGGAAGTTCCAGTGGTTAGACGTGATTGGCCTCGAGAAGCCTCAGCGGAAATCGGCCTCATCTCGCCTGGAGGGCAAAACCTCCTGGATTTTCTCGAGTTGCGGCAGGTGCTCTCGACTTACGACGGGGACCTTAGGGACCCGCTATGGTGGCCTCAGGAAAGGCCAGTCCCCATGCGAGTTCCTCGGGGGCCTCTCGGGATTCCTCTCCCGTCGATGCCGGGGCCTAAGACCTTGTGTGGAGTCGGGGCCGGAACCTGAGGATTCCTCTCCAGTGCTGACATGGATCTTGGGGTACTTCTGGAGTCTCCCCAGGGGAGTCAGTCCTCGTCTCGAATGCGGGCATGCACTTGCCCTTTCCTCCAGAGCGGTAGCAGCAGTGTCACGCAGTCCGCCGCGTGCATCAAAGGATCTATGGTTTTCCCTCGAGTCTTTCCCACGAGGCTTTCCCACGAGGCTTTCCCACAGGGCTGTCCCACGTGCACACGTGGTGGGAGTCGATCCTCGGCTTGAACGTCAAGGCAGTGCAGGGAAAACAGGTTCCTCTGGAATGGACTGACACATCTGGGGGACTCTTGGAATGGTGGCACGACCCTGGAGTTCCTCTCGCCTTTCCTGTGGAGAGCGCCTCCTCTTGAGATGCGACGGGAACGCCGGGAATTCTTTCCCTACGAAACAGGGAAAGGATCCCTCATCTCGAGCTAGGAGGCGGAAACGGGGCTCCCCTGGATGTGTGCGGGACCCCACGTGCTTCCTCTCGAGTGCAGACGGGTATGTCGGGGAACTTCTTGAGTTGCAGCAAGGGTATGAAGGACCCTTTGGAAGTTCCAGTGGTTAGATGTGATTGGCCTCGAGAAGCCTCAGCGGAAATGGGCCTCATCTCGCCTGGAGGGCAAAACCTCCTGGATTTTCTCGAGTTGCGGCAGGTGCTCTCGACTTACGACGGGGACCTCAGGGACCCGCTCTGGTGGCCTCAGGAAAGGCCAGTCCCCATGCGAGTTCCTCGGGGGCCTCTCGGGATTCCTCTCCCGTCGATGCCGGGGCCTAAGACCTTGTGTGGAGTCGGGGCCGGAACCTGAGGATTCCTCTCCAGTGCTGACATGGATCTTGGGGTACTTCTGGAGTCTCCCCAGGGGAGTCAGTCCTCGTCTCGAATGCGGGCATGCACTTGCGCTTTCCTCCAGAGCGGTAGCAGCAGTGTCACGCAGTCCGCCGCGTGGATCAAAGGATCTATGGTTTTCCCTCGAGTCTTTCCCACGAGGCTGTCCCACGAGGCTTTCCCACAGGGCTGTCCCACGTGCACACGTGGTGGGAGTCGATCCTCGGCTTGAACGTCAAGCTAGTGCAGGGAAAACAGGTCCCTCTGGAATGGACTGACACATCTGGGGGACTCTTGGAATGGTGGCACGACCCTGGAGTTCCTCTCGCCTTTCCTGTGGAGAGGGCCTCCTCTTGAGATGCGACGGGAACGCCGGGAATTCTTTCCCTACGAAACAGGGAAAGGATCCCTCATCTCGAGCTAGGAGGCGGAAACGGGGCTCCCCTGGATGTGTGCGGGACACCACGTGCTTCCTCTCGAGTGGAGACGGGTATGTCGGGGAACTTCTTGTGTTGCAGCAATGGTGTGAAGGACCCTTTGGAAGTTCCAGTGGTTAGATGTGATTGGCCTCGAGAAGCCTCAGCGGAAATGGGCCTCATCTCGCCTGGAGGGCAAAACCTCCTGGATTTTCTCGAGTTGCGGCAGGTGCTTTCGACTTACGACGGGGACCTCAGGGAACCGCTCTGGTGGCCTCAGGAAAGGCCAGACATCATGCGAGTTCCTCGGGGGCGTCTCGGGATTCCTCTCCCGTCGATGCCGGGGCCTAAGACCTTGTGTGGAGTCGGGGCCGGAACTTGAGGATTCCTCTCCAGTGCTGACATGGATCTTGGGGTACTTCTGGAGTCTCCCCAGGGGAGTCAGTCCTCGTCTCGAATGCGGGCATTCACTTGCGCTTTCCTCCAGAGCGGTAGCAGCAGTGTCACGCAGTCCGCCGCGTGGATCAAAGGATCTATGGTTTTCCCTCGAGTCTTTCCCACGAGGCTTTCCCACAGGGCTGTCCCACGTGCACACGTGGTGGGAGTCGATCCTCGGCTTGAACGTCAAGGCAGTGCAGGGAAAACAGGTTCCTCTGGAATGGACTGACACATCTGGGGGACTCTTGGAATGGTGGCACGACCCTGGAGTTCCTCTCGCCTTTCCTGTGGAGAGCGCCTCCTCTTGAGATGCGACGGGAACGCCGGGAATTCTTTCCCTACGAAACAGGGAAAGGATCCCTCATCTCGAGCTAGGAGGCGGAAACGGGGCTCCCCTGGATGTGTGCGGGACCCCACGTGCTGACTCTCGAGTGCAGACGGGTATGTCGGGGAACTTCTTGAGTTGCAGCAAGGGTGTGAAGGACCCTTTGGAAGTTCCAGTGGTTAGATGTGATTGGCCTCGAGAAGCCTCAGCGGAAATGGGCCTCATCTCGCCTGGAGGGCAAAACCTCCTGGATTTTCTCGAGTTGCGGCAGGTGCACTCGACTTACGACGGGGACCTCAGGGACCCGCTCTGGTGGCCTCAGGAAAGGCCAGTCCCCATGCGAGTTCCTCGGGGGCGTCTCGGGATTCCTCTCCCGTCGATGCCGGGGCCTAAGACCTTGTGTGGAGTCGGGGCCAGAACCTGAGGATTCCTCTCCAGTGCTGACATGGATCTTGGGGTACTTCTGGAGTCTCCCCAGGGGAGTCAGTCCTCGTCTCGAATGCGGGCATGCACTTGCGCTTTCCTCCAGAGCGGTATCAGCAGTGTCACGCAGTCCGCCGCGTGGATCAAAGGATCTATGGTTTTCCCTCGAGTCTTTCCCACGAGCTTTTCCCACGAGGCTTTCCCACAGGGCTGTCCCACGTGCACACGTGGTGGGAGTCGATCCTCGGCTTGAACGTCAAGGCAGTGCAGGGAAAACAGGTTCCTCTGGAATGGACTGACACATCTGGGGGACTCTTGGAATGGTGGCACGACCCTGGAGTTCCTCTCGCCTTTCCTGTGGAGAGCGCCTCCTCTTGAGATGCGAAGGGAACGCCGGGAATTCTTTCCCTACGAAACAGGGAAAGGATCCCTCATCTCGAGCTAGGAGGCGGAAACGGGGCTCCCCTGGATGTGTGCGGGACACCACGTGCTTCCTCTCGAATGGAGACGGGTATGTCAGGGAACTTCTTGAGTTGCAGCAAGGGTGTGAAGGACCCTTTGGAAGTTCCAGTGGTTAGACGTGATTAGCCTCGAGAAGCCTCAGCGGAAATGGGCCTCATCTCGCCTGGAGGGCAAAACCTCCTGGATTTTCTCGAGTTGAGGCAGGTGCTCTAGACTTACGATGGGGACCTCAGGGACCCGCTCTGGTGGCCTCAAGAAAGGGCAGTCCCCATGCGAGTTCCTCGGGGGCCTCTCGGGATTCCTCTCCCGTCGATGCCGGGGCCTAAGACCTTGTGTGGAGTCGGGGCCGGAACCTGAGGATTCCTCTCCAGTGCTGACATGGATCTTGGGGTACTTCTGGAGTCTCCCCAGGGGAGTCAGTCCTCGTGTCGAATGCGGGCATGCACTTGCGCTTTCCTCCAGAGCGGTAGCAGCAGTGTCACGCAGTCCGCCGCGTGGATCAAAGGATCTATGGTTTTCCCTCGAGTCTTTCCCACGAGGCTTTCCCACGAGGCTTTCCCACAGGGCTGTCCCACGTGCACACGTGGTGGGAGTCGATCCTCGGCTTGAACGTCAAGGCAGTGCAGGGAAAACAGGTTCCTCTGGAATGGACTGACACATCTGGGGGACTCTTGGAATGGTGTCACGACCCTGGAGTTCCTCTCGCCTTTCCTGTGGAAAGCGCCTCCTCTTGAGATGCGTCGGAACGCCGGGAATTCTTTCCCTACGAAACAGGGAAAGGATCCCTCATCTCGAGCTAGGAGGCGAAACGGGGCTCCCCTGGATGTGTGCGGGACACCACGTGCTTCCTCTGGAGTGCAGACGGGTATGTCGGGGAACTTCTTGAGCTGCAGCAAGGGTGTGAAGGACCCTTTGGAAGTTCCAGTGGTTAGACGTGATTGGCCTCGAGAAGCCTCAGCGGAAATGGGCCTCATCTCGCCTGGAGGGCAAAACCTCCTGGATTTTCTCGAGTTGCGGCAGGTGCTCTCGACTTACGACGGGGACCTCAGGGACCCGCTCTGGTGGCCTCAGGAAAGGCCAGTCCCCATGCGAGTTCCTCGGGGGCCTCTCGGGATTCATCTCCCTTCGATGCCGGGGCCTAAGACCTTGTGTGGAGTCGGGGCCGGAACCTGAGGATTCCTCTCCAGTGCTGACATGGATCTTGGGGTACTTCTGGAGTCTCCCCAGGGGAGTCAGTCCTCGTCTCGAATGCGGGAATGCACTTGCGCTTTCCTCCAGAGCGGTAGCAGCAGTGTCACGCAGTCCGCCGCGTGGATCAAAGGATCTATGGTTTTCCCTCGAGTCTTTCCCACGAGGTTTCCCACGAGGCTTTCCCACAGGGCTGTCCCACGTGCACACGTGGTGGGAGTCGATCCTCGGCTTGAACGTCAAGGCAGTACAGGGAAACAGGTTCCTCTGGAATGGACTGACACATCTGGGGGACTCTTGGAATGGTGGCATGACCCTGGAGTTCCTCTCGCCTTTCCTGTGGAGAGCGCCTCCTCTTGAGATGCGGCGGGTACGCCGGGAATTCTTTCCCTACGAAACAGGGAAAGGATCCCTCATCTCGAGCTAGGAGGCGGAAACGGGGCTCCCCTGGATGTGTGCGGGACCCCACGTGCTTCCTCTTGAGTGCAGACGGGTATGTCGGGGAACTTCTTGAGTTGCAGCAATGCTGTGAAGGACCCTGTGGAAGTTCCAGTGGTTAGATGTGATTGGCCTCGAGAAGCCTCAGCGGAAATGGGCCTCATCTCGCCTGGAGGGCAAAACGTCCTGGATTTTCTCGAGTTGCGGCAGGTGCTCTCGACTTACAACGGGGACCTCAGGGACTCGCTCTGGTGGCCTCAGGAAAGGCCAGTCCCCATGCGAGTTCCTCGGGGGCCTCTCGGGATTCCTCTCCCGTTGATGCCGGGGCCTAAGACCTTGTGTGGAGTCGGTGCCGGAACCTGAGGATTCCTCTCCAGTGCTGACATGGATCTTGGGGTACTTCTGGAGTCTCCCCAGGGGAGTCAGTCCTCGTCTCGAATGCGGGCATGTATTGCGCTTTCCTCCAGAGCGGTAGCAGCAGTGTCACGCAGTCCGCCGCGTGGATCAAAGGATCTATGGTTTTCCCTCGAGTCTTTCCCACGAGGCTTTCCCACGAGGCTTTCCCACAGGGCTGTCCCACGTGCACACGTGGTGGGAGTCGATCCTCGGCTTGAACGTCAAGGCAGTGCAGGGAAAACAGGTTCCTCTGGAATGGACTGACTCATCTGGGGGACTCTTGGAATGGTGGCACGACCCTGGAGTTCCTCTCGCCTTTCCTGTGGAGAGCGCCTCCTCTTCAGATGCGACGGGATCGCCGGGAATTCTTTCCCTACGAAACAGGGAAAGGATCCCTCCTCTCGAGATAGGAGGCGGAAACGGGACTCCCCTGGATGTGTGCGGGACACCACGTGCTTCCTCTCGAGTGCAGACGGGTATGTCGGGGAACTTCTTGAGTTGCAGCAAGGGTGTGAAGGACCCTTTGGAAGTTCCAGTGGTTAGATGTGATTGGCCTCGAGAAGCCTCAGCGGAAATGGGCCTCATCTCGCCTGGAGGGCAAAACCTCCTGGATTTTCTCGAGTTGCGGCAGGTGCTCTCGACTTACGACGGGGACCTCAGGGACCCGCTCTGGTGGCCTCAGGAAAGGCCAGTCCCCATGCGACTTCCTCGGGGGCCTCTCGGGATTCCTCTCCCGTCGATGCCGGGGCCTAAGACCTTGTGTGGAGTCGGGGCCGGAACCTGAGGATTCCTCTCCAGTGCTGACATGTATCTTGGGGTACTTCTGGAGTCTCCCCAGGGGAGTCAGTCCTCATCTCGAATGCGGGCATGCACTTGCGCTTTCCTCCAGAGTGGTAGCAGCAGTGTCACGCAGTCCGCCGCGTGGATCAAAGGATCTATGGTTTTCCCTCGAGTCTTTCCCACGAGGCTTTCCCACGAGGCTTTCCCACAGGGCTGTCCCACGTGCACACGTGGTGGGAGTCGATCCTCGGCTTGAACGTCAAGGCAGTGCAGGGAAAACAGGTTCCTCTGGAATGGACTGACACATCTGGGGGACTCCTGGAATGGTGGCACGACCCTGGAGTTCCTCTCGCCTTTCCTGTGGAGAGCGCCTCCTCTTGAGATGCGACGGGAACGCCGGGAATTCTTTCCCTACGAAACAGGGAAAGGATCCCTCATCTCGAGCTAGGAGGCGGAAACGGGGCTCCCCTGGATGTGTGCGGGACACCACGTGCTTCCTCTCGAGTGCAGACGGGTATGTCGGGGAACTTCTTGAGTTGCAGCAATGGTGTGAAGGACCCTTTGGAAGTTCCAGTGGTTAGATGTGATTGGCCTCGAGAAGCCTCAGCGGAAATGGGCCTCATCTCGCCTGGAGGGCATAACCTCCTGGATTTTCTCGAGTTGCGGCAGGTGCTCTCGACTTACGACGGGGACCTCAGGGAACCGCTCTGGTGGCCTCAGGAAAGGCCAGTCCCCATGCGAGTTCCTCGGGGGCCTCTCGGGATTCCTCTCCCGTCGATGCTGGGGCCTAAGACCTTGTGTGGAGTTGGGGCCGGAACCTGAGGATTCCTCTCCAGTGCTGACATGGATCTTGGGGTACTTATGGAGTCTCCCCAGGGGAGTCAGTCCTTGTCTCGAATTCGGGCATGCACTTGCGCTTTCCTCCAGAGCGGTAGCAGCAGTGTCATGAAGTCCGCCGTGTGGATCAAAGGATCTATGGTTTTCCCTCGAGTCTTTCCCACGAGGCTTTCCCACGAGGCTTTCCCACAGGGCTGTCCCACGTGCACACGTGGTGGGAGTCGATTCTCGGCTTGAACGTCAATACAGTGCAGGGAAAACAGGTTCCTCTGGAATGGACTGACACATCTGGGGGACTCTTGGAATGGTGGCATGACCCTGGAGTTCCTCTCGCCTTTCCTGTGGAGAGCGCCTCCTCTTGAGATGCGACGGGAACGCCGGGAATTCTTTCCCTACGAAACAGGGAAAGGATCCCTCATCTCGAGCTAGGAGGCGGAAACGGGGCTCCCCTGGATGTGTGCGGGACACCACGTTCTTCCTCTCGAGTGCAGACGGGTATGTCGGGGAACTTCTTGAGTTGCAGCAAGGGTGTGAAGGACCCTTTGGAAGTTCCAGTGGTTAGATGTGATTGGCCTCGAGAAGCCTCAGCGGAAATGGGCCTCATCTCGCCTGGAGGGCAAAACCTCCTGGATTTTCTCGAGTTGCGGCAGGTGCTCTCGACTTACGACGGGGACCTCAGGGACCCGCTCTGGTGGCCTCAGGAAAGGCCAGTCCCCATGCGAGTTCCTCGGGGGCCTCTCGGGATTCCTCTCCCGTCGATGCCGGGGCCTAAGACCTTGTGTGGAGTCGTGGCCGGAACCTGAGGATTCCTCTCCAGTGCTGACATGGATCTTGGGGTACTTCTGGAGTCTCCCCAGGGGAGTCAGTCCTCGTCTCGAATGCGGGCATGCACTTGCGCTTTCCTCCAGAGCGGTAGCAGCAGTGTCACGCAGTCCGCCGCGTGGATCAAAGGATCTATGGTTTTCCCTCGAGTCTTTCCCACGAGGCTTTCCCACGAGGTTTTCCCACAGGGCTGTCCCACGTGCACACGTGGTGGGAGTCGATCCTCGGCTTGAACGTCAAGGCAGTGCAGGGAAAACAGGTTGCTCTGGAATGGACTGACACATCTGGGGGACTCTTGGAATGGTGGCACGACCCTGGAGTTCCTCTCGCCTTTCCTGTGGAGAGCGCCTCCTCTTGAGATGCGACGGGAACGCCGGGAATTCTTTCCCTAAGAAACAGGGAAAGGATCCCTCATCTCCAGCTAGGAGGCGGAAACGGGGCTCCCCTGGATATGTGCGGGACACCACATGCTTCCTCTCGAGTGGAGACGGGTATGTCGGGGAACTTCTTGAGTTGCAGCAAGGGTGTGAAGGACCCTTTGAAAGTTCCAGTGGTTAGACGTGATTGGCCTCGAGAAGCCTCAGCGGAAATGGGCCTCATCTTGCCTGGAGGGCAAAACCTCCTGGATTTTTTCGAGTTGCGGCAGGTGCTCTCGACTTACGAAGGGGACCTCAGGGACCCGCTCTGGTGGCCTCAGGAAAGGCCAGTCCCCATGCGAGTTCCTCGGGGGCCTCTCGGGATTCCTTTCCCGTCGATGCCGGGGCCGAAGACCTTGTGTGGAGTCGGGGCCGGAACCTGAGGATTCCTCTCCAGTGCTGACATGGATCTTGGGGTACTTCTGGAGTCTCCCCAGGGGAGTCAGTCCTCGTCTCGAAAGCGAGCATGTACTTGCGCTTTCCTCCAGAGCGGTAGCAGCAGTGTCACGCAGTCCCGCGTGTATCAAAGGATCTATGGTTTTCCCTCGAGTCTTTCCCACGAGGCTTTCCCACGAGGCTTTCCCACAGGGCTGTCCCACGTGCACACGTGGTGGGAGTCGATCCTCGTCTTGAACGTCAATTCAGTGCAGGGAAAACAGGTTCCTCTGGAATGGACTGACACATCTGGGGGACTCTTGGAATGGTGGCACGACCCTGGAGTTCCTCTCGCCTTTCCTGTGGAGAGCGCCTCCTCTTGAGATGCGACGGGAACGCCGGGAATTCTTTCCCTACGAAACAGGGAAAGGATCCCTCATCTCGAGCTAGGAGGCGGAAACGGGGCTCCCCTGGATGTGTGCGGGACACCACGTGCTTCCTCTCGAGTGCAGACGGGTATGTCGGGGAACTTCTTGAGTTGCAGCAATGGTGTGAAGGACCCTTTGGAAGTTCCAGTGGTTAGATGTGATTGGCCTCGAGAAGCCTCAGCGGAAATGGGCCTCATCTCGCCTGGAGGGCAAAACCTCCTGGATTTTCTCGAGTTGCGGCAGGTGCTCTCGACTTACGACGGGGACCTCAGGGACCCGCTCTGGTGGCCTCAGGAAAGGCCAGTCCCCATGCGAGTTCCTCGGGGGCCTCTCGGGATTCCTCTCCCGTCGATGCCGGGGCCTAAGACCTTGTGTGGAGTCGTGGCCGGAACCTGAGGATTCCTCTCCAGTGCTGACATGGATCTTGGGGTACTTCTGGAGTCTCCCCAGGGGAGTCAGTCCTCGTCTCGAATGCGGGCATGCACTTGCGCTTTCCTCCAGAGCGGTAGCAGCAGTGTCACGCAGTCCGCCGCGTGGATCAAAGGATCTATGGTTTTCCCTCGAGTCTTTCCCACGAGGCTTTCCCACGAGGTTTTCCCACAGGGCTGTCCCACGTGCACACGTGGTGGGAGTCGATCCTCGGCTTGAACGTCAAGGCAGTGCAGGGAAAACAGGTTGCTCTGGAATGGACTGACACATCTGGGGGACTCTTGGAATGGTGGCACGACCCTGGAGTTCCTCTCGCCTTTCCTGTGGAGAGCGCCTCCTCTTGAGATGCGACGGGAACGCCGGGAATTCTTTCCCTAAGAAACAGGGAAAGGATCCCTCATCTCCAGCTAGGAGGCGGAAACGGGGCTCCCCTGGATATGTGCGGGACACCACATGCTTCCTCTCGAGTGGAGACGGGTATGTCGGGGAACTTCTTGAGTTGCAGCAAGGGTGTGAAGGACCCTTTGAAAGTTCCAGTGGTTAGACGTGATTGGCCTCGAGAAGCCTCAGCGGAAATGGGCCTCATCTTGCCTGGAGGGCAAAACCTCCTGGATTTTTTCGAGTTGCGGCAGGTGCTCTCGACTTACGAAGGGGACCTCAGGGACCCGCTCTGGTGGCCTCAGGAAAGGCCAGTCCCCATGCGAGTTCCTCGGGGGCCTCTCGGGATTCCTTTCCCGTCGATGCCGGGGCCTAAGACCTTGTGTGGAGTCGGGGCCGGAACCTGAGGATTCCTCTCCAGTGCTGACATGGATCTTGGGGTACTTCTGGAGTCTCCCCAGGGGAGTCAGTCCTCGTCTCGAATGCGAGCATGCACTTGCGCTTTCCTCCAGAGCGGTAGCAGCAGTGTCACGCAGTCCCGCGTGGATCAAAGGATCTATGGTTTTCCCTCGAGTCTTTCCCACGAGGCTTTCCCACGAGGCTTTCCCACAGGGCTGTCCCACGTGCACACGTGGTGGGAGTCGATCCTCGTCTTGAACGTCAATTCAGTTCAGGGAAAACAGGTTCCTCTGGAATGGACTGACACATCTGGGGGACTCTTGGAATGGTGGCATGACCCTGGAGTTCCTCTCGCCTTTCCTGTGGAGAGCGCCTCCTCTTGAGATGCGACGGGAACGCCGGGAATTCTTTCCCTACGAAACAGGGAAAGGATCCCTCATCTCGAGCTAGGAAGCGGAAACGGGGCTCCCCTGGATATGTGCGGGACACCACGTGCTTCCTCTCAAGTGCAGACGGGTATGTCGGGGAACTTCTTGAGTTGCAGCAAGGGTGTGAAGGACCCTTTGGAAGTTCCAGTGGTTAGATGTGATTGGCCTCGAGAAGCCTCAGCGGAAATGGGCCTCATCTCGCCTGGAGGGCAAAACCTCCTGGATTTTCTCGAGTTGCGGCAGGTGCTCTCGACTTACGACGGGGACCTCAGGGACCCGCTCTGGTGGCCTCAGGAAAGGCCAGTCCCCATGCGAGTTCCTCGGGGGCGTCTCGGGATTCCTCTCCCGTCGATGCCGGGGCCTAAGACCTTGTGTGGAGTCGGGGCCGGAACCTGAGGATTCCTCTCCAGTGCTGACATGGATCTTGGGGTACTTCTGGAGTCTCCCCAGGGGAGTCAGTCCTCGTCTCGAATGCGGGCATGCACTTGCGCTTTCCTCCAGAGCGGTAGCAGCAGTGTCACGCAGTCCGCCGCGTGCATCAAAGGATCTATGGTTTTCCCTCGAGTCTTTGCCACGAGGCTTTCGCACAGGGCTGTCCCACGTGCACACGTGGTGGGAGTCGATCCTCGGCTTGAACGTCAAGGCAGTGCAGGGAAAACAGGTTCCTCTGGAATGGACTGACACATCTGGGGGACTCTTGGAATGGTGGCATGACCCTGGAGTTCCTCTCGCCTTTCCTGTGGAGAGCGCCTCCGCTTGAGATGCGACGGGAACGCCGGGAATTCTTTCCCTACGAAACAGGGAAAGGATCCCTCATCTCGAGCTAGGAGGCGGAAACGGGGCTCCCTTGGATGTGTGCGGGACCCACGTGCTTCCTCTCGAGTGGAGACGGGTATGTCGGGGAACTTCTTGAGTTGCAGCAAGGGTTTGAAGGACCCTTTGGAAGTTCCAGTGGTTAGACGTGATTAGACTCGAGAAGCCTCAGCGGAAATGGGCCTCATCTCGCCTGGAGGGCAAAACCTCCTGGATTTTCTCGAGTTGCGGCAGGTGCTCTCGACTTACGACGGGGACCTCAGGGACCCGCTCTGGTGGCCTCACGAAAGGCCAGTCCCCATGCGAGTTCCTCGGGGGCGTCTCGGGATTCCTCTCCCGTCGATGCCGGGGCCTAAGACCTTGTGTGGAGTCGGGGCCGGAACCTGAGGATTCCTCTCCAGTGCTGACATGGATCTGGGGTACTTCTGGAGTCTCCCCAGGGGAGTCAGTCCTCGTCTCGAATGCGGGCATGCACTTGCGCTTTCCTCCAGAGCGGTAGCAGCAGTGTCTCGCAGTCCGCCACGTGGATCAAAGGATCTATGGTTTTCCCTCGAGTCTTTCCCACGAGGCTTTCCCACGAGGCTTTCCCACAGGGCTGTCCCACGTGCACACGTGGTGGGAGTCGATCCTCGGCTTGAACGTCAAGGCAGTGCAGGGAAAACAGGTTCCTCTGGAATGGACTGACACATCTGGGGGACTCTTGGAATGGTGGCATGACCCTGGAGTTCCTCTCGCCTTTCCTGTGGAGAGCGCCTCCTCTTGAGATGCGACGGGAACGCCGGGAATTCTTTCCCTACGAAACAGGGAAAAGATCCCTCATCTCGAGCTTGGAGGCGGCAACGGGGCTCCCCTGGATGTGTGCGGGACCCCACGTGCTTCCTCTCGAGTGGAGACGGGTATGTCGGGGAACTTCTTGAGTTGCAGCAATGGTGTGAAGGACCCTTTGGAAGTTCCAGTGGTTAGATGTGATTGGCCTCGAGAAGCCTCAGCGGAAATGGGCCTCATCTCGCCTGGAGGGCAAAACCTCCTGGATTTTCTCGAGTTGCGGCAGGTGCTCTCGACTTACGACGGGGACCTCAGGGACCCGCTCTGGTGGCCTCAGGAAAGGCCAGTCCCCATGCGAGTTCCTCGGGTGCCTCTCGGGATTCCTCTCCCGTCGATGCCGGGGCCTAAGACCTTGTGTGGAGTCGGGGCCGGAACCTGAGGATTCCTCTCCAGTGCTGACATGGATCTTGGGGTACTTCTGGAGTCTCCCCAGGGGAGTCAGTCCTCGTCTCGAATGCGGGCATGCACTTGCGCTTTCCTCCAGAGCGTAGCAGCAGTGTCACGCAGTCCGCCGCATGGATCTAAGGATCTATGGTTTTCCCTCGAGTCTTTCCCACGAGGCTTTCCCACGAGGCTTTCGCACAGGGCTGTCCCACGTGCACACGTGGTGGGAGTCGATCCTCGGCTTGAACGTCAAGGCAGTGCAGGGAAAACAGGTTCCTCTGCAATGGACTGACACATCTGGGGGACTCTTGGAATGGTGTCACGACCCTGGAGTTCCTCTCGCCTTTCCTTTGGAGAGCGCCTCCTCTTGAGATGCGACGGGAACGCCGGGAATTCTTTCCCTACGAAACAGGGAAAGGATCCCTCATCTCGAGCTAGGAGGCGGAAACAGGGCTCCCCTGGATGTGTGCGGGACCCCACGTGCTTCCTCTCGAGTGCAGACGGGTATGTCGTGGAACTTCTTGAGTTGCAGCAATGGTGTGAAGGACCCTTTGGAAGTTCCAGTGGATAGATGTGATTGGCCTCGAGAAGCCTCAGCGGAAATGGGCCTCATCTCGCCTGGAGGGCAAAACCTCCTGGATTTTCTCGAGTTGCGGCAGGTGCTCTCGACTTACGACGGGGACCTCAGGGAACCGCTCTGGTGGCCTCAGGAAAGCCAGTCCCCATGCGAGTTCCTCGGGGCCTCTCGGGATTCCTCTCCCGTCGATGCCGGGGCCTAAGACCTTGTGTGGAGTCGGGGCCGGAACCTGAGGATTCCTCTCCAGTGCTGACATGGATCTTGGGGTACTTCTGGAGTCTCCCCAGGGGAGTCAGTCCTCGTCTCGAATGCGGGCATGCACTTGCGCTTTCCTCCAGAGCGGTAGCAGCAGTGTCACGCAGTCCGCCGCGTGGATCAAAGGATCTATGATTTTCCCTCGAGTCTTTCCCACGAGGCTTTCCCACGAGGCTTTCCCACAGGGCTGTCCCACGTGCACACGTGGTGGGAGTCGATCCTCGGCTTGAACGTCAAGGCAGTGCAGGGAAAACAGGTTCCTCTGGAATGGACTGACACATCTGGGGGACTCTTGGAATGGTGGCACGACCCTGGAGTTCCTCTCGCCTTTCCTGTGGAGAGCGCCTCCTCTTGAGATGCAACGGGAACGCCGGGAATTCTTTCCCTACGAAACAGGGAAAGGATCCCTCATTACGAGCTAGGAGGCGGAAACGGGGCTCCCCTCGATGTGTGCGGGACCCACGTGCTTCCTCTCGAGTGGAGACGGGTATGTCGGGGAACTTCTTGAGTTGCAGCAAGGGTGTGAAGGACCCTTTGAAAGTTCCAGTGGTTAGAAGTGATTAGCCTCGAGAAGCCTCAGCGGAAATGGGCCTCATCTCGCCTGGAGGGCAAAACCTCCTGGATTTTCTCGAGTTGCGGCAGGTGCTCTCGACTTACGACGGGGACCTCAGGGACCCGCTCTGGTGGCCTCAGGAAAGGCCAGTCCCCATGCGAGTTCCTCGGGGGCCTCTCGGGATTCCTCTCCCGTCGATGCCGGGGCCTAAGACCTTGTGTGGAGTCGGGGCCGGAACCTGAGGATTCCTCTCCAGTGCTGACATGGATCTTGGGGTACTTCTGGAGTCTCCCCAGGGGAGTCAGTCCTCGTCTCGAATGCGGGCATGCACTTGCGCTTTCCTCCAGAGCGGTAGCAGCAGTGTCACGCAGTCCGCCGCGTGGATCAAAGGATCTATGGTTTTCCCTCGAGTCTTTCCCTCGAGTCATTCCCTCGAGGCTTTCCCACGAGGCTTTGCCACGAGGCTTTCCCACAGCGCTGTCCCACGTGCACACGTGGTGGGAGTAGATCCTCGGCTTGATCGTCAAGGCAGTGCAGGGAAAACAGGTTCCTCTGGAATGGACTGACACATCTGGGGGACTCTTAGAATGGTGTCTAGACCCTGGAGTTCCTCTCTCCTTTCCTGTGGAGAGCGCCTCCTCTTGAGATGCGATGGGAACGCCGGGAATTCTTTCCCTACAAAACAGGGAAAGGATCCCTCATCTCGAGCTAGGAGGCGGAAACGGGGCTCCCCTGGATGTGTGCGGGACCCCACGTGCTTCCTCTCGAGTGGAGACGGGTATGTCGGGGAACTTCTTGAGTTGCAGCAATGGTGTGAAAGACCCTTTGGAAGTTCCAGTGGTTAGATGTGATTGGCCTCGAGAAGCCTCAGCGGAAATGGGCCTCATCTCGCCTGGAGGGCAAAACCGCCTGGATTTTCTCGAGTTGCGGCAGGTGCTCTCGACTTACGACGGGGACCTCAGGGACCCGCTCTGGTGGCCTCAGGAAAGGCCAGTCCCCATGCGAGTTCCTCGGGGGCCTCTCGGGATTCCTCTCCCGTCGATGCCAGGGCCCAAGACCTTGTGAGGAGTCGGGGCCGGAACCTGAGGATTCCTCTCCAGTGCTGACATGGATCTTGGGGTACTTCTGGAGTGCCCCAGGGGAGTCAGTCCTCGTGTCGAATGCGGGCATGCACTTGCGCTTTCCTCCAGAGCGGTAGCAGCAGTGTCACGCAGTCCTCCGCGTGGATCAATGGATCTATGGTTTTCCCTCGAGTCATTCCCTCGAGGCTTTCCCACGAGGCTTTCCCACGAGGCTTTCCCACAGGGCTGTCCCACGTGCACACGTGGTGGGAGTCGATCCTCGGCTTGAACGTCAAGGCAGTGCAGGGAAAACAGGTTCCTCTGGAATGGACTGACACATCTGGGGGACTCTTGGAATGGTGGCACGACCCTGGAGTTCCTCTCGCCTTTCCTGTGGAGAGCGCCTCCTCTTGAGATGCGACGGGAACGCCGGGAATTCTTTCCCTACGAAACAGGGAAAGGATCCCTCATCTCGAGCTAGGAGGCGGAAACGGGTCTCCCCTGGATGTGTACGGGACCCACGTGCTTCCTCTCGAGTGGATACGAGTATGTCGGGGAACTTCTTGAGTTGCAGCAAGGGTGTGAAGGACCCTTTGGAAGGTCCAGTGGTTAGATGTGATTGGCCTCGAGAAGCCTCAGCGGAAATGGGCCTCATCTCGCCTGGAGGGCAAAACCTCCTGGATTTTCTCGAGTTGCGGCAGGTGCTCTCGACTTACGACAGGGACCTCAGGGAACCGCTCTGGTGGCCTCAGGAAAGGCCAGTCCCCATGCGAGTTCCTCGGGGACCTCTCGGGATTCCTCTCCCGTCGATGCCGGGGCCTAAGACCTTGTGTGGAGTCGGGGCCGGAACCTGAGGATTCCTCTCCAGTGCTGACATGGATCTTGGGGGACTTCTGGAGTCTCCCCAGGGGAGTCAGTCCTCGTCTCGAATGCGGGCATGCACTTGCGCTTTCCTCCAGAGCGGTAGCAGCAGTGTCACGCAGTCCGCCGCGTGGATCAAAGGATCTATGGTTTTCCCTCGAGTCTTTCCCACGAGGCTTTCCCACGAGGCTTTCCCACAGGGCTGTCCCACGTGCACACGTGGTGGGAGTCGATCCTCGGCTTGAACGTCAAGGCAGTGCAGGGATAACAGGTTCCTCTGGAATGGACTGACACATCTGGGGGACTCTTGGAATGGTGTCACGACCCTGGAGTTCCTCTCGCCTTTCCTGTGGAGAGCGCCTCATCTTGAGATGCGACGGGAACGCCGGGAATTCTTTCCCTACGAAACAGGGAAAGGATCCCTCATCTCGAGCTTGGAGGCGGAAACGGGGCTCCCCTGGATGTGTGCGGGACCCCACGTGCTTCCTCTCGAGTGGAAACGGGTATGTCGGGGAACTTCTTGAGTTGCAGCAAGGGTGTGAAGGACCCTTTGGAAGTTCCAGTGGTTAGATGTGATTGGCCTCGAGAAGCCTCAGCGGAAATGGGCCTCATCTCGCCTGGAGGACAAAACCTCCTGGATTTTCTCGAGTTGCGGCAGGTGCTCTCGACTTACGACGAGGACCTCAGGGACACGCTCTGGTGGCCTCAGGAAAGGCCAGTCCCCATGCGAGTTCCTCTGGGGATTCCTCTCCCGTCGATGCCGGGGCCTAAGACCTTGTGTGGAGTCGGGGCCGGAACCTGAGGATTCCTCTCCAGTGCTGACATGGATCTTGGGGTACTTCTGGAGTCTCCCCAGGGGAGTCAGTCCTCGTCTAGAATGCGGGCATGCACTTGCGCTTTCCTCCAGAGCGGTAGCAGCAGTGTCACGCAGTCCGCCGCATGGATCAAAGGATCTATGGTTTTCCCTCGAGTCTTTCCCACGAGGCTTTCCCACGAGGCTTTCCCACAGGGCTGTCCCACGTGCACACGTGGTGGGAGTCGATCCTCGGCTTGAACGTCAAGGCAGTGCAGGGAAAACAGGTTCCTCTGGAATGGACTGACGCATCTGGGGGACTCTTGGAATGGTGGCACGACCCTGGAGTTCCTCTCGCCTTTCCTGTGGAGAGCGCCTCCTCTTGAGATGCGACAGGAACGCTGGGAATTCTTTCCCTACGAAACAGGGAAAGGATCCCTCATCTCGAGCTAGGAGGCGGAAACGGGGCTCCCCTGGATGTGGGCGGGACACCACGTGCTTCCTCTCGAGTGGAGACGGGTATGTCGGGGAACTTCTTGAGTTGCAGCAAGGGTGTGAAGGACCCTTTGGAAGTTCCAGTGGTTAGACGTGATTAGCCTCGAGAAGCCTCAGCGGAAATGGGCCTCATCTCGCCTGGAGGGCAAAACCTCCTGGATTTTCTCGAGTTGCGACAGGTGCTCTCGACTTATGACTGGGACCTCAGGGACCCGCTCTGGTGGCCTCAGGAAAGGCCAGTCCCCACGCGAGTTCCTTGGGGGCCTCTCGGGATTCCTCTCCCGTCGATGCCGGGCCTAAGACCTTGTGTGGAGTCGGGGCCGGAACCTGAGGATTCCTCTTCAGTGCTGACATGGATCTTGGGGTACTTCTGGAGTCTCCCCAGGGGAGTCAGTCCTCGTCTCGAATGCGGGCATGCACTTGCGCTTTCCTCCAGAGCGGTAACAGCAGTGTCACGCAGTCCGCCGCGTGGATCAAAGGATCTATGGTTTTCCCTCGAGTCTTTCCCACGAGGCTTTCCCACGAGGCTTTCCCACAGCGCTGTCCCACGTGCACACGTGGTGGGTTAGATCCTCGGCTTGATCGTCAAGGCAGTGCAGGGAAAACAGGTTCCTCTGGAATGGACTGACACATCTGGGGGACTCTTAGAATGGTGTTTAGACCCTGGAGTTCCTCTCTCCTTTCCTGTGGAGAGCGCCTCCTCTTGAGATGCGATGGGAACGCCGGGAATTCTTTCCCTACAAAACAGGGAAAGGATCCCTCATCTCGAGCTAGGAGCCGGAAACGGGGCTCCCCTGGATGTGTGCGGGACCCCACGTGCTTCCTCTCGAGTGGAGACGGGTATGTCGGGGAACTTCTTGAGTTGCAGCAATGGTGTGAAAGACCCTTTGGAAGTTCCAGTGGTTAGATGTGATTGGCCTCGAGAAGCCTCATTGGAAATGGGCCTCATCTCGCCTGGAGGGCAAAACCTCCTGGATTTTCTCGAGTTGCGGCAGGTGCTCTCGACTTACGACGGGGACCTCAGGGAACCGCTCTGGTGGCCTCAGGAAAGGCCAGTCCCCATGCGAGTTCCTCGGGGGCCTCTCAGCATTTCTCTCCCGTCGATGCCGGGGCCTAAGACCTTGTGTGGAGTCGGGGCCGGAACCTGAGGATTCCTCTCCAGTGCTGACATGGATCTTGGGGTAATTCTGGAGTCTCCCCAGGGGAGTCAGTCCTCGTCTCGAATGCGGGCATGCACTTGCGCTTTCCTCCAGAGCGGTAGCAGCAGTGTCACGCAGTCCGCCGCGTGGATCAAAGGATCTATGGTTTTCCCTCGAGTCTTTCCCACGAGGCTTTCCCACGAGGCTTTCCCACGAGGCTTTCCCACGAGGCTTTCCCACAGGGCTGTCCCACGTGCACACGTGGTGGGAGTCGATCCTCGGCTTGAACGTCAAGGCAGTGCAGGGAAAACAGGTTCCTCTGGAATGGACTGACACATCTGGGGGACTCTTGGAATGGTGGCACGACCCTGGAGTTCCTCTCGCCTTTCCTGTGGAGAGCGCCTCCTCTTGAGATGCGACGGGAACGCCGGGAATTCTTTCCCTACGAAACAGGGAAAGGATCCCTCATCTCGAGCTAGGAGGCGGAAACGGGTCTCCCCTGGATGTGTACGGGACACACGTGCTTCCTCTCGAGTGGATACGAGTATGTCGGGGAACTTCTTGAGTTGCAGCAAGGGTGTGAAGGACCCTTTGGAAGGTCCAGTGGTTAGATGTGATTGGCCTCGAGAAGCCTCAGCGGAAATGGGCCTCATCTCACCTGGAGGGCAAAACCTCCTGGATTTTCTCGAGTTGCGGCAGGTGCTCTCGACTTACGACGGGGACCTCAGGGACCCCCTCTGCTGGCCTCAGGAAAGGCCAGTCCCCATGCGAGTTCCTCAGGGGCCTCTCGGGATTCCTCTTCCGACGATGCCGGGGCCTAAGACCTTGTGTGGAGTCGGGGCCGGAACCTGAGGATTCCTCTCCAGTGCTGACATGGATCTTGGGGTACTTCTGGAGTCTCCCCAGGGGAGTCAGTCCTCGTCTCGAATGCGGGCATGCACTTGCGCTTTCCTCCAGAGCGGTAGCAGCAGTGTCACGCAGTCCGCCGCGTGGATCAAAGGATCTATGGTTTTCCCTCGAGTCTTCCCCACGAGGCTTTCCCACGAGGCTTTCCCACAGGGCTGTCCCACGTGCACACGTGGTGGGAGTCGCTCCTCGGCTTGAACGTCATGGCAGTGCAGGGAAAACAGGTTCCTCTGGAATGGACTGACACATCTGGGGGACTCTTGGAATGGTGTCACGACCCTGGAGTTCCTCTCGCCTTTCCTGTGGAGAGCGCCTCCTCTTGAGTTGCGACGGGAACGCCGGGAAGTCTTTCCCTACGAAACAGGGAAAGGATCCCTCATCTCGAGCTAGGAGGCGGAAACGGGGCTCCCCTGGATGTGTGCGGGACCCCACGTGCTTCCTCTCGAGTGGAGACGGGTATGTCGGGGAACTTCTTGAGTTGCAGCAAGCGTGTGAAGGACCCTTTGGAAGTTCCAGTGGTTAGATGTGATTGGCCTCGAGAAGCCTCAGCGGAAATGGGCCTCATCTCGCCTGGAGGGCAAAACCTCCTGGATTTTCTCGAGTTGCGGCAGGTGCTCTCGACTTACGACGGGGACCTCAGGGAACCGCTCTGGTGGCCTCAGGAAAGGCCAGTCCCCATGCGAGTTCCTCGGGGGCCTCTCGGGATTCCTCTCCCGTCGATGCCGGGGCCTAAGACCTTGTGTGGAGTCGGGGCCGGAACCTGAGGATTCCTCTCCAGTGCTGACATGGATCTTGGGGTACTTCTGGAGTCTCCCCAGGGGAGTCAGTCCTCGTCTCGAATGCGGGCATGCACTTGCGCTTTCCTCCAGAGCGGTAGCAGCAGTGTCACGCAGTCCGCCGCGTGGATCAAAGGATCTATGGTTTTCCCTCGAGTCTTTCCCACGAGGCTTTCCCACGAGGCTTTCCCACAGGGCTGTCCCACGTGCACACGTGGTGGGAGTCGATCCTCGGCTTGAACGTCAAGGCAGTGCAGGGATAACAGGTTCCTCTGGAATGGACTGACACATCTGGGGGACTCTTGGAATGGTGTCACGACCCTGGAGTTCCTCTCGCCTTTCCTGTGGAGAGCGCCTCATCTTGAGATGCGACGGGAACGCCGGGAATTCTTTCCCTACGAAACAGGGAAAGGATCCCTCATCTCGAGCTTGGAGGCGGAAACGGGGCTCCCCTGGATGTGTGCGGGACCCCACGTGCTTCCTCTCGAGTGGAAACGGGTATGTCGGGGAACTTCTTGAGTTGCAGCAAGGGTGTGAAGGACCCTTTGGAAGTTCCAGTGGTTAGATGTGATTGGCCTCGAGAAGCCTCAGCGGAAATGGGCCTCATCTCGCCTGGAGGACAAAACCTCCTGGATTTTCTCGAGTTGCGGCAGGTGCTCTCGACTTACGACGTAGACCTCAGGGACCCGCTCTGGTGGCCTCAGGAAAGGCCAGTCCCCATGCGAGTTCCTCTGGGGATTCCTCTCCCGTCGATACCGGGGCCTAAGACCTTGTGTGGAGTCGGGGCCGGAACCTGAGGATTCCTCTCCAGTGCTGACATGGATCTTGGGGTACTTCTGGAGTCTCCCCAGGGGAGTCAGTCCTCGTCTCGAATGCGGGCATGCATTTGCGCTTTCCTCCTGAGCGGTAGCAGCAGTGTCACGCAGTCCTCCGCGTGGATCAAAGGATCTATGGTTTTCCCTCGAGTCATTCCCTCGAGGCTTTCCCACGAGGCTTTGCCACGAGGCTTTCCCACAGGGCTGTCCCACGTGCACACGTGGTGGGAGTAGATCCTCGGCTTGATCGTCAAGGCAGTGCAGGGAAAACAGGTTCCTCTGGAATGGACTGACACATCTGGGGGACTCTTAGAATGGTGTCTAGACCCTGGAGTTCCTCTCTCCTTTCCTGTGGAGAGCGCCTCCTCTTGAGATGCGATGGGAACGCCGGGAATTCTTTCCCTACAAAACAGGGAAAGGATCCCTCATCTCGAGCTAGGAGGCGGAAACGGGGCTCCCCTTGATGTGTGCGGGACCCCACGTGCTTCCTCTCGAGTGGAGACGGGTATGTCGGGGAACTTCTTGAGTTGCAGCAATGGTGTGAAAGACCCTTTGGAAGTTCCAGTGGTTAGATGTGATTGGCCTCGAGAAGCCTCAGCGGAAATGGGCCTCATCTCGCCTGGAGGGCAAAACCCCCTGGATTTTCTCGAGTTGCGGCAGGTGCTCTCGACTTACGACGGGGACCTCAGGGACCCGCTCTGGTGGCCTCAGGAAAGGCCAGTCCCCATGCGAGTTCCTCGGGGGCCTCTCGGGATTCCTCTCCCGTCGATGCCAGGGCCCAAGACCTTGTGAGGAGTCGGGGCCGGAACCTGAGGATTCCTCTCCAGTGCTGACATGGATCTTGGGGTACTTCTGGAGTGCCCCAGGGGAGTCAGTCCTCGTGTCGAATGCGGGCATGCACTTGCGCTTTCCTCCAGAGCGGTAGCAGCAGTGTCACGCAGTCCTCCGCGTGGATCAATGGATCTATGGTTTTCCCTCGAGTCATTCCCTCGAGGCTTTCCCACGAGGCTTTCCCACGAGGCTTTCCCACAGGGCTGTCCCACGTGCACACGTGGTGGGAGTCGATCCTCGGCTTGAACGTCAAGGCAGTGCAGGGAAAACAGGTTCCTCTGGAATGGACTGACACATCTGGGGGACTCTTGGAATGGTGGCACGACCCTGGAGTTCCTCTCGCCTTTCCTGTGGAGAGCGCCTCCTCTTGAGATGCGACGGGAACGCCGGGAATTCTTTCCCTACGAAACAGTGAAAGGATCCCTCATCTCGAGCTAGGAGGCGGAAACGGGTCTCCCCTGGATGTGTACGGGACACACGTGCTTCCTCTCGAGTGGATACGAGTATGTCGGGGAACTTCTTGAGTTGCAGCAAGGGTGTGAAGGACCCTTTGGAAGGTCCAGTGGTTAGATGTGATTGGCCTCGAGAAGCCTCAGCGGAAATGGGCCTCATCTCACCTGGAGGGCAAAACCTCCTGGATTTTCTCGAGTTGCGGCAGGTGCTCTCGACTTACGACGGGGACCTCAGGGACCCCCTCTGCTGGCCTCAGGAAAGGCCAGTCCCCATGCGAGTTCCTCAGGGGCCTCTCGGGATTCCTCTTCCGACGATGCCGGGGCCTAAGACCTTGTGTGGAGTCGGGGCCGGAACCTGAGGATTCCTCTCCAGTGCTGACATGGATCTTGGGGTACTTCTGGAGTCTCCCCAGGGGAGTCAGTCCTCGTCTCGAATGCGGGCATGCACTTGCGCTTTCCTCCAGAGCGGTAGCAGCAGTGTCACGCAGTCCGCCGCGTGGATCAAAGGATCTATGGTTTTCCCTCGAGTCTTCCCCACGAGGCTTTCCCACGAGGCTTTCCCACAGGGCTGTCCCACGTGCACACGTGGTGGGAGTCGCTCCTCGGCTTGAACGTCATGGCAGTGCAGGGAAAACAGGTTCCTCTGGAATGGACTGACACATCTGGGGGACTCTTGGAATGGTGTCACGACCCTGGAGTTCCTCTCGCCTTTCCTGTGGAGAGCGCCTCCTCTTGAGTTGCGACGGGAACGCCGGGAAGTCTTTCCCTACGAAACAGGGAAAGGATCCCTCATCTCGAGCTAGGAGGCGGAAACGGGGCTCCCCTGGATGTGTGCGGGACCCCACGTGCTTCCTCTCGAGTGGAGACGGGTATGTCGGGGAACTTCTTGAGTTGCAGCAAGCGTGTGAAGGACCCTTTGGAAGTTCCAGTGGTTAGATGTGATTGGCCTCGAGAAGCCTCAGCGGAAATGGGCCTCATCTCGCCTGGAGGGCAAAACCTCCTGGATTTTCTCGAGTTGCGGCAGGTGCTCTCGACTTACGACGGGGACCTCAGGGAACCGCTCTGGTGGCCTCAGGAAAGGCCAGTCCCCATGCGAGTTCCTCGGGGGCCTCTCGGGATTCCTCTCCCGTCGATGCCGGGGCCTAAGACCTTGTGTGGAGTCGGGGCCGGAACCTGAGGATTCCTCTCCAGTGCTGACATGGATCTTGGGGTACTTCTGGAGTCTCCCCAGGGGAGTCAGTCCTCGTCTCGAATGCGGGCATGCACTTGCGCTTTCCTCCAGAGCGGTAGCAGCAGTGTCACGCAGTCCGCCGCGTGGATCAAAGGATCTATGGTTTTCCCTCGAGTCTTTCCCACGAGGCTTTCCCACGAGGCTTTCCCACAGGGCTGTCCCACGTGCACACGTGGTGGGAGTCGATCCTCGGCTTGAACGTCAAGGCAGTGCAGGGATAACAGGTTCCTCTGGAATGGACTGACACATCTGGGGGACTCTTGGAATGGTGTCACGACCCTGGAGTTCCTCTCGCCTTTCCTGTGGAGAGCGCCTCATCTTGAGATGCGACGGGAACGCCGGGAATTCTTTCCCTACGAAACAGGGAAAGGATCCCTCATCTCGAGCTTGGAGGCGGAAACGGGGCTCCCCTGGATGTGTGCGGGACCCCACGTGCTTCCTCTCGAGTGGAAACGGGTATGTCGGGGAACTTCTTGAGTTGCAGCAAGGGTGTGAAGGACCCTTTGGAAGTTCCAGTGGTTAGATGTGATTGGCCTCGAGAAGCCTCAGCGGAAATGGGCCTCATCTCGCCTGGAGGACAAAACCTCCTGGATTTTCTCGAGTTGCGGCAGGTGCTCTCGACTTACGACGAAGACCTCAGGGACCCGCTCTGGTGTCCTCAGGAAAGGCCAGTCCCCATGCGAGTTCCTCTGGGGATTCCTCTCCCGTCGATGCCGGGGCCTAAGACCTTGTGTGGAGTCGGGGCCGGAACCTGAGGATTCCTCTCCAGTGCTGACATGGATCTTGGGGTACTTCTGGAGTCTCCCCAGGGGAGTCAGTCCTCGTCTAGAATGCGGGCATGCACTTGCGCTTTCCTCCAGAGCGGTAGCAGCAGTGTCACGCAGTCCGCCGCATGGATCAAAGGATCTATGGTTTTCCCTCGAGTCTTTCCCACGAGGCTTTCCCACGAGGCTTTCCCACAGGGCTGTCCCACGTGCACACGTGGTGGGAGTCGATCCTCGGCTTGAACGTCAAGGCAGTGCAGGGAAAACAGGTTCCTCTGGAATGGACTGACACATCTGGGGGACTCTTGGAATGGTGGCACGACCCTGGAGTTCCTCTCGCCTTTCCTGTGGAGAGCGCCTCCTCTTGAGATGCGACAGGAACGCTGGGAATTCTTTCCCTACGAAACAGGGAAAGGATCCCTCATCTCGAGCTAGGAGGCGGAAACGGGGCTCCCCTGGATGTGGGCGGGACACCACGTGCTTCCTCTCGAGTGGAGACGGGTATGTCGGGGAACTTCTTGAGTTGCAGCAAGGGTGTGAAGGACCCTTTGGAAGTTCCAGTGGTTAGACGTGATTAGCCTCGAGAAGCCTCAGCGGAAATGGGCCTCATCTCGCCTGGAGGGCAAAACCTCCTGGATTTTCTCGAGTTGCGACAGGTGCTCTCGACTTACGACTGGGACCTCAGGGACCCGCTCTGGTGGCCTCAGGAAAGGCCAGTCCCCACGCGAGTTCCTTGGGGGCCTCTCGGGATTCCTCTCCCGTCGATGCCGGGCCTAAGACCTTGTGTGGAGTCGGGGCCGGAACCTGAGGATTCCTCTTCAGTGCTGACATGGATCTTGGGGTACTTCTGGAGTCTCCCCAGGGGAGTCAGTCCTCGTCTCGAATGCGGGCATGCACTTGCGCTTTCCTCCAGAGCGGTAACAGCAGTGTCACGCAGTCCGCCGCGTGGATCAAAGGATCTATGGTTTTCCCTCGAGTCTTTCCCACGAGGCTTTCCCACGAGGCTTTCCCACAGCGCTGTCCCACGTGCACACGTGGTGGGTTAGATCCTCGGCTTGATCGTCAAGGCAGTGCAGGGAAAACAGGTTCCTCTGGAAAGGACTGACACATCTGGGGGACTCTTAGAATGGTGTTTAGACCCTGGAGTTCCTCTCTCCTTTCCTGTGGAGAGCGCCTCCTCTTGAGATGCGATGGGTACGCCGGGAATTCTTTCCCTACAAAACAGGGAAAGGATCCCTCATCTCGAGCTAGGAGGCGGAAACGGGGCTCCCCTGGATGTGTGCGGGACCCCACGTGCTTCCTCTCGAGTGGAGACGGGTATGTCGGGGAACTTCTTGAGTTGCAGCAATGGTGTGAAAGACCCTTTGGAAGTTCCAGTGGTTAGATGTGATTGGCCTCGAGAAGCCTCAGCGGAAATGGGCCTCATCTCGCCTGGAGGACAAAACCTCCTGGATTTTCTCGAGTTGCGGCAGGTGCTCTCGACTTACGACGAAGACCTCAGGGACCCGCTCTGGTGTCCTCAGGAAAGGCCAGTCCCCATGCGAGTTCCTCTGGGGATTCCTCTCCCGTCGATGCCGGGGCCTAAGACCTTGTGTGGAGTCGGGGCCGGAACCTGAGGATTCCTCTCCAGTGCTGACATGGATCTTGGGGTACTTCTGGAGTCTCCCCAGGGGAGTCAGTCCTCGTCTAGAATGCGGGCATGCACTTGCGCTTTCCTCCAGAGCGGTAGCAGCAGTGTCACGCAGTCCGCCGCATGGATCAAAGGATCTATGGTTTTCCCTCGAGTCTTTCCCACGAGGCTTTCCCACGAGGCTTTCCCACAGGGCTGTCCCACGTGCACACGTGGTGGGAGTCGATCCTCGGCTTGAACGTCAAGGCAGTGCAGGGAAAACAGGTTCCTCTGGAATGGACTGACACATCTGGGGGACTCTTGGAATGGTGGCACGACCCTGGAGTTCCTCTCGCCTTTCCTGTGGAGAGCGCCTCCTCTTGAGTTGCGACAGGAACGCTGGGAATTCTTTCCCTACGAAACAGGGAAAGGATCCCTCATCTCGAGCTAGGAGGCGGAAACGGGGCTCCCCTGGATGTGGGCGGGACACCACGTGCTTCCTCTCGAGTGGAGACGGGTATGTCGGGGAACTTCTTGAGTTGCAGCAAGGGTGTGAAGGACCCTTTGGAAGTTCCAGTGGTTAGACGTGATTAGCCTCGAGAAGCCTCAGCGGAAATGGGCCTCATCTCGCCTGGAGGGCAAAACCTCCTGGATTTTCTCGAGTTGCGACAGGTACTCTCGACTTACGACTGGGACCTCAGGGACCCGCTCTGGTGGCCTCAGGAAAGGCCAGTCCCCACGCGAGTTCCTTGGGGGCCTCTCGGGATTCCTCTCCCGTCGATGCCGGGCCTAAGACCTTGTGTGGAGTCGGGGCCGGAACCTGAGGATTCCTCTTCAGTGCTGACATGGATCTTGGGGTACTTCTGGAGTCTCCCCAGGGGAGTCAGTCCTCGTCTCGAATGCGGGCATGCACTTGCGCTTTCCTCCAGAGCGGTAACAGCAGTGTCACGCAGTCCGCCGCGTGGATCAAAGGATCTATGGTTTTCCCTCGAGTCTTTCCCACGAGGCTTTCCCACGAGGCTTTCCCACAGCGCTGTCCCACGTGCACACGTGGTGGGTTAGATCCTCGGCTTGATCGTCAAGGCAGTGCAGGGAAAACAGGTTCCTCTGGAAAGGACTGACACATCTGGGGGACTCTTAGAATGGTGTTTAGACCCTGGAGTTCCTCTCTCCTTTCCTGTGGAGAGCGCCTCCTCTTGAGATGCGATGGGAACGCCGGGAATTCTTTCCCTACAAAACAGGGAAAGGATCCCTCATCTCGAGCTAGGAGGCGGAAACGGGGCTCCCCTGGATGTGTGCGGGACCCCACGTGCTTCCTCTCGAGTGGAGACGGGTATGTCGGGGAACTTCTTGAGTTGCAGCAATGGTGTGAAAGACCCTTTGGAAGTTCCAGTGGTTAGATGTGATTGGCCTCGAGAAGCCTCATTGGAAATGGGCCTCATCTCGCCTGGAGGGCAAAACCTCCTGGATTTTCTCGAGTTGCGGCAGGTGCTCTCGACTTACGACGGGGACCTCAGGGACCCGCTCTGGTGGCCTCAGGAAAGGCCAGTCCCCATGCGAGTTCCTCGGGGGCCTCTCGGGATACCTCTCCCGTCGATGCCGGGGCCTAAGACCTTGTGTGGAGTCGGGGGCGGAACCTGAGGATTCCTCTCCAGTGCTGACATGGATCTTGGGGTACTTCTGGAGTCTCCCCAGGGGAGTCAGTCCTCGTCTCGAATGCGGGCATGCACTTGCGCTTTCCTCCAGAGCGGTAGCAGCAGTGTCACGCAGTCCGCCGCGTGGATCAAAGGATCTATGGTTTTCCTTCCAGTCTTTCCCACGAGGCTTTCCCACGAGGCTTTCCCACAGGGCTGTCCCACGTGCACACGTGGTGGGAGTCGCTCCTCGGCTTGAACGTCAAGGCAGTGCAGGGAAAACAGGTTCCTCTGGAATGGACTGACACATCTGGGGGACTCTTGGAATGGTGGCACCACCCTGGAGTTCCTCTCGCCTTTCCTGTGGAGAGCGCCTCCTCTTGAGTTGCGACGGGAACGCCGGGAATTCTTTCCCTACGAAACAGGGAAAGGATCCCTCATCTCGAGCTAGGAGGCGGAAACGGGGCTCCCCTGGATGTGTGCGGGACACCACGTGCTTCCTCTCGAGTGGAGACGGGTATGTCGGGGAACTTCTTGAGTTGCAGCAAGCGTGTGAAGGACCCTTTGGAAGTTCCAGTGGTTAGATGTGATTGGCCTCGAGAAGCCTCAGCGGAAATGGGCCTCATCTCGCCTGGAGGGCAAAACCTCCTGTATTTTCTCGAGTTGCGGCAGGTGCTCTCGACTTACGACGGGGACCTCAGGGAACCGCTCTGGTGGCCTCAGGAAAGGCCAGTCCCCATGCGAGTTCCTCGGGGGCCTCTCGGGATTCCTCTCCCGTCGATGCCGGGGCCTAAGACCTTGTGTGGAGTCGGGGCCAGAACCTGAGGATTCCTCTCCAGTGCTGACATGGATCTTGGGGTACTTCTGGAGTCTCCCCAGGGGAGTCAGTCCTCGTCTCGAATGCGGGCATGCACTTGCGCTTTCCTCCAGAGCGGTAGCAGCAGTGTCACGCAGTCCGCCGCGTGGATCAAAGGATCTATGGTTTTCCCTCGAGTCTTTCCCACGAGGCTTTCCCACGAGGCTTTCCCACAGGGCTGTCCCACGTGCACACGTGGTGGGAGTCGATCCTCGGCTTGAACGTCAAGGCAGTGCAGGGATAACAGGTTCCTCTGGAATGGACTGACACATCTGGGGGACTCTTGGAATGGTGTCACGACCCTGGAGTTCCTCTCGCCTTTCCTGTGGAGAGTGCCTCATCTTGAGATGCGACGGGAACGCCGGGAATTCTTTCCCTACGAAACAGGGAAAGGATCCCTCATCTCGAGCTTGGAGGCGGAAACGGGGCTCCCCTGGATGTGTGCGGGACACCACGTGCTTCCTCTCGAGTGGAAACGGGTATGTCGGGGAACTTCTTGAGTTGCAGCAAGGGTGTGAAGGACCCTTTGGAAGTTCCAGTGGTTAAATGTGATTGGCCTCGAGAAGCCTCAGCGGAAATGGGCCTCATCTCGCCTGGAGGACAAAACCTCCTGGATTTTCTCGAGTTGCGGCAGGTGCTCTCGACTTACGACGAGGACCTCAGGGACCCGCTCTGGTGGCCTCAGGAAAGGCCAGTCCCCATGCGAGTTCCTCTGGGGATTCCTCTCCCGTCGATGCCGGGGCCTAAGACCTTGTGTGGAGTCGGGGCCGGAACCTGAGGATTCCTCTCCAGTGCTGACATGGATCTTGGGGTACTTCTGGAGTCTCCCCAGGGGAGTCAGTCCTCGTCTAGAATGCGGGCATGCACTTGCGCTTTCCTCCAGAGCGGTAGCAGCAGTGTCACGCAATCCGCCGCATGGATCAAAGGATCTATGGTTTTCCCTCGAGTCTTTCCCACGAGGCTTTCCCACGAGGCTTTCCCACAGGGCTGTCCCACGTGCACACGTGGTGGGAGTCGATCCTCGGCTTGAACGTCAAGGCAGTGCAGGGAAAACAGGTTCCTCTGGAATGGACTGACACATCTGGGGGACTCTTGGAATGGTGGCACGACCCTGGAGTTCCTCTCGCCTTTCCTGTGGAGAGCGCCTCCTCTTGAGATGCGACAGGAACGCTGGGAATTCTTTCCCTACGAAACAGGGAAAGGATCCCCCATCTCGAGCTAGGAGGCGGAAACGGGGCTCCCCTGGATGTGGGCGGGACACCACGTGCTTCCTCTCGAGTGGAGACGGGTATGTCGGGGAACTTCTTGAGTTGCAGCAAGGGTGTGAAGGAACCTTTGGAAGTTCTAGTGGTTAGACGTGATTAGCCTCGAGAAGCCTCAGCGGAAATGGGCCTCATCTCGCCTGGAGGGCAAAACCTCCTGGATTTTCTCGAGTTGCGGCAGGTGCTCTCGACTTACGACGGGGACCTCAGGGACCCGCTCTGGTGGCCTCAGGAAAGGCCAGTCCCCACGCGAGTTCCTTGGGGGCCTCTTGGGATTCCTCTCCCGTCGATGCCGGGCCTAAGACCTTGTGTGGAGTCGGGGCCGGAACCTGAGGATTCCTCTTCAGTGCTGACATGGATCTTGAGGTACTTCTGGAGTCTCCCCAGGGGAGTCAGTCCTCGTCTCGAATGCGGGCATGCACTTGCGCTTTCCTCCAGAGCGGTAACAGCAGTGTCACGCAGTCCGCCGCGTGGATCAAAGGATCTATGGTTTTCCCTCGAGTCTTTCCCACGAGGCTTTCCCACGAGGCTTTCCCACAGCGCTGTCCCTCGTGCACACGTGGTGGGTTAGATCCTCGGCTTGATCGTCAAGGCAGTGCAGGGAAAACAGGTTCCTCTGGAATGGACTGACACATCTGGGGGACTCTTGGAATGGTGGCACGACCCTGGAGTTCCTCTCGCGTTTCCCTTGGAGAGCGCCTCCTCTTGAGATGCGACGGGAACGCCGGGAATTCTTTCCCTACGAAACAGGGAAAGGATCCCTCATCTCGAGCTAGGAGGCGGAAACGGGGCTCCCCTGGATGTGTGCGGGACCCCACGTGCTTCCTCTCGAGTGGAGACGGGTATGTCTTGGAACTTCTTGAGTTGCAGCAATGGTGTGAAGGACCCTTTGGAAGTTCCAGTGGTTAGATGTGATTGGCCTCGAGAAGCCTCAGCAGAAATGGGCCTCATCTCGCCTGGAGGGCAAAACCTCCTGGATTTTCTCGAGTTGCGGCAGGTGCTCTCGACTTACGACGGGGACCTCAGGGAACCGCTCTGGTGGCCTCAGGAAAGGCCAGTCCCCATGCGAGTTCCTCGGGGGCCTCTCGGGATTCCTCTCCCGTCGATGCCGGGGTCTAAGACCTTGTGTGGAGTCGGGGCCGGAACCTGAGGATTCCTCTCCAGTGCTGACATGGATCTTGGGGTACTTCTGGAGTCTCCCCAGGGGAGTCAGTCCTCGTCTCGAATGCGGGCATGCACTTGCACTTTCCTCCAGAGCGGTAGCAGCAGTGTCACGCAGTCCGCCGCGTGGATCAAAGGATCTATGGTTTTCCCTCGAGTCTTTCCCACGAGGCTTTCCCACGAGGCTTTCCCACAGGGCTGTCCCACGTGCACACGTGGTGGGAGTCCATTCTCGGCTTGAACGTCAAGGCAGTGCAGGGAATACAGGTTCCTCTGGAATGGACTGACACATCTGGGGGACTCTTGGAATGGTGGCACGACCCTGGAGTTCCTCTCGCCTTTCCTGTGGAGAGCGCCTCCTCTTGAGATGCGACGGGAACGCCGGGAATTCTTTCCCTACGAAACAGGGAAAGGATCCCTCATCTCGAGCTAGGAGGCGGAAACGGGGCTCCCCTGGATGTGTGCGGGACACCACGTGCTTCCTCTCGAGTGGAGACGGGTATGTCGGGGAACTTCTTGAGTTGCAGCAAGGGTGTGAAGGACCCTTTGGAAGTTCCAGTGGTTAGACGTGATTAGCCTCGAGAAGCCTCAGCGGAAATGGGCCTCATCTCGCCTGGAGGGCAAAACCTCCTGGATTTTCTCGAGTTGCGGCAGGTGCTCTCGACTTACGACGGGGACCTCAGGGAACCGCTCTGATGGCCTCAGGAAAGGCCAGTCCCCATGCGAGTTCCTCGGGGGCCTCTCGGGATTCCTCTCCCGTCGATGCCGGGGCCTAAGACCTTGTGTGGAGTCGGGGCCGGAACCTGAGGATTCCTCTCCAGTGCTGACATGGATCTTGGGGTACTTCTGGAGTCTCCCCAGGGGAGTCAGTCCTCGTCTCGAATGCGGGCATGCACTTGCGCTTTCCTCCAGAGCGGTAGCAGCAGTGTCACGCAGTCCGCCGCGTGGATCAAAGGATCTATGGTTTTCCCTCGAGTCTTTCCCACGAGGCTTTCCCACGAGGCTTTCCCACAGGGCTGTCCCACGTGCACACGTGGTGGGAGTCGATCCTCGGCTTGAACGTCAAGGCAGTGCAGGGAAAACAGGTTTCTCTGGAATGGACTGACACATCTGGGGGACTCTTGGAATGGTGGCACGACCCAGGAGTTCCTCTCGCCTTTCCTGTGGAGAGCGCCTCCTCTTGAGATGCGACGGGAACGCCGGGAATTCTTTCCCTACGAAATAGGGAAAGGATCTCTCATCTCGAGCTAGGAGGCGGAAACGGGGCTCCCCTGGATGTGTGCGGGACCCAGGTGCTTCCTCTCGAGTGGAGACGGGTATGTCGGGGAACTTCTTGAGTTGCAGCAAGGGTGTGAAGGACCCTTTGGAAGTTCCAGTGGTTAGATGTGATTGGCCTCGAGAAGCCTCAGCGGAAATGGGCCTCATCTCGCCTGGAGGGCAAAACCTCCTGGATTTTCTCGAGTTGCGGCAGGTGCTCTCGACTTACGACGGGGACCTCAGGGACCCGCTCTGGTGGCCTCAGGAAAGGCCAGTCCCCATGCGAGTTCCTCGTGGGCCTCTCGGGATTCCTCTCCCGTCGATGCCGGGGCCTAAGACCTTGTGTGGAGTCGGGGCCGGAACCTGAGGATTCCTCTCCAGTGCTGACATGGATCTTGGGGTACTTCTGGAGTCTCCCCAGGGGAGTCAGTCCTCGTCTCGAATGCGGGCATGCACTTGCGCTTTCCTCCAGAGCGGTAGCAGCAGTGTCACGCAGTCCGCCGCGTGGATCAAAGGATCTATGGTTTTCCCTCGAGTCTTTCCCACGAGGCTTTCCCACGAGGCTTTCCCACAGGGCTGTCCCACGTGCACACGTGGTGGGAGTCGATCCTCGGCTTGAACGTCAAGGCAGTGCAGGGAAAACAGGTTCCTCTGGAATGGACTGACACATCTGGGGGACTCTTGGAATGGTGGCACGACCCTGGAGTTCCTCTTGCGTTTCCTTTGGAGAGCGCCTCCTCTTGAGATGCGACGGGAACGCCGGGAATTCTTTCCCTACGAAACAGGGAAAGGATCCCTCATCTCGAGCTAGGAGGCGGAAACGGGGCTCCCCTGGATGTGTGCGGGACCCCACGTGCTTCCTCTCGAGTGGAGACGGGTATGTCTTGGAACTTCTTGAGTTGCAGCAATGGTGTGAAGGACCCTTTGGAAGTTCCAGTGGTTAGATGTGATTGGCCTCGAGAAGCATCAGCAGAAATGGGCCTCATCTCGCCTGGAGGGCAAAACCTCCTGGATTTTCTCGAGTTGCGGCAGGTGCTCTCGACTTACGACGGGGACCTCAGGGATCCGCTCTGGTGGCCTCAGGAAAGGCCAGTCCCCATGCGAGTTCCTCGGGGGCCTCTCGGGGTTCCGCTCCCGTCGATGCCGGGGCCTAAGACCTTGTGTGGAGTCGGGGCCGGAACCTGAGGATTCCTCTCCAGTGCTGACATGGATCTTGGGGTACTTCTGGAGTCTCCCCAGGGGAGTCAGTCCTCGTCTCGAATGCGGGCATGCACTTGCGCTTTCCTCCAGAGCGGTAGCAGCAGTGTCACGCAGTCCGCCGCGTGGATCAAAGGATCTATGGTTTTCCCTCGAGTCTTTCCCACGAGGCTTTCCCACGAGGCTTTCCCACAGGGCTGTCCCACGTGCACACGTGGTGGGAGTCGATTCTCGGCTTGAACGTCAAGGCAGTGCAGGGAAAACAGGTTCCTCTGGAATGGACTGACACATCTGGGGGACTCTTGGAATGGTGTCACGACCCTGGAGTTCCTCTCGCCTTTCCTGTGGAGAGCGCCTCCTCTTGAGATGCGACGGGAACGCCGGGAATTCTTTCCCTACGAAACAGGGAAAGGATCCCTCATCTCGAGCTAGGAGGCGGAAACGGGGCTCCCCTGGATGTGTGCAGGACCCACGTGCTTCCTCTCGAGTGGAGACGGGTATGTCGGGGAACTTCTTGAGTTGCAGCAAGGGTGTGAAGGACCCTTTGGAAGTTCCAGTGGTTAGACGTGATTAGCCTCGAGAAGCCTCAGCGGAAATGGGCCTCATCTCGCCTGGAGGGCAAAACCTCCTGGATTTTCTCGAGTTGCGGCAGGTGCTCTCGACTTACGACGGGGACCTCAGGGACCCGCTCTGGTGGCCTCAGGAAAGGCCAGTCCCCATGCGAGTTCCTCGGGGGCCTCTCGGGATTCCTCTCCCGTCGATGCCGGGGCCTAAGACCTTGTGTGGAGTCGGGGCCGGAACCTGAGGATTCCTCTCCAGTGCTGACATGGATCTTGGGGTACTTCTGGAGTCTCCCCAGGGGAGTCAGTCCTCGTCTCGAATGCGGGCATGCACTTGCGCTTTCCTCCAGAGCGGTAACAGCAGTGTCACGCAGTCCGCCGCGTGGATCAAAGGATCTATGGTTTTCCCTCGAGTCTTTCCCACGAGGCTTTCCCACGAGGCTTTCCCACAGGGCTGTCCCACGTGCACACGTGGTGGGAGTCGATCCTCGGCTTGAACGTCAAGGCAGTGCAGGGAAAACAGGTTCCTCTGGAATGGACTGACACATCTGGGGGACTCTTGGAATGGTGGCACGACCCAGGAGTTCCTCTCGCCTTTCCTGTGGAGAGCGCCTCCTCTTGAGATGCGACGGGAACGCCGGGAATTCTTTCCCTACGAAATAGGGAAAGGATCTCTCATCTCGAGCTAGGAGGCGGAAACGGGGCTCCCCTGGATGTGTGCGGGACCCACGTGCTTCCTCTCGAGTGGAGACGGGTATGTCGGGGAACTTCTTGAGTTGCAGCAAGGGTGTGAAGGACCCTTTGGAAGTTCCAGTGGTTAGATTTGATTGGCCTCGAGAAGCCTCAGCGGAAATGGGCCTCATCTCGCCTGGAGGGCAAAACCTCCTGGATTTTCTCGAGTTGCGGCAGGTGCTCTCGACTTACGACGGGGACCTCAGGGACCCGCTCTGGTGGCCTCAGGAAAGGCCAGTCCCCATGCGAGTTCCTCGTGGGCCTCTCGGGATTCCTCTCCCGTCGATGCCGGGGCCTAAGACCTTGTGTGGAGTCGGGGCCGGAACCTGAGGATTCCTCTCCAGTGCTGACATGGATCTTGGGGTACTTCTGGAGTCTCCCCAGGGGAGTCAGTCCTCGTCTCGAATGCGGGCATGCACTTGCGCTTTCCTCCAGAGCGGTAGCAGCAGTGTCACGCAGTCCGCCGCGTGGATCAAAGGATCTATGGTTTTCCCTCGAGTCTTTCCCACGAGGCTTTCCCACGAGGCTTTCCCACAGGGCTGTCCCACGTGCACACGTGGTGGGAGTCGATCCTCGGCTTGAACGTCAAGGCAGTGCAGGGAAAACAGGTTCCTCTGGAATGGACTGACACATCTGGGGGACTCTTGGAATGGTGGCACGACCCTGGAGTTCCTCTCGCGTTTCCTTTGGAGAGCGCCTCCTCTTGAGATGCGACGGGAACGCCGGGAATTCTTTCCCTACGAAACAGGGAAAGGATCCCTCATCTCGAGCTAGGAGGCGGAAACGGGGCTCCCCTGGATGTGTGCGGGACCCCACGTGCTTCCTCTCGAGTGGAGACGGGTATGTCTTGGAACTTCTTGAGTTGCAGCAATGGTGTGAAGGACCCTTTGGAAGTTCCAGTGGTTAGATGTGATTGGCCTCGAGAAGCCTCAGCAGAAATGGGCCTCATCTCGCCTGGAGGGCAAAACCTCCTGGATTTTCTCGAGTTGCGGCAGGTGCTCTCGACTTACGACGGGGACCTCAGGGATCCGCTCTGGTGGCCTCAGGAAAGGCCAGTCCCCATGCGAGTTCCTCGGGGGCCTCTCGGGATTCCGCTCCCGTCGATGCCGGGCCTAAGACCTTGTGTGGAGTCGGGGCCGGAACCTGAGGATTCCTCTCCAGTGCTGACATGGATCTTGGGGTACTTCTGGAGTCTCCCCAGGGGAGTCAGTCCTCGTCTCGAATGCGGGCATGCACTTGCGCTTTCCTCCAGAGCGGTAGCAGCAGTGTCACGCAGTCCGCCGCGTGGATCAAAGGATCTATGGTTTTCCCTCGAGTCTTTCCCACGAGGCTTTCCCACGAGGCTTTCCCACAGGGCTGTCCCACGTGCACACGTGGTGGGAGTCGATTCTCGGCTTGAACGTCAAGGCAGTGCAGGGAAAACAGGTTCCTCTGGAATGGACTGACACATCTGGGGGACTCTTGGAATGGTGTCACGACCCTGGAGTTCCTCTCGCCTTTCCTGTGGAGAGCGCCTCCTCTTGAGATGCGACGGGAACGCCGGGAATTCTTTCCCTACGAAACAGGGAAAGGATCCCTCATCTCGAGCTAGGAGGCGGAAACGGGGCTCCCCTGGATGTGTGCAGGACCCACGTGCTTCCTCTCGAGTGGAGACGGGTATGTCGGGGAACTTCTTGAGTTGCAGCAAGGGTGTGAAGGACCCTTTGGAAGTTCCAGTGGTTAGACGTGATTAGCCTCGAGAAGCCTCAGCGGAAATGGGCCTCATCTCGCCTGGAGGGCAAAACCTCCTGGATTTTCTCGAGTTGCGGCAGGTGCTCTCGACTTACGACGGGGACCTCAGGGACCCGCTCTGGTGGCCTCAGGAAAGGCCAGTCCCCATGCGAGTTCCTCGGGGGCCTCTCGGGATTCCTCTCCCGTCGATGCCGGGGCCTAAGACCTTGTGTGGAGTCGGGGCCGGAACCTGAGGATTCCTCTCCAGTGCTGACATGGATCTTGGGGTACTTCTGGAGTCTCCCCAGGGGAGTCAGTCCTCGTCTCGAATGTGGGCATGCACTTGCGCTTTCCTCCAGAGCGGTAGCAGCAGTGTCACGCAGTCTGCCGCGTGGATCAAAGGATCTATGGTTTTCCCTCGAGTCTTTCCCACGAGGCTTTCCCACGAGGCGTTCCCACAGGGCTGTCCCACGTGCACACGTGGTGGGAGTCGTTCCTCGGCTTGAACGTCAAGGCAGTGCAGGGAAAACAGGTTCCTCTGGAATGGACTGACACATCTGGGGGACTCTTGGAATGGTGGCATGACCCTGGAGTTCCTCTCTCCTTTCCTGTGGAGAGCGCCTCCTCTTGAGATGCGACGGGAACGCCAGGAATTCTTTCCCTACGAAACAGGGAAAGGATCCCTCATCTCGAGCTAGGAGGCGGAAACGGGGCTCCCCTGGATGTGTGCGGGACACCACGTGCTTCCTCTCGAGTGCAGACGGGTATGTCGGGGAACTTCTTGAGTTGCAGCAAGGGTGTGAAGGACCCTTTGGAAGTTCCAGTGGTTAGATGTGATTGGCCTCGAAAAGCCTCAGCGGAAATGGGCCTCATCTCGCCTGGAGGGCAAAACCTCCTGGATTTTTTCGAGTTGCGGCAGGTGCTCTCGACTTACGACGGGGACCTCAGGGACCCGCTGTGGTGGCCTCAGGAAAGGCCAGGCCCCATGGGAGTTCCTCGGGGGCCTCTCGGGATTCCTCTCCCGTCGATGCCGGGGCCTAAGACCTTGTGTGGAGTCGGGGCCGGAACCTGAGGATTCCTCTCCAGTGCTGACATGGATCTTGGGGTACTTCTGGAGTCTCCCCAGGGGAGTCAGTCCTCGTCTCGAATGCGGGCATGCACTTGCGCTTTCCTCCAGAGCGGTAGCAGCAGTGTCACGCAGTCCGCCGCGTGGATCAAAGGATCTATGGTTTTCCCTCGAGTCTTTCCCACGAGACTTTCCCACGAGGCTTTCCCACAGGGCTGTCCCACGTGCACACGTGGTGGGAGTCGATCCTCGGCTTGAACGTCAAGGCAGTGCAGGGAAAACAGGTTCCTCTGGAATGGACTGACACATCTGGGGGACTCTTGGAATGGTGGCACGACCCTGGAGTTCCTCTCGCCTTTCCTGTGGAGAGCGCCTCCTCTTGAGATGCGACGGGAACGCCGTGAATTCTTTCCCTACGAAACAGGGAAAGGATCCCTCATCTCGAGCTAGGAGGCGGAAACGGGGCTCCCCTGGATGTGTGCGGGACCCCACGTGCTTCCTCTCGAGTGGAGACGGGTATGTCGGGGAACTTCTTGAGTTGCAGCAATGGTGTGAAGGACCCTTTGGAAGTTCCAGTGGTTAGATGTGATTGGCCTCGAGAAGCCTCAGCGGAAATGGGCCTCATCTCGCCTGGAGGGCAAAACCTCCTGGATTTTCTCGAGTTGCGGCAGGTGCTCTCGACTTACGATGGGGACCTCAGGGACCCGCTCTGGTGGCCTCAGGAAAGGCCAGTCCCCATGCGAGTTCCTCGGGGGCCTCTCGGGATTCCTCTCCCGTCGATGCCGGGGCCTAAGACCTTGTGTGGAGTCGGGGCCGGAACCTGAGGATTCCTCTCCAGTGCTGACATGGATCTTGGGGTACTTCTGGAGTCTCCCCAGGGGAGTCAGTCCTGGTCTCGAATGCGGGCATGCAATTGCGCTTTCCTCCAGAGCGGTAGCAGCAGTGTCACCCAGTCCGCCGCGTTGATCAAAGCATCTATGGTTTTCCCTCGAGTCTTTCCCACGAGGCTTTCCCACGTGGCTTTCCCACAGGGCTGTCCCACGTGCACACGTGGTGGGAGTCGATCCTCGGCTTGAACGTCAAGGCAGTGCAGGGAAAACACGTTGCTCTGGATTGGACTGACACATCTGGGGGACTCTTGGAATGGTGGCACGACCCTGGAGTTCCTCTCTCCTTTCCTGTGGAGAGCGCCTCCTCTTGAGATGCGACGGGAACGCCGTGAATTCTTTCCCTACGAAACAGGGAAAGGATCCCTCATCTCGAGCTAGGAGGCGAAACGGGGCTCCCCTGGATGTGTGCGGGACACCACGTGCTTCCTCTCGAGTGCAGACGAGTTTGTCGGGGAACTTCTTGAGTTGCAGCAAGGGTGTGAAGGACCCTTTGGAAGTTCCAGTGGTTAGATGTGATTGGCCTCGAGAAGCCTCAGCGGAAATGGGCCTCATCTCGCCTGGAGGGCAAAACCTCCTGGATTTTCTCGAGTTGCGGCAGGTGCTCTCGACTTACGACGAGGACCTCAGGGAACCGCTCTGGTGGCCTCAGGAAAGGCAGTCCCCATGCGAGTTCCTCGGGGGCCTCTCGGGATTCCTCTCCCGTCGATGCCGGGGCCTAAGACCTTGTGTGGAGTCGGGGCCGGAACCTGAGGATTCCTCTCCAGTGCTGACATGGATCTTGGGGTACTTCTGGAGTCTCCCCAGGGGAGTCAGTCCTCGTCTCGAATGCGGGCATGCACTTGCGCTTTCCTCCAGAGCGGTAGCAGCAGTGTCACGCAGTCCGCCGCGTGGATCAAAGGATCTATGGTTTTCCCTCGAGTCTTTCCCACGAGACTTTCCCACGAGGCTTTCCCACAGGGCTGTCCCACGTGCACACGTGGTGGGAGTCGATCCTCGGCTTGAACGTCAAGGCAGTGCAGGGAAAACAGGTTCCTCTGGAATGGACTGACACATCTGGGGGACTCTTGGAATGGTGGCACGACCCTGGAGTTCCTCTCGCCTTTCCTGTGGAGAGCGCCTCCTCTTGAGATGCGACGGGAACGCCGTGAATTCTTTCCCTACGAAACAGGGAAAGGATCCCTCATCTCGAGCTAGGAGGCGGAAACGGGGCTCCCCTGGATGTGTGCGGGACCCCACGTGCTTCCTCTCGAGTGGAGACGGGTATGTCGGGGAACTTCTTGAGTTGCAGCAATGGTGTGAAGGACCCTTTGGAAGTTCCAGTGGTTAGATGTGATTGGCCTCGAGAAGCCTCAGCGGAAATGGGCCTCATCTCGCCTGGAGGGCAAAACCTCCTGGATTTTCTCGAGTTGTGGCAGGTGCTCTCGACTTACGATGGGGACCTCAGGGACCCGCTCTGGTGGCCTCAGGAAAGGCCAGTCCCCATGCGAGTTCCTCGGGGGCCTCTCGGGTTCCTCTCCCGTCGATGCCGGGGCCTAAGACCTTGTGTGGAGTCGGGGCCGGAACCTGAGGATTCCTCTCCAGTGCTGACATGGATCTTGGGGTACTTCTGGAGTCTCCCCAGGGGAGTCACTCCTCGTCTCGAATGCGGGCATGCAATTGCGCTTTCCTCCAGAGCGGTAGCAGCAGTGTCACCCAGTCCGCCGCGTGGATCAAAGCATCTATGGTTTTCCCTCGAGTCTTTCCCACGAGGCTTTCCCACGTGGCTTTCCCACAGGGCTATCCCACGTGCACACGTGGTGGGAGTCGATCCTCGGCTTGAACGTCAAGGCAGTGCAGGGAAAACACGTTGCTCTGGATTGGACTGACACATCTGGGGGACTCTTGGAATGGTGGCACGACCCTGGAGTTCCTCTCGCCTTTCCTGTGCAGAGCGCCTCCTCTTGAGATGCGACGGGAACGCCGGGAATTCTTTCCCTATGAAACAGGGAAAGGATCCCTCATCTCGAGCTAGGAGGCGGAAACGGGGCTCCCCTGAATGTGTGCGGGACCCTCGTGCTTCCTTTCGAGTGGAGACGGGTATGTCGGGGAACTTCTTGAGTTGCAGCAAGGGTGTAAATGACCCTTTGGAAGTTCCTGTTGTTAGATGTGATTAGCCTCGAGAAGCCTCAGCGGAAATGGGCCTCATCTCGCCTGGAGGTCAAAACCTCCTGGATTTTCTTGAGTTGCGGCTGGTGCACTCGACTTACGACGGGGACCTCAGGGACCCGCTCTGGTGGCCTCAGGAAAGGCCAGTCCCCATGCGAGTTCCTCGGGGGCCTCTCGGGATTCCTCTCCCGTCGATGCCGGGGCCTAAGACCTTGTGTGGAGTAGGGGCCCGAACCTGAGGATTCCTCTCCAGTGCTGACATGGATCTTGGGGTACTTCTGGAGTCTAACCAGAGGAGTCAGTCCTCGTCTCGAATGCGGGCATGCACTTGCGCTTTCCTCCGGAGCGGTAGCAGCAGTGTCACGCAGTCCGCCGCGTGGATCAAAGGATCTATGGTTTTCCCTCGAGTCTTTCCCACGAGGCTTTCACACGAGGCTTTCCCACAGGGCTGTCCCACGTGCACACGTGGTGGGAGTCGATCCTCGGCTTGAACGTCAAGGCAGTGCAGGGAAAACAGGTTCCTCTGGAATGGACTGACATATCTGGGGGACTCTTGGAATGGTGGCACGACCCTGGAGTTCCTCTCGCCTTTCCTGTGGAGAGCGCCTCCTCTTGAGATGCGACGGGAATGCCGGGAATTCTTTCCCTACGTAACAGGGAAAGGATCCCTCATCTCGAGCTAGGAGGCGGAAACGGGGCTCCCCTGGATGTGTGCGGGACCCTCATGCTTCCTCTCGAGTGGAGACGGGTATGTTGGGGACCTTCTTAAGTTGCAGCGTGGGTGTGAAGGACCCTTTGGAAATTCCAGTGGTTAGACGTGATTAGCCTCGAGAAGCCTCAGCGGAAATGGGCCTCATCTCGCCTGGAGGGCAAAACCTCCTGGATTTTCTCGAGTTGCGGCAGGTGCTCTCGACTGATGACGGGGACCTCAGGGACCCGCTCTGGTGGCCTCAGGAAAGGCCAGGCCCCATGCGAGTTCCTCGGGGGCGTCTCGGGATTCTTCTCCCATCGATGCCGGGGCCTAAGACCTTGTGTGGAGTCGGGGCCGGAACCTGAGGATTCCTCTCCAGTGCTGACATGGATCTTGGGGTACTTCTGGAGTCTCCCCAGGGGAGTCAGTCCTCGTCTCGAATGCGGGCATGCATTGTGCTTTCCTCCAGAGCGGTAGCAGCAGTGTCACGCAGTCCGCCGCGTGGATCAAAGGATCGATGGTTTTCCCTCGAGTCTTTCCCACGAGGCTTTCCCACGAGGCTTTCCCACAGGGCTGTCCCACGTGCACACGTGGTGGGAGTCGATCCTCGGCTTGAACGTCAAGGCAGTGCAGGGAAAACAGGTTCCTCTGGAATGGACTGACACATCTGGGGGACTCTTGGAATGGTGGCACGACCCTGGAGTTCCTCTCGCCTTTCCTGTGGAGAGCGCCTCCTCTTGAGATGCGACGGGAACGCCGGGAATTCTTTCCCTACGAAACAGGGAAAGGATCCCTTATCTCGAGGTAGGAGGCGGAAACGGGGCTCCCCTGGATGTGTGCGGGACACCACGTGCTTCCTCTCGAGTGGAGACGGGTATGTCGGGGAACTTCTTGAGTTGCAGCAAGGGTGTGAAGGACCCTTTGGAATTTCCAGTAGTTAGATGTGATTGGCCTCGAGAAGCCTCAGCGGAAATGGGCCTCATCTCGCCTGGAGGGCAAAACCTCCTGGATTTTCTCGAGTTGCGGCAGGTGCTCTCGACTTACGACGGGGACCTCAGGGAACCGCTCTGGTGGCCTCAGGAAAGGACAGTCCCCATGCGAGTTCCTCGGGGGCCTCTAGGGATTCCTCTCCCGTCGATGCCGGGGCCTACGACCTTGTGTGGAGTCGGGGCCAGAACGTGAGGACTCCTCTCCAGTGCTGACATGGATCTTGGGGTACTTCTGGAGTCTCCCCAGGGGAGTCAGTCCTGGTCTCGAATGCGGGCATGCACGTGCGCTTTCCTCCAGAGCGGTAGCAGCAGTGTTACGCAGTCCGAAGCGTGCATCAAAGGATCTATGGTTTTCCCTCGAGTCTTTCCCACGAGTCTTTCCCACGAGGCTTTCCCACAGGGCTGTCTAACGTGCAAACGTGGTGCGAGTCGATCCTCGGCTTGAACGTCAAGGCAGTGCAGGGAAAACAGGTTCCTCTGAAATGGACTGACACATCTGGGGGACTCTTGGAATGGTGGCACGACCCTGGAGTTCCTCTCGCCTTTCCTGTGGAGAGCGCCTCATCTTGAGATGCGACGGGAACGCCGGGAATTCATTCCCTATGAAACAGGGAAAGGATCCCTCATCTCGATCTAGGAGGCGGAAACGGGGCTCCTCTGAATGTTTGCGGGACCCTCGTGCTTCCTCTCGAGTGGAGACGGGTATGTCGGGGAACTTCTTGAGTTGCAGCAAGGGTGTGAAGGACCCTTTGGAATTTCCAGTAGTTAGATGTGATTGGCCTCGAGAAGCCTCAGCGGAAATGGGCCTCATCTCGCCTGGAGGGCAAAACCTCCTGGATTTTCTCGAGTTGCGGCAGGTGCTCTCGACTTACGACGGGGACCTCAGGGAACCGCTCTGGTGGCCTCAGGAAAGGACAGTCCCCATGCGAGTTCCTCGGGGGCCTCTCGGGATTCCTCTCCCGTCGATGCCGGGGCCTAAGACCTTGTGTGGAGTCGGGGCCGGAACCTGAGGGTCCTCTCCAGTGCTGACATGGATCTTGGGGTACTTCTGGAGTCTCCCCAGGGGAGTCTGTCCTCGTCTCGAATGCGCGCATGCACTTGCACTTTCCTCCAGAGCGGTAGCAGGAGTGTCACGCAGTCTGCCGCGTGGATCAAAGGATCTATGGTTTTCTCTTGAGACTTTCCCACGAGGCTTTCCCCCGAGGCTTTCCCACAGGGCTGTCCCACGTGCACACGTGGTGGGAGTCGATCCTCGGCTTGAACGTCAAGGCAGTGCAGGGAAAACAGGTTCCTCTGGAATGGACTGACACATCTGGGGGACTCTTGGAATGGTGGCACGACCCTGGAGTTCCTCTCGCCTTTCCTGTGGAGAGCGCCTCCTCTTGAGATGCGACGGGAACGCCGGGAATTCTTTCCCTACGAAACAGGGAAAGGATCCCTCATCTCGAGCTAGGAGACGGAAACGGGGCTCCCCTGGATGTGTGCGGGACCCACGTGCTTCCTCTCGAGTGGAGACGTGTATGTCGGGGAACTTCTTGAGTTGCAGCAAGGGTGTGAAGGACCCTTTGGAAGTTCCAGTGGTTAGATGTGATTAGCCTCGACAAGCCTCAACGGAAATGGGCCTCATCTCGCCTGGAGGGCAAAACCTCCTGGATTTTCTCGAGTTGCGGCAGGTGCTCTCGACTTACGACGGGGACCTCAGAGACCCGCTCTTGTGGCCTCAGGAAAGGCCAGTCCCCATGCGAGTTCCTAGGGGTCCTCTCGGGATTCCTCTCCCGTCGATGCCGGGGCCTACGACCCTGTGTGGAGTCAGGGCCCGAACGTGAGGATTCCTCTCCAGTGCTGACATGGATCTTGGGGTACTTCTGGAGTCTCCCCAGGGGAGTCAGTCCTCGTTTCGAATGCGGGCATGCACTTGCGCTTTCCTCCAGAGCGGTAGCAGCAGTGTCACGCAGTCCGCTGCGTGCATCAAAGGATCTATGGTTTTCCCTCGAGTCTTTCCCACGAGGCTTTCCCACGAGGCTTTCCCACAGGGCTGTCTAACGTGCAAACGTGGTGGGAGTCGATCCTCGGCTTGAACGTCAAGGCAGTGCAAGGCAAACAGGTTCCTCTGGAATGGACTGACACATCTGCGGGACTCTTGGAATGGTGGCACGACCCTGGAGTTCATCTCGCCTTTCCTGTGGAGAGCGCCTCCTCTTGAGATGCGACGGGAACGCCGGGAATTATTTCCCTACGAAACTGGGAAAGGATCCGTCATCTGGAGCTAGGAGGCGGAAACGGGGCTTCCCTGTATGTGTGCGGGACACCCTTGCTTCCTCTCGAGTGCAGACGGGTATGTCGGGGAACTTCTTGAGTTGCAGCAAGGGTGTGAAGGACCCTTTGGAAGTTCCAGTGGCTAGATGTGATTAGCCTCGAGAAGCCTCAGTGGAAATGGGCCTCATCTCGCCTGGAGGGCAAAACCTCCTGGATTTTCTCGTGTTGCGGCAGGTGCTCTCGACTTACTACGGGGACCTCGGGGACCCGCTCTGGTGGCCTCAGAAAAGGCCAGTCCCCATGCGAGTTCCTCGGGGGCCTCTCGGGATTCCTCTCCCGTCGATGCCGGGGCCTAAGACCTTGTATGGAGTCGGGGCCGGAACCTGAGCATTCCTCTCCAGTGCTGACATGGATCGTGGGATACTTCTGGAGTCTCCCCAGGGGAGTCAGTCCTGGTCTCGAATGCGGGCATGCACTTGCGCTTTCCCCCAGAGCGGTAGCAGCAGTGTCACGCAGTCTGCCGCGTGGATCAAAGGATCTATGGTTTTCCCTCGAGTCTTTCCCACGAGGCTTTCCCACGAGGCTTACCCACAGGGCTGTCCCACGTGCACACGTGGTGGGAGTCGATCCTCGGCTTGAACGTCAAGGCAGTGCAGGGAAAACAGGTTCCTCTGGAATGGACTGACACATCTGGGGGACTCTTGGAATGGTGGCACGACCCTGGAGTTCCTCTCGCCTTTCCTGTGGAGAGCGCCTCCTCTTGAGATGCGACGGGAACGCCGGGAATTCTTTCCCTACGAAACAGGGAAAGGATCCCTCATCTCGTGCTAGGAGTCGGAAACGGGGCTCCCCTGGATGTGTGCGGGACCCTCGTGCTTTCTCTCTCGAGGGGAGACGGGTATGTCGGGGAACTTCTTGAGTTGCAGCAAGGGTGTGAAGGACCCTTTGGAAGTTCCAGTGGTTAGACGTGATTGGCCTCGAGAAGCCTCAGCGGAAATGGGCCTCATCTCGCCTGGAGGGCAAAACCTCCTGGATTTTCTCGAGTTGCGGCAGGTGCTCTCGACTTACGACGGGGACCTCAGGGACCCGCTCTGGTGGCCTCAGGAAAGGCCAGTCCCCATGCGAGTTCCTCGGGGGTGTCTCGGGATTCCTCTCCCGTCGATGCCGGGGCCTAAGACCTTGTGTGGAGTCGGGGCCGGAACCTGAGGATTCCTCTCCAGTGCTGACATGGATCTTGGGGTACTTCTGGAGTCTCCCCAGGGGAGTCAGTCCTCGTCTCGAATGCGGGCATGCACTTGCGCTTTCCTCCAGAGCGGTAGCAGCAGTGTCACACAGTCCGCTGCGTGCATCAAAGGATCTATGGTTTTCCCTCGAGTCTTTCCCACGAGGCTTTCACACAGGGCTGTCCCACGTGCACACGTGGTGGGAGTCGATCCTCGGCTTGAACGTCAAGGCAGTGCAGGGAAAACAGGTTCCTCTGGAATGGACTGACACATCTGGGGGACTCTTGGAATGGTGGCACGACCCTGGAGTTCCTCTCGCCTTTCCTGTGGAGAGCGCCTCCTCTTGAGATGCGACGGGAACGCCGGGAATTCTTTCCCTACGAAAAAGGGATAGGATCCCTCATCTCGAGCTAGGAGGCGGAAACGGGGCTCCCCTTGATGTGTGCGGGACCCCACGTGCTTCCTCTCGAGTGGAGACGGGTATGTCGGGGAACTTCTTGAGTTGCAGCAAGGGTGTGAAGGACCCTTTGGAAGTTCCAGTGGTTAGATGTGATTGGCCTCGAGAAGCCTCAGCGGAAATGGGCCTCATCTCGCCTGGAGGGCAAAACCTCCTGGATTTTCTCGAGTTGCGGTAGGTGCTCTCGACTTACGACGGGGACCTCAGGGACCCGCTCTGGTGGCCTCAGGAAAGGCCAGTCCCCATGCGAGTTCCTCGGGGGCCTCTCGGGATTCCTCTCCCGTCGATGCCGGGGCCTAAGACCTTGTGTGGAGTCGGGGTCGGAACCTGAGGATTCCTCTCCAGTGCTGACATGGATCTTGGGGTACTTCTGGAGTCTCCCCAGGGGAGTCAGTCCTCGTCTCGAATGCGGGCATGCACTTGCGCTTCCTCCAGAGCGTTAGCAGCAGTGTCACGCAGTCCGCCGCGTGGATCAAAGGATCTATGGTTTTCCCTCGAGTCTTTCCCACGAGGCTTTCCCACGAGGCTTTCCCACAGGGCTGTCCCACGTGCACACGTGGTGGCAGTCGATCCTCGGCTTGAACGTCAAGGCAGTGCAGGGAAAACAGGTTCCTCTGGAATGGACTGACACATCTGGGGTACTCTTGGAATGGTGGCATGACCCTGGAGTTCCTCTCGCCTTTCCTGTGGAGAGCGCCTCCTCTTGAGATGCGACGGGAACGCCGGGAATTCTTTCGCTTCGAAACAGGGAAAGGATCCCTCATCTCGAGCTAGGAGGCGGAAACGGGGCTCCCCTGGATGTGTGCGGGACCCCACGTGCTTCCTCTCGAGTGGAGACGGGTATGTCGGGGAACTTCTTGAGTTGCAGCAAGGGTGTGAAGGACCCTTTGGAAGTTCCAGTGGTTAGATGTGATTGGCCTCGAGAAGCCTCAGCGGAAATGGGCCTCATCTCGCCTGGAGGGCAAAACCTCCTGGATTTTCTCGAGTTGCGGCAGGTGCTCTCGACTTACGACGGGGACCTCAGGGACCCGCTCTGGTGGCCTCAGGAAAGGCCAGTTCCCATGCGAGTTCCTCGGGGGTGTCTCGGGATTCCTCTCCCGTCGATGCCGGGGCCTAAGACCTTGTGTGGAGTCGGGGCCGGAACCTGAGGATTCCTCTCCTGTGCTGACATGGATCTTGGGGTACTTCTGGAGTCTCCCCAGGGGAGTCAGTCCTCGTCTCGAATGCGGGCATGCACTTGCGCTTTCCTCCAGAGTGGTAGCAGCAGTGTCACGCAGTCCGCCGCGTGGATCAAAGGATCTATGGTTTTCCCTCGAGTCTTTCCCACGAGGCTTTCCCACGAGGCTTTCCCACAGGGCTGTCCCACGTGCACACGTGGTGGGAGTCGATCCTCGGCTTGAACGTCAAGGCAGTGCAGGGAAAACAGGTTCCTCTGGAATGGACTGACACATCTGGGGGACTCTTGGAATGGTGGCACGACCCTGGAGTTCCTCTCCCCTTTCCTGTGGAGAGCGCCTCCTCTTGAGATGCGACGGGAACGCCGGGAATTCTTTCCCTACGAAACAGGGAAAGGATCCCTCATCTCGAGCTAGGAGGCGGAAACGGGGCTCCCCTGGATGTGTGCGGGACCCACGTGCTTCCTCTCGAGTGGAGACGTGTATGTCGGGGAACTTCTTGAGTTGCAGCAAGGGTGTGAAGGACCCTTTGGAAGTTCCAGTGGTTAGATGTGATTAGCCTCGACAAGCCTCAACGGAAATGGGCCTCATCTCGCCTGGAGGGCAAAACCTCCTGGATTTTCTCGAGTTGCGGCAGGTGCTCTCGACTTACGACGGGGACCTCAGAGACCCGCTCTTGTGGCCTCAGGAAAGGCCAGTCCCCATGCGAGTTCCTAGGGGTCCTCTCGGGATTCGTCTCCCGTCGATGCCGGGGTCTACGACCCTGTGTGGAGTCAGGGCCCGAACGTGAGGATTCCTCTCCAGTGCTGACATGGATCTTGGGGTACTTCTGGAGTCTCCCCAGGGGAGTCAGTCCTCGTTTCGAATGCGGGCATGCACTTGCGCTTTCCTCCAGAGCGGTAGCAGCAGTGTCACGCAGTCCGCTGCGTGCATCAAAGGATCTATGGTTTTCCCTCGAGTCTTTCCCACGAGGCTTTCCCACGAGGCTTTCCCACAGGGCTGTCTAACGTGCAAACGTGGTGGGAGTCTATCCTCGGCTTGAACGTCAAGGCAGTGCAAGGCAAACAGGTCCCTCTGGAATGGACTGACACATCTGCGGGACTCTTGGAATGGTGGCACGAACCTGGAGTTCATCTCGCCTTTCCTGTGGAGAGCGCCTCCTCTTGAGATGCGACGGGAACGTCGGGAATTATTTCCCTACGAAACTGGGAAAGGATCCGTCATCTGGAGCTAGGAGGCGGAAACGGGGCTTCCCTGGATGTGTGCGGGACACCCTTGCTTCCTCTCGAGTGCAGACGGGTATGTCGGGGAACTTCTTGAGTTGCAGCAAGGGTGTGAAGGACCCTTTGGAAGTTCCAGTGGTTAGATGTGATTAGCCTCGAGAAGCCTCAGTGGAAATGGGCCTCATCTCGCCTGGAGGGCAAAACCTCCTGTATTTTCTCGTGTTGCGGCAGGTGCTCTCGACTTACTACGGGGACCTCGGGGACCCGCTCTGGTGGCCTCAGAAAAGGCCAGTCCCCATGCGAGTTCCTCGGGGGCCTCTCGGGATTCCTCTCCCGTCGATGCCGGGGCCTAAGACCTTGTATGGAGTCGGGGCCGGAACCTGAGGATTCCTCTCCAGTGCTGACATGGATCGTGGGATACTTCTGGAGTCTCCCCAGGAAAGTCAGTCCTGGTCTCGAATGCGGGCATGCACTTGCGCTTTCCCCCAGAGCGGTAGCAGCAGTGTCACACAGTCAGCCGCGTGGATCAAAGGATCTATGGTTTTCCCTCGAGTCTTTCCCACGAGGCTTTCACACAGGGCTGTCCCACGTGCACACGTGGTGGGAGTCGATCCTCGGCTTGAACGTCAAGGCAGTGCAGGGAAAACAGGTTCCTCTGTAATGGACTGACATATCTGGGGGTCTCTTGGAATGGTGGCACGACCCTGGAGTTCCTCTCCCCTTTCCTGTGGAGAGCACCTCCTCTTGAGATGCGACGGGAACGCCGGGAATTCTTTCCCTATGAAACAGGGAAAGGATCCCTCATCTCGAGCTAGGAGGCGGAAACGGTGCTCCCCTGGATGTGTGCGGGACCCCACGTGCTTCCTCTGGAGTGGAGACGGGTATGTCGGGGAACTTCTTGTGTCGCAGCAAGGGTGTGAAGGACCCGTTGGAAGTTCCAGTATTTAGACGTGATTAGCCTCGAGAAGCCTCAGCGGAAATGGACCTCATCTGGCCTGAAGGGCAAAACCTCCTGGATTTTCTCGAGTTGCGGCAGGTGCTCTCGACTGACGACGGGGACCTCAGGGACCCGCTCTGGTGGCCTCAGGAAAAGCCAGTCCCCTTGCGAGTTCCTCGGGGGCCTCTCGGGATCCCTCTCCCGTCGATGCGGGGGCCTAAGACCTTGTGTGGAGTCAGGGCCGGAACCGGAGGATTCCTCTACAGTGCTGACATGGATCTTGGGGTACTTCTGGAGTCTCCCCAGGGGAGTCAGTCCTCGTCTCGAATGCGGGCATGCACTTGCGCTTTCCTCCAGAGCGGTAGCAGCAGTGTCACGCATTCCGCCGCGTGGATCAAAGGATCTATGGTTTTCCCTCGAGTCTTTCCCACGAGGCTTTCCCACGAGGCTTTCCCACAGGGCTGTCCCACGTGCACACGTGGTGGGAGTCGATCCTCGGCTTGAACGTCAAGGCAGTGCAGGGAAAACAGGTTCCTCTGTAATGGACTGAAACATCTGGGGGTCTCTTGGAATGGTGGCACGACCCTGGAGTTCCTCTCCCCTTTCCTGTGGAGAGCGCTTCCTCTTGAGATGCGACGGGATCGCCGGGAATTCTTTCCCTACGAAACAGGGAAAGGATCCCTCATCTCGAGCTAGGAGGCGGAAACGGGGCTCCCCTGGATGTGTGCGGGACCCCACGTGCTTCCTCTCGAGTGGAGACGGGTATGTCGGGGACCTTCTTGAGTTGCAGCAAGGGTGTGAAGGACCCTTTGGACGTTCCAGTGGTTAGATGTGATTAGCCTCGAGAAGCCTCAGCGGAAATGGGCCTCATCTGGCCTGGAGGGCAAAACCTCCTGGATTTTCTCGAGTTGCGGCAGGTGCTCTCGACTTACGACGGGGACCTCAGGGACCCGCTCTGGTGGCCTCAGGAAAGGCCAGTCCCCATGCGAGTTCCTCTGGGGATTCCTTTCCCGTCGATTCCGGAGCCTAAGTCCTTGTGTGGAGTCGGGGCCGGAACCTGAGGATTCTTCTCCAGTGCTGACATGGATCTTGGGGTACTTCTGGAGTCTCCCCAGGGGAGTCAGTCCTCGTCTCGAATGCGGGCATGCACTTGCGCTATCCTCCAGAGCGGTAGCAGCAGTGTCACTCCGTCCGCCGCATGGATCAAAGGATCTATGGTTTTCCCTCGAGTCTTTCCCACGAGGCTTTCCCACGAGGCTTTCCCACAGGGCTGTCCCACGTGCACACGTGGTGGGAGTCGATCCTCGGCTTGAACGTCAAGGCAGTGCAGGGAAAACAGGTTCCTCTGTAATGGACTGACACGTCAGGGGGTCTCTTGGAATGGTGGCACGACCCTGGAGTTCCTCTCGCCTTTCCTGTGGAGAGTGCCTCCTCTTGAGATGCGACGGGAACGCCGGGAATTCTTTCCCTACGAAACAGGGAAAGGATCCCTCATCTCGAGCTAGGAGGCGGAAACGGGGCTCCCCTGATGGGTGCGGGACCCTCGTGCTTCCTCTCGAGTGGAGACGGCTATGTCGGGGAACTTCTTGAGTTGCAGCAAGGTGTGAAGGACCCTTTGGAAGTTCCAGTGGTTAGATGTGATTGGCCTCGAGAAGCCTAAGCGGAAATGGGCCTCATCTCGCCTGGAGGGAAAAACCTCCTGGATTTATTCGAATTGTGGCAGGTGCTCTCGACTTACGACGGGGACCTCAGGGACCCGCTCTGGTGGCCTCAGGAAAGGCCAGTCCCCATGCGAGTTCCTCGGGGGCCTCTCAGGATTCCTCTCCCGTCGATGCCGGGGCCTAAGACCTTGTGTGGAGTCGGGGCCGGACCTGAGGATTCCTCTCCAGTGCTGACATGGATCTTGGGGTACTTCTGGAGTCTCCCCAGGGGAGTCAGTCCTCGTCTCAAATGCGGGCATGCACTTGTGCTTTCCTCCAGAGCGGTGGCAGCAGTGTCACGCAGTCCGCCGCGTGGATCAAAGGATCTATGATTTTCCCTCGAGTCTTTCCCACGAGGCTTTCCCACGTGGCTTTCCCACAGGACTGTCCCACGTGCACACGTGGTGGGAGTCGATCCTCGGCTTGAACGTCAAGGCAGTGCAGGGAAAACAGGTTCCTCTGGAATAGACTGACACATCTGGGGGACTCTTGGAATGGTGGCACGACCCTTCAGTTCCTCTCGCCTTTCCTGTGGAGAGCGCCTCCTCTTGAGATGCGACGGGAACGCCGGGAATTCTTTCCCTCCGAAACAGTGAAAGGATCCCTCATCTCGAGCTAGGAGGTGGAATCGGGGCTCCCCTGGATGTGTGCGGGACCCACGTGCTTCCTCTCGAGTGGAGACGGGTATGTCGGGGAACTTCTTGAGTTGCAGCAAGGGTGTGAAGGACCCTTTGGAAGTTCCAGTGGTTAGATTTGATTGGCCTCGAGAAGCCTCAGCGGAAATGGGCCTCTTCTCGCCTGGAGGGCAAAACCTCCTGGATTTTCTCGAGTTGCGGCAGGTGCTCTTGACTTACGACGGGGACCTCAGGGACCCGCTCTGGTGGCCTCAGGAAAGGCCAGTCCCCATGCGAGTTCCTCTGGGGATTCCTCTCCCGTCGATGCCGGGGCCTAAGACCTTGTGTGGAGTCGGGGCCGGAACCTGAGGATTCCTCTCCAGTGCTGACATGGATCTTGGGGTACTTCTGGAGTCTCCCCAGGGGAGTCAGTCCTCGTCTCGAATGCGGGCATGCACTTGCGCTTTCCTCCAGAGCGGTAGCAGCAGTGTCACGCAGTCCGCCGCGTGGATCAAAGGATCTATGGTTTTCCCTCGAGCCTTTCCCACGAGGCTTTCCCACGAGTCTTTCCCACAGGGCTGTCCCACGTGCACACGTGGTGGGAGTCGATCCTCGGCTTGAACGTAAAGGCAGTGCAGGGAAAACAGGTTCCTCTGGAATGGACTGACACATCTGGGGGACTCTTGGAATGGTGGCACGACCCTGGAGTTCCTCTCGCCTTTCCTGTGGAGAGCGCCTCCTCTTGAGATGCGACGGGAACGCCGGGAATTCTATCCCTACGAAACAGGGAAAGGATCCCTCATCTCGAGCTAGGAGGCGGAAACGGGGCTCCCCTGGATGTGTGCGGGACCCCACGTGCTTCCTCTCGAGTGGAGACGGGTATGTCGGGGAACTTCTTGAGTTGCAGCAAGGGTGTGAAGGACCTTTGGAAGTTCCAGTGGTTAGATGTGATTGGCCTCGAGAAGCCTCAGCGGAAATGGGCCTCATCTCGCCTGGAGGGCAAAACCGCCTGGATTTTCTCGAGTTGCGGCAGGTGCTCTCGACTTACGACGAGGACCTCAGGGACCCGCTCTGGTGGCCTCAGGAAAGGTCAGTCCCCATGCGAGTTCCTCTGGGGATTCCTCTCCCGTCGATGCCGGGGCCTAAGACCTTGTGTGGAGTCGGGGCCGGAACCTGAGGATTCCTCTCCAGTGCTGACATGGATCTTGGGGTACTTCTGGAGTCTCCCCAGGGGAGTCAGTCCTCGTCTCGAATGCGGGCATGCACTTGCGCTTTCCTCCAGAGCGGTAGCAGCAGTGTCACGCAGTCCGCCGCGTGGATCAAAGGATGTTTGGTTTTCCCTCGAGTCTTTCCCACGAGGCTTTCCCACGAGGCTGTCCCACGTGCACACGTGGTGGGAGTCGATCCTCGGCTTGAACGTCAAGGCAGTGCAGGGAAAACAGGTTCCTCTGGAATGGACTGACACATCTGGGGGACTCTTGGAATGGTGGCACGACCCTGGAGTTCCTCTCGCCTTTCCTGTGGAGAGCGCCTCCTCTTGAGATGCGACGGGAACGCCGGGAATTCTTTCCCTACGAAACAGGGAAAGGATCCCTCATCTCGAGCTAGGAGGCGGAAACGGGGCTCCCCTGGATGTGTGCGGGACCCACGTGCTTCCTCTCGAGTGGAGACGGGTATGTCGGGGAACTTCTTGAGTTGCAGCAAGGGTGTGAAGGACCCTTTGGAAGTTCCAGTGGTTAGACGAGATTAGCCTCGAGAAGCCTCAGCGGAAATGGGCCTCATCTCGCCTGGAGGGCAAAACCTCCTGGATTTTCTCGAGTTGCGGCAGGTGCTCTCGACTTACGACGGGGACCTCAGGGACCCGCTCTGGTGGCCTCAGAAAGGCCAGTCCCCATGCGAGTTCCTCGGGGGCCTCTCGGGATTCCTCTCCCGTAGATGCCAGGGCCTAAGACCTTGTGTGGAGTCGGGGCCGGAACCTGAGGATTCCTCTCCAGTGCTGACATGGATCTTGGGGTACTTCTGGAGTCTCCCCAGGGGAGTCAGTCCTCGTCTCGAATGCGGGCATGCACTTGCGCTTTCCTCCAGAGCGGTAGCAGCAGTGTCACGCAGTCCGCCGCGTGGATCAAAGGATGTTTGGTTTTCCCTCGAGTCTTTCCCACGAGGCTTTCCCACGAGGCTGTCCCACGTGCACACGTGGTGGGAGTCGATCCTCGGCTTGAACGTAAAGGCAGTGCAGGGAAAACAGGTTCCTCTGGAATGGACTGACTCATCTGGGGGACTCTTGGAATGGTGGCACGACCCTGGAGTTCCTCTCGCCTTTCCTGTGGAGAGCGCCTCCTCTTGAGATGCGACGGGAACGCCGGGAATTCTTTCCCTACGAAACAGGGAAAGGATCCCTCATCTCGAGCTAGGAGGCGGAAACGGGGCTCCCCTGGATGTGTGCGGGACCCACGTGCTTCCTCTCGAGTGGAGACGGGTATGTCGGGGAACTTCTTGAGTTGCAGCAAGGGTGTGAAGGACCCTTTGGAAGTTCCAGTGGTTAGACGAGATTAGCCTCGAGAAGCCTCAGCGGAAATGGGCCTCATCTCGCCTGGAGGGCAAAACCTCCTGGATTTTCTCGAGTTGCTGCAGGTGCTCTCGACTTACGACGGGGACCTCAGGGACCCGCTCTGGTGGCCTCAGGAAAGGCCAGTCCCCATGCGAGTTCCTCGGGGGCGTCTCGGGATTCCTCTCCCGTCGATGCCGGGGCCTAAGACCTTGTGTGGAGTCGGGGCCGGAACCTGAGGATTCCTCTCCAGTGCTGACATGGATCTTGGGGTACTTCTGGAGTCTCCCCAGGGGAGTCAGTCCTCGTCTCGAATGCGGGCATGCACTTGCGCTTTCCTCGAGAGCGGTAGCAGCAGTGTCACGCAGTCCGCCGCGTTGATCAAAGGATCTATGGTTTTCCCTCGAGTCTTTCCCACGAGGCTTTCCCACGAGGCTTTCCCACAGGGCTGTCCCAGGTGCACACGTGGTGGGAGTCGATCCTCGGCTTGAACGTCAAGGCAGTGCAGGGAAAACAGGTTCCTCTGGAATGGACTGACACATCTGGGGGACTCTTGGAATGGTGGCACGACCCTGGAGTTCATCTCGCATTTCCTGTGGAGAGCGCCTCCTCTTGAAATGCGACGGGAACGCCGGGAATTCTTTCCCTACGAAACAGGGAAAGGATCCCTCATCTCGAGCTAGGAGGCGGAAACGGGGCTCCCCTGGATGTGTGCGGGACCCCACGTGCTTCCTCTCGAGTGGAGACGGGTATGTCGGGGAACATCTTGAGTTGCAGCAATGGTGTGAAGGACCCTTTGTAAGTTCCAGTGGTTAGATGTGATTGGCCTCGAGAAGCCTCAGCGGAAATGGGCCTCATCTCGCCTGGAGGGCAAAACCTCCTGGATTTTCTCGAGTTGCGGCAGGTGCTCTCGACTCTCGACGGGGACCTCAGGGAACCGCTCTGGTGGCCTCAGGAAAGGCCAGTCCCCATGCGAGGTCCTCGGGGGCCTCTCGGGATTCCTCTCCCGTCGATGCCGGGGCCTAAGACCTTGTGTGGAGTCGGGGCCGGAACCTGGGCATTCCTCTCCAGTGATGACACGGATCTTGGGGTACTTCTGGAGTCTCCCCAGGGGAGTCAGTCCTCGTCTCGAATGCGGGCATGCACTTGCGCTTTCCTCGAGAGCGGTAGCAGCAGTGTCACGCAGTCCGCCGCGTGGATCAAAGGATCTATGGTTTTCCCTCGAGTCTTTCCCAGGAGGCTTTCCCACGAGGCTTTCCCACACGGCTGTCCCACGTGCACACGTGGTGGGACTCGATCCTCGGCTTGAACGTCAAGGCAGTGCAGGGAAAACAGGGTCCTCTGGAATGGACTGACACATCTGGGGGACTCTTGGAATGGTGGCACGACCCTGGAGTTCCTCTCGCCTTTCCTGTGGAGAGCGCCTCCTCTTGAGATACGACGGGAACGCCGGGAATTCTTTCCCTACGAAACAGGGAAAGGATCCCTCATCTCGAGCTAGGAGGCGGATACGGGGCTCCCCTGAATGTGTGCGGGACCCACGTGCTTCCTCTCGAGTGGAGACGGGTATGTCGGGGAACTTCTTGAGTTGCAGCAAGGGTGTGAAGGACCCTTTGGAAGTTCCAGTGGTTAGACGTGATTAGCCTCGAGAAGCCTCAGCGGAAATGGGCCTCATCTCGCCGGGAGGGCAAAACCTCCTGGATTTTCTCGAGTTGCGGCAGGTGCTCTCGACTTACGACGGGGACCTCAGGGACCCGCTCTGGTGGCCTCACGAAAGGCCAGTCCCCATGCGAGTTCCTCGGGGGCGTCTCGGGATTCCTCTCCCGTCGATGCCGGGGCCTAAGACCTTGTGTGGAGTCGGGGCCGGAACCTGAGGATTCCTGTCCAGTGCTGACATGGATCTTGGGGTACTTCTGGAGTCTCCCCAGGGGAGTCAGTCCTCGTCTCGAATGCGGGCATGCACTTGCGCTTTCCTCCAGAGAGGTAGCAGCAGTGTCACGCAGTCTGCCGCGTGGATCAAAGGATCTATGGTTTTCCCTCGAGTCTTTCCCACGAAGCTTTCCCACGAGGCTTTCCCACAGGGCTGTCCCAGGTGCACACGTGGTGGGAGTCGATCCTCGGCTTGAACGTCAAGGCAGTGCAGGGAAAACAGGTTCCTCTGGAATGGACTGACACATCTGGGGGACTCTTGGAATGGTGTCACGACCCTGGAGTTCATCTCGCATTTCCTGTGGAGAGCGCCTCCTCTTGAAATGCGACGGGAACGCCGGGAATTCTTTCCCTACGAAACAGGGAAAGGATCCCTCATCTCGAGCTAGGAGGGGGAAACGGGGCTCCCCTGGATGTGTGCGGGACCCCACGTGCTTCCTCTCGAGTGCAGACGGGTATGTTGGGGAACTTCTTGAGTTGCAGCAAGGGTGTGAAGGACCCTTTGGAAGTTCCAGTGGTTAGATGTGATTGGCCTCGAGAAGCCTCAGCGGAAATGGGCCTCATCTCGCCTGGAGGGCAAAACCTCCTGGATTTTCTCGAGTTGCGGCACGTGCTCTCGACTTACGACGGGGACCTCAGGGACCCGCTCTGGTGGCCTCAGGAAAGGCCAGTCCCCATGCGAGTTCCTCGGGGGCCTTTCGGGATTCCTCTCCCGTCGATGCCGGGGCCTAAGACCTTGTGTGGAGTCGGGGCCGGAACCTGAGGATTCCTCTCCAGTGCTGACATGGATCTTGGGGTACTTCTGGAGTCTCCCCAGGGGAGTCAGTCCTCGTATCGAATGCGGGCATGCATTGCGCTTTCTCCAGAGCGGTAGCAGCAGTGTCACGCAGTCCGCCGCGTGGATCAAAGGATCTATGGTTTTCCCTCGAGTCTTTCCCACGAGGCTTTCCCACGAGGCTTTCCCACAGGGCTGTCCCACGTGCACACGTGGTGGGAGTCGATCCTCGGCTTGAACGTCAAGGCAGTGCAGGGAAAACAGGTTCCTCTGGAATGGACTGACACATCTGGGGGACTCTTGGAATGGTGGCACGACCCTGGAGTTCCTCTCGCCTTTCCTGTGGAGAGCGCCTCCTCTTGAGATGCGACGGGAACGCCGGGAATTCTTTCCCTACGAAACAGGGAAAGGATCCCTCATCTCGTGCTAGGAGGCGGAAACGGGGCTCCCCTGGATGTGTGCGGGACCCCACGTGCTTCCTCTCGAGTGCAGACGGGTATGTCGGGAAAGTTCTTGAGTTGCAGCAAGGGTGTGAAGGACCCTTTGGAAGTTCCAGTGGTTAGATGTGATTGGCCTCGAGAAGCCGCAGCGGAAATGGGCCTCATCTCGCCTGGAGGGCAAAACCTCCTGGATTTTCTCGAGTTGCGGCAGGTGCTCTCGACTTACGACGGGGACCTCAGGGAACCGCTCTGGTGGCCTCAGGAAAGGCCAGTCCCCATGCGAGTTCCTCGGGGGCGTCTCGGGATTCCTCTCCCGTCGATGCCGGGGCCTAAGACCTTGTGTGGAGTCGGGGCCGGATCCGGAGGATTCCTCTCCAGTGCTGACATGGATCTTGGGGTACTTCTGGAGTCTCCCCAGGGGAGTCAGTCCTCGTCTCGAATGCGGGCATGCATTGCGCTTTCCTCCAGAGCGGTAGCAGCAGTGTCACGCAGTCCGCCGCGTGGATCAAAGGATCTATGGTTTTCCCTCGAGTCTTTCCCACGAGGCTTTCCCACGAGGCTTTCCCAAAGGGATGTCGCACGTGCACACGTGGTGGGAGTCGATCCTCGGCTTGAACGTCAAGGCAGTGCATGGAAAACAGGTTCCTCTGGAATGGACTGACACATCTGGGGGACTCTTGGAATGGTGTCACGACCCTGGAGTTCCTCTCGCCTTTCCTGTGGAGAGCGCCTCCTCTTGAGATGCGACGGGAACGCCGGGAATTCTTTCCCTACGAAACAGGGAAAGGATCCCTCATCTCGAGCTAGGAGGCGGAAACGGGGCTCCCCTGGATGTGTGCGGGACCCCACGTGCTTCCTCTCGAGTGGAGACGGGTATGTTGGGGAACTTCTTGAGTTGCAGCAAGGGTGTGAAGGACCCTTTGGAAGTTCCAGTGGTTAGATGTGATTGGCCTCGAGAAGCCTCAGCGGAAATGGGCCTCATCTCGCCTGGAGGGCAAAACCTCCTGGATTTTCTCGAGTTGCGGCAGGTGCTCTCGACTTACGACGGGGACTTCAGGGACCCGCTCTGGTGGCCTCAGGAAAGGCCAGTCCCCATGCTAGTTCCTCGGGGGACTCTCGGGATTCCTCTCCCGTCGATGCCGGGGCCTAAGACCTTGTGTGGAGTCGGGGCCGGAACCTGAGGATTCCTCTCCAGTGCTGACATGGATCTTGGGGTACTTCTGGAGTCTCCCCAGGGGAGTCAGTCCTCGTCTCGAATGCGGGCATGCATTGCGCTTTCCTCCAGAGCGGTAGCAGCAGTGTCACGCAGTCCGCCGCGTGGATCAAAGGATCTATGGTTTTCCCTCGAGTCTTTCCCACGAGGCTTTCCCACGAGGCTTTCCCACAGGGCTGTCCCACGTGCACACGTGGTGGGAGTCGATCCTCGGCTTGAACGTCAAGGCAGTGCAGGGAAAACAGGTTCCTCTGGAATGGACTGACACATCTGGGGGTCTCTTGGAATGGTGGCACGACCCTGGAGTTCCTCTCGCCTTTCCTGTGGAGAGCGCCTCCTCTTGAGATGCGACGGGAACGCCGGGAATTCTTTCCCTACGAAACAGGGAAAGGATCCCTCATCTCGAGCTAGGAGGCGGAAACGGGGCTCCCCTGGATGTGTGCGGGACACCACGTGCTTCCTCTCGAGTGCAGACGGGTATGTCGGGGAAGTTCTTGAGTTGCAGCAAGGGTGTGAAGGACCCTTTGGAAGTTCCAGTGGTTAGATGTGATTGGCCTCGAGAAGCCTCAGCGGAAATGGGCCTCATCTCACCTGGAGGGCAAAACCTCCTGGATTTTCTAGAGTTACGGCAGGTGCTCTCGACTTACGACGGGGACCTCAGGGAACTGCTCTGGTGGCCTCAGGAAAGGCCAGTCCCCATGAGAGTTCCTCGGGGGCCTCTGGGGATTCCTCCCCCGTCGATGCCGGGGCCTAAGACCTTGTGTGGAGTCGGGGCCGGAACCTGAGGATTCCTCTCCAGTGCTGACATGGATCTTGGGGTAATTCTGGATTCTCCCCAGGGGAGTCAGTCCTCGTCTCGAATGCGGGCATGCATTGCGCTTTCCTCCAGAGCGGTAGCAGCAGTGTCACGCAGTCCGCCGCGTGGATCAAAGGATCTATGGTTTTCCCTCGAGTGTTTCCCACGAGGCTTTCCCACGAGGCTTTCCCACAGGGCTGTCCCACGTGCACACGTGGGGGAGTCGATCCTCGGCTTGAACCTCAAGGCAGTGCAGCGAAAACAGGTACCTCTGTAATGGACTGACACATCTGGGGGACTCTTGGAATGGTGGCACGACCCTGGAGTTCCTCTCGCCTTTCCTGTGGAGAGCGCCTCCTCTTGAGATGCGACGGGAACGCCGGGAATTCTTTCCCTACGAAACAGGGAAAGGATCCCTCATCTCGAGCTAGGAGGCGGAAACGGGGCTCCCCTGGATGTGTGCGGGACACCACGTGCTTCCTCTCGAGTGGAGACGGGTATGTCGGGGAACTTCTTGAGTTGCAGCAAGGGTGTGAAGGACCCTTTGGAAGTTCCAGTGGTTAGATGTGATTGGCCTCGAGAAGCCTCAGCTGAAATGGGCCTCATCTCGCCTGGAGGGCAAAACCTCCTGGATTTTCTCGAGTTGCGGCAGGTGCACTCGACTTACGACGGGGACCTCAGGGACCCGCTCTGGTGGCCTCAGGAAAGGCCAGTCCCCATGCGAGTTCCTCGGGGGCGTCTCGGGATTCCTCCCCCATCGATGCCGGGGCCTAAGACCTTGTGTGGAGTCGGGGCCGGAACCTGAGGATTCCTCTCCAGTGCTGACATGGATCTTGGGGTACTTCTGGAGTCTCCCCAGGGGAGTCAGTTCTCGTCTCGAATGCGGGCATGCACTTGCGCTTTCCTCCAGAGCGGTAGCAGCAGTGTCACGCAGTCCGCCGCGTGGATCAAAGGATCTATGGTTTTCCCTCTAGTCTTTCCCACGAGGCTTTCCCACGAGGCTTTCCCACAGGGCTGTCCCATGTGCACACGTGGTGGGAGTCGATCCTCGGCTTGAACGTCAAGGCAGTGCAGGGAAAACAGGTTCCTCTGGAATGGACTGACACATCTGGGGGACTCTTGGAATGGTGGCACGACCCTGGAGTTCCTCTCGCCTTTCCTGTGGAGAGCGCCTCCTCTTGAGATGCGACGGGAACGCCGGGAATTCTTTCCCTACGAAACAGGGAAAGGATCCCTCATCTCGAGCTAGGAGGCGGAAACGGGGCTCCCCTGGATGTGTGTGGGACCCCACGTGCTTCCTCTCGAGTGGAGACGGGTATGTCGGGGAACTTCTTGAGTTGCAGCAATGGTGTGAAGGACCCTTTGGAAGTTCCAGTGGTTAGATGTGATTGGCCTCGAGAAGCCTCAGCGGAAATGGGCCTCATCTCGCCTGGAGAGCAACACCTCCTGGATTTTCTCGAGTTGCTGCAGGTGCTCTCGACTTACGACGGGGACCTCAGGGACCCGCTCTGGTGGCCTCAGGAAAGGCCAGTCCCCATGCGAGTTCCTCGGGGGCCTCTCGGGATTCCTCTCCCGTCGATGCCGGGGCCTAAGACCTTGTGTGGAGTCGGGGCCCGAACCTGAGGATTCCTCTCCAGTGCTGACATGGATCTTGGGGTACTTCTGGAGTCTCCCCAGGGGAGTCAGTCCTCGTCTCGAATGCGGGCATGCACTTGCGCTTTCCTCCAGAGCGGTAGCAGCAGTGTCACGCAGTCCGCCGCGTGGATCAAAGGATCTATGGTTTTCCCTCGAGTCTTTCCCACGAGGCTTTCCCACGAGGCTTTCCCACAGGGCTGTCCCACGTGCACACGTGGTGGGAGTCGATCCTCGGCTTGATCGTCAAGGCAGTGCAGGGAAAACAGGTTCCTCTGGAATGCACTGACACATCTGGGGGACTCTTGGAATGTTGGCACGACCCTGGAGTTCCTCTCGCCTTTCCTGTGGAGAGCGCCTCCTCTTGAGATGCGACGGGAACGCCGGGAATTCTTTCCCTACGAAACAGGGAAAGGATCCCTCATCTCGAGCTAGGAGGCGGAAACGGGGCTCCCCTGGATGTGTGCGGGACACCACGTGCTTCCTCTCGAGTGGAGACGGGTATGTCGGGGAACTTCTTGAGTTGCAGCAAGGGTGTGAAGGACCCTTTGGAAGTTCCAGTGGTTAGATGTGATTGGCCTCGAGAAGCCTCAGCGGAAATGGGCCTCATCTCGCCTGGAGGGCAAAACCTCCTGGATTTTCTCGAGTTGCGGCAGGTGCTCTCGACTTACGACGGGGACCTCAGGGACCCGCTCTGGTGGCCTCAGGAAAGGCCAGTCCCCATGCGAGTTCCTCGGGGGCCTCTCGGGATTCCTCTCCCGTCTATGCCGGGGCCTAAGACCTTGTGTGGAGTCGGGGCCGGAACCTGAGGATTCCTCTCCAGTGCTGACATGGATCTTGGGGTACTTCTGGAGTCTCCCCAGGGGAGTCAGTCCTCGTCTCGAATGCGGGCATGCACTTGCGCTTTCCTCCAGAGCGGTAGCAGCAGTGTCACGCAGTCCGCCGCGTGGATCAAAGGATCTATGGTTTTCCCTCGAGTCTTTCCCAGGAGACTTTCCCACGAGGCTTTCCCACAGGGCTGTCCCACGTGCACACGTGGTGGGAGTCGATCCTCGGCTTGAACGTCAAGGCAGTGCAGGGAAAACAGGTTCCTCTGGAATGGACTGACACATCTGGGGGACTCTTGGAATGGTGGCACGACCCTGGAGTTCCTCTCGCCTTTCCTGTGGAGAGCGCCTCCTCTTGAGATGCGACGGGAACGCCGGGAATTCTTTCCCTACGAAACAGGGAAAGGATCCCTCATCTCGAGCTAGGAGGCGGAAACGGGGCTCCCCTGGATGTGTGCGGGACACCACGTGCTTCCTCTCGAGTGGAGACGGGTATGTCGGGGAACTTCTTGAGTTGCAGCAAGGGTGTGAAGGACCCTTTGGAAGTTCCAGTGGTTAGATGTGATTGGCCTCGAGAAGCCTCAGCGGAAATGGGCCTCATCTCGCCTGGAGGGCAAAACCTCCTGGATTTTCTCGAGTTGAGGCAGGTGCTCTCGACTTACGACGGGGACCTCAGGGACCCGCTCTGGTGGCCTCAGGAAAGGCCAGTCCCCATGCGAGTTCCTCGGGGGCCTCTCGGGATTCCTCTCCCGTCGATGCCGGGGCCTAAGACCTTGTGTGGAGTCGGGGCCGGAACCTGAGGATTCCTCTCCAGTGCTGACATGGATCTTGGGGTACTTCTGGAGTCTCCCCAGGGGAGTCAGTCCTCGTCTCGAATGCGGGCATGTACTTGCGCTTTTCTCCAGAGCGGTAGCAGGAGTGTCACGCATTCCGCCGCGTGGATCAAAGGATCTATGGTTTTCCCTCGAGTCTTTCCCACGAGGCTTTCCCACGAGGCTTTCCCACAGGGCTGTCCCACGTGCACACGTGGTGGGAGTCGATCCTCGGCTTGAACGTCAAGGCAGTGCAGGGAAAACAGGTTCCTCTGGAATGGACTGACACATCTGGGGGACTCTTGGAATGGTGTCTCGACCCTGGAGTTTCTCTCGCCTTTCCTGTGGAGAGCGCCTCCTCTTGAGATGCGACGGGAACGCCGGGAATTCTTTCCCTACGAAACAGGGAAAGGATCCCTCATCTCGAGCTAGGAGGCGGAAACGGGGCTCCCCTGGATGTGTGCGGGACCCCACGTGCTTCCTCTCGAGTGGAGACGGGTATGTCGGGGAACGTCTTGAGTTGCAGCAATGGTGTGAAGGACCCTTTGGAAGTTCCAGTGGTTAGATGTGATTGGCTTCGAGAAGCCTCAGCGGAAATGGGCCTCATCTCGCCTGGAGGGCAAAACCTCGTGGATTTTCTCGAGTTGCGGCAGGTGCTCTCGACTTACGACGGGGACCTCAGGGACCCGCTCTGGTGGCCTCAGGAAAGGCCAGTCCCCATGCGAGTTCCTCGGGGGCCTCTCGGGATTCCTCTCCCGTCGATGCCGGGGCCTAAGACCTTGTGTGGAGTCGGGGCCGGAACCTGAGGATTACTCTCCAGTGCTGACATGGATCTTGGGGTACTTCTGGAGTCTCCCCAGGGGAGTCAGTCCTCGTCTCGAATGCGGGCATGCACTTGCGCTTTCCTCCAGAGCGGTAGCAGCAGTGTCACGCAGTCCGCCGCGTGGATCAAAGGATCTATGGTTTTCCCTCGAGTCTTTCCCACGAGGCTTTCCCACGAGGCTTTCCCACAGGGCTGTCCCACGTGCACACGTGGTGGGAGTCGATCCTCGGCTTGAACGTCAAGGCAGTGCAGGGAAAACAGGTTCCTCTGGAATGGACTGACACATCTGGGGGACTCTTGGAATGGTGGCACGACCCTGGAGTTCCTCTCGCCTTTCCTGTGGAGAGCGCCTCCTCTTGAGATGCGACGGGAACGCCGGGAATTCTTTCCCTACGAAACAGGGAAAGGATCCCTCATCTCGAGCTAGGAGGCGGAAACGGGGCTCCCCTGGATGTGTGCGGGACACCACGTGCTTCCTCTCGAGTGGAGACGGGTATGTCGGGGAACTTCTTGAGTTGCAGCAATGGTGTGAAGGACCCTTTGGAAGTTCCAGTGGTTAGATGTGATTGGCCTCGAGAAGCCTCAGCGGAAATGGGCCTCATCTCGCCTGGAGGGCAAAACCTCCTGGATTTTCTCGAGTTGCGGCAGGTGCTCTCGACTTACGACGGGGACCTCAGGGACCCGCTCTGGTGGCCTCAGGAAAGGCCAGTCCCCATGCGAGTTCCTCGGGGGCCTCTCGGGATTCCTCTCCCGTCGATGCCGGGGCCTAAGACCTTGTGTGAAGTCGGGGCCGGAACCTGAGGATTCCTCTCCAGTGCTGACATGGATCTTGGGGTACTTCTGGAGTCTCCCCAGGGGAGTCAGTCCTCGTCTCGAATGCGGGCATGCACTTGCGCTTTCCTCCAGAGCGGTAGCAGCAGTGTCACGCAGTCCGCCGCGTGGATCAAAGGATCTATGGTTTTCCCTCGAATCTTTCCCAGGAGGCTTTCCCACGAGGCTTTCCCACAGGGCTGTCCCACGTGCACACGTGGTGGGAGTCGATCCTCGGCTTGAACGTCAAGGCAGTGCAGGGAAAACAGGTTCCTCTGGAATGGACTGACACATCTGGGGGACTCTTGGAATGGTGTCTCGACCCTGGAGTTTCTCTCGCCTTTCCTGTGGAGAGCTCCTCCTCTTGAGATGCGACGGGAACGCCGGGAATTCTTTCCCTACGAAACAGGGAAAGGATCCCTCATCTCGAGCTAGGAGGCGGAAACGGGGCTCCCCTGGATGTGTGCGGGACCCCACGTGCTTCCTCTCGAGTGGAGACGGGTATGTCGGGGAACTTCTTGAGTTGCAGCAATGGTGTGAAGGACCCTTTGGAAGTTCCAGTGGTTAGATGTGATTGGCCTCGAGAAGCCTCAGCGGAAATGGGCCTCATCTCGCCTGGAGGGCAAAACCTCCTGGATTTTCTCGAGTTGCGGCAGGTGCTCTCGACTTACGACGGGGACCTCAGGGACCCGCTCTGGTGGCCTCAGGAAAGGCCAATCCCCATGCGAGTTCCTCGAGGGCCTCTCGGGATTCCTCTCCCGTCTATGCCCGGGCCTAAGACCTTGTGTGGAGTCCGGGCCGGAACCTGAGGATTCCTCCCCAGTGCTGACATGGATCTTTGGGTACTTCTGGAGTCTCCCCAGGGGAGTCAGTCCTCGTCTCGAATGCGGGCATGCACTTTCGCTTTCCTCCAGAGCGGTAGCAGCAGTGTCACGCAGTCCGCCGCGTGGATCAAAGGATCTATGGTTTTCCCTTGAGTCTTTCCCACGAGGCTTTCCCACAGGGCTGTCCCACGTGCACACGTGGTGGGAGTCGATCCTCGGCTTGAACGTCAAGGCAGTGCAGGGAAAACAGGTTCCTCTGGAATGGACTGACACATCTGGGGGACTCTTGGAATGGTGTCACGACCCTGGAGTTCCTCTCGCCTTTCCTGTGGAGAGCGCCTCCTCTTGAGATGCGACGGGAACGCCGGGAATTCTTTCCCTACGAAACAGGGAAAGGATCCCTCATCTCGAGCTAGGAGGCGGAAACGGGGCTCCCCTGGATGTGTGCGGGACCCCACGTGCTTCCTCTCGAGTGGAGACGGGTATGTTGGGGAACTTCTTGAGTTGCAGCAAGGGTGTGAAGGACCCTTTGGAAGTTCCAGTGGTTAGATGTGATTGGCCTCGAGAAGCCTCAGCGGAAATGGGCCTCATCTCGCCTGGAGGGCAAAACCTCCTGGATTTTCTCGAGTTGCGGCAGGTGCTCTCGACTTACGACGGGGACTTCAGGGACCCGCTCTGGTGGCCTCAGGAAAGGCCAGTCCCCATGCTAGTTCCTCGGGGGACTCTCGGGATTCCTCTCCCGTCGATGCCGGGGCCTAAGACCTTGTGTGGAGTCGGGGCCGGAACCTGAGGATTCCTCTCCAGTGCTGACATGGATCTTGGGGTACTTCTGGAGTCTCCCCAGGGGAGTCAGTCCTCGTCTCGAATGCGGGCATGCATTGCGCTTTCCTCCAGAGCGGTAGCAGCAGTGTCACGCAGTCCGCCGCGTGGATCAAAGGATCTATGGTTTTCCCTCGAGTCTTTCCCACGAGGCTTTCCCACGAGGCTTTCCCACAGGGCTGTCCCACGTGCACACGTGGTGGGAGTGGATCCTCGGCTTGAACGTCAAGGCAGTGCAGGGAAAACAGGTTCCTCTGGAATGGACTGACACATCTGGGGGACTCTTGGAATGGTGGCACGACCCTGGAGTTCCTCTCGCCTTTCCTGTGGAGAGCGCCTCCTCTTGAGATGCGACGGGAACGCCGGGAATTCTTTCCCTACGAAACAGGGAAAGGATCCCTCATCTCGAGCTAGGAGGCGGAAACGGGGCTCCCCTGGATGTGTGCGGGACACCACGTGCTTCCTCTCGAGTGCAGACGGGTATGTCGGGGAAGTTCTTGAGTTGCAGCAAGGGTGTGAAGGACCCTTTGGAAGTTCCAGTGGTTAGATGTGATTGGCCTCGAGAAGCCTCAGCGGAAATGGGCCTCATCTCACCTGGAGGGCAAAACCTCCTGGATTTTCTAGAGTTACGGCAGGTGCTCTCGACTTACGACGGGGACCTCAGGGAACTGCTCTGGTGGCCTCTGGAAAGGCCAGTCCCCATGCGAGTTCCTCGGGGGCCTCTGGGGATTCCTCCCCCGTCGATGCCGGGGCCTAAGACCTTGGGTGGAGTCGGGGCCGGAACCTGAGGATTCCTCTCCAGTGCTGACATGGATCTTGGGGTAATTCTGGATTCTCCCCAGGGGAGTCAGTCCTCGTCTCGAATGCGGGCATGCATTGCGCTTTCCTCCAGAGCGGTAGCAGCAGTGTCACGCAGTCCGCCGCGTGGATCAAAGGATCTATGGTTTTCCCTCGAGTGTTTCCCACGAGGCTTTCCCACAGGGCTGTCCCATGTGCACACGTGGTGGGAGTCGATCCTCGGCTTGAACGTCAAGGCAGTGCAGGGAAAACAGGTTCCTCTGGAATGGACTGACACATCTGGGGGACTCTTGGAATGGTGGCACGACCCTGGAGTTCCTCTCGCCTTTCCTGTGGAGAGCGCCTCCTCTTGAGATGCGACGGGAACGCCGGGAATTCTTTCCCTACGAAACAGGGAAAGGATCCCTCATCTCGAGCTAGGAGGCGGAAACGGGGCTCCCCTGGATGTGTGCGGGACCCCACGTGCTTCCTCTCGAGTGGAGACGGGTATGTCGGGGAAGTTCTTGAGTTGCAGCAATGGTGTGAAGGACCCTTTGGAAGTTCCAGTGGTTAGATGTGATTGGCTTCGAGAAGCCTCAGCGGAAATGGGCCTCATCTCGCCTGGAGGGCAAAACCTCCTGGATTTTCTCGAGTTGCGGCAGGTGCTCTCGACTTACGACGGGGACCTCAGGGACCCGCTCTGGTGGCCTCAGGAAAGGCCAATCCCCATGCGAGTTCCTCGAGGGCCTCTCGGGATTCCTCTCCCGTCGATGCCGGGGCCTAAGACCTTGTGTGGAGTCGGGGCCCGAACCTGAGGATTCCTCTCCAGTGCTGACATGGATCTTGGGGTACTTCTGGAGTCTCCCCAGGGGAGTCAGTCCTCGTCTCGAATGCGGGCATGCACTTGCGCTTTCCTCCAGAGCGGTAGCAGCAGTGTCACGCAGTCCGCCGCGTGGATCAAAGGATCTATGGTTTTCCCTCGAGTGTTTCCCACGAGGCTTTCCCACGAGGCTTTCCCACAGGGCTGTCCCACGTGCACACGTGGGGGAGTCGATCCTCGGCTTGAACCTCAAGGCAGTGCAGGGAAAACAGGTTCCTCTGGAATGGACTGACACATCTGGGGGACTCTTGGAATGGTGTCACGACCCTGGAGTTCCTCTCGCCTTTCCTGTGGAGAGCGCCTCCTCTTGAGATGCGACGGGAACGCCGGAAATTCTTTCCCTACGAAACAGGGAAAGGATCCCTCATCTCGAGCTAGGAGGCGGAAACGGGGCTCCCCTGGATGTGTGCGGGACACCACGTGCTTCCTCTCGAGTGGAGACGGGTATGTCGGGGGACTTCTTGAGTTGCAGCAAGGGTGTGAAGGACCCTTTGGAAGTTCCAGTGGTCAGATGTGATTGGCCTCGAGAAGCCTCAGCGGAAATGGGCCTCATCTCGCCTGGAGGGAAAAACCTCCTGGATTTTCTCGAGTTGCGGCAGGTGCTCTCGACTTACGACGGGGACCTCAGGGACCCGCTCTGGTGGCCTCAGGAAAGGCCAGTCCCCATGCGAGTTCCTCGGGGGCCTCTCGGGATTCCTCTCCCGTCGATGCCGGGGCCTAAGACCTTGTGTGGAGTCGGGGCCGGAACCTGAGGATTCCGCTCCAGTGCTGACATGGATCTTGGGGTACTTCTGGAGTCTCCCCAGGGGAGTCAGTCCTCGTCTCGAATGCGGGCATGCACTTGCGCTTTCCTCCAGAGCGGTAGCAGCAGTGTCACGCAGTCCGCCGCGTGGATCAAAGGATCTATGGTTTTCCCTCGAGTCTTTCCCACGAGTCTTTCCCACGAGGCTTTCCCACAGGGCTGTCCCACGTGCACACGTGGTGGGAGTCGATCCTCTGCTTGAACGTCAAGGCAGTGCAGGGAAAACAGGTTCCTCTGGAATGGACTGACACATCTGGGGGACTCTTGGAATGGTGGCACGACCCTGGAGTTCCTCTCGCCTTTCCTGTGGAGAGCGCCTCCTCTTGAGATGCGACGGGAACGCCGGGAATTCTTTCCCTACGAAAAAGGGAAAGGATCCCTCATCTCGAGCTAGGAGGCGGAAACGGGGCTCCCCTGGATGTGTGCGGGACCCACGTGCTTCCTCTCGAGTGGAGACGGGTATGTCGGGGAACTTCTTGAGTTGCAGCAATGGTGTGAAGGACCCTTTGGAAGTTCCAGTGATTAGACGTGATTAGCCTCGAGAAGCCTCAGCGGAAATGGGCCTCATCTCGCCTGGAGGGCAAAACCTCCTGGATTTTCTCTAGTTGCGGCAGGTGCTCTCGACTTACGACGGGGACCTCAGGGACCCGCTCTGGTGGCCTCAGGAAAGGCCAGTCCCCATGCGAGTTCCTCGGGGGTCTCTCGGGATTCCTCTCCCGTCGATGCCGGGGCCTAAGACCTTGTGTGGAGTCGGGGCCGGAACCTGAGGATTCCTCTCCAGTGCTGACATGGATCTTGGGGTACTTCTGGAGTCTCCCCAGGGGAGTCAGTCCTCGTCTCGAATGCGGGCATGCACTTGCGCTTTCCTCCAGAGCGGTAGCAGCAGTGTCACGCAGTCCGCCGCGTGGATCAAAGGATCTATGATTTTCCCTCGAGTCTTTCCCACGAGGCTTTCCCACGAGGCTTTCCCACAGGGCTGTCCCACGTGCACACGTGGTGGGAGTCGATCCTCGGCTTGAACGTCAAGGCAGTGCAGGGAAAACAGGTTCCTCTGGAATGGACTGACTCATCTGGGGGACTCTTGGAATGGTGTCTCGACCCTGGAGTTCCTCTCGCCTTAACTGTGGAGAGCGCCTCCTCTTGAGATGCGACGGGAACGCCGGGAATTCTTTCCCTACGAAACAGGGAAAGGATCCCTCATCTCGAGCTAGGAGGCGGAAACGGGGCTCCCCTGGATGTGTGCGGGACCCCACGTGCTTCCTCTCGAGTGCAGACATGTATGTCGGGGAACTTTTTGAGTTGCAGCAATGGTGTGAAGGACCATTTGGAAGTTCCAGTGGTTAGACGTGATTAGCCTCGAGAAGCCTCAGCGGAAATGGGCCTCATCTCGCCTGGAGGGCAAAACCTCCTGGATTTTCTCGAGTTGCGGCAGGTGCTCTCGACTTACGACGGGGACCTCAGGGACCCGCTCTGGTGGCCTCAGGAAAGGCCAGTCCCCATGCGAGTTCCTCGGGGGCCTCTCGGGATTCCTCTCCCGTCGATGCCGGGGCCTAAGACCTTGTGTGGAGTCGGGGCCGGAACCTGAGGATTCCTCTCCAGTGCTGACATGGATCTTGGGGTACTTCTGGAGTCTCCCCAGGGGAGTCAGTCCTCGTCTCGAATGCGGGCATGCACTTGCGCTTTCCTCCAGAGCGGTAGCAGCAGTGTCACGCAGTCCGCCGCGTGGATCAAAGGATCTATGGTTTTCCCTCGAGTCTTTCCCACGAGGCTTTCCCACGAGGCTTTCCCACAGGGCTGTCCCACGTGCACACGTGGTGGGAGTCGATCCTCGGCTTGAACGTCAAGGCAGTGCAGGGAAAACAGGTTCGTCTGGAATGGACTGACTCATCTGGGGACTCTTGGAATGGTGGCACGAGCCTGGAGTTCCTCTCGCCTTTCCTGTGGAGAGCGCCTCCTCTTGAGATGCGACGGGAACCCCGGGAATTCTTTCCCTACGAAAAAGGGAAAGGATCCCTCATCTCGAGCTAGGAGGCGGAAACGGGGCTCCCCTGGATGTGTGCGGGACCCCACGTGCTTCCTCTCGAGTGGAGACTGGTATGTCGGGGAACTTCTTGAGTTGCAGCAAGGGTGTGAAGGACCCTTTGGAAGTTCCAGTGGTTAGATGTGATTGGCCTCGAGAAGCCTCAGCGGAAATGGGCCTCATCTCGCCTGGAGGGAAAAACCTCCTGGATTTTCTCGAGTTGCGGCAGGTGCTCTCGACTTACGACGGGGACCTCAGGGACCCTCTCTGGTGGCCTCAGGAAAGGCCAGTCCCCATGCGAGTTCCTCGGGGGCCTCTCGGGATTCCTCTCCCGTCGATGCCGGGGCCTAAGACCTTGTGTGGAGTCGGGGCCGGAACCTGAGGATTCCGCTCCAGTGCTGACATGGATCTTGGGGTACTTCTGGAGTCTCCCCAGGGGAGTCAGTCCTCGTCTCGAATGCGGGCATGCACTTGCGCTTTCCTCCAGAGCGGTAGCAGCAGTGTCACGCAGTCCGCCGCGTGGATCAAAGGATCTATGGTTTTCCCTCGAGTCTTTCCCACGAGGCTTTCCCACGAGGCTTTCCCACAGGGCTGTCCCACGTGCACACGTGGTGGGAGTCGATCCTCGGCTTCAACGTCAAGGCAGTGCAGGGAAAACAGGTTCCTCTGGAATGGACTGACACATCTGGGGGACTCTTGGAATGGTGTCACGACCCTGGAGTTCCTCTCGCCTTTCCTGTGGAGAGCGCCACCTCTTGAGATGCGACGGGAACGCCGGGAATTCTTTCCCTACGAAACAGGGAAAGGATCCCTCATCTCGAGCTAGGAGGCGGAAACGGGGCTCCCCTGGATGTGTGCGGGACCCCACGTGCTTCCTCTCGAGTGGAGACGGGTATGTCGGGGAACTTCTTGAGTTGCAGCAAGGGTGTGAAGGACCCTTTGGAAGTTCCAGTGGTTAGATGTGATTGGCCTCGAGAAGCCTCATCGGAAATGGGCCTCATCTCGCCTGGAGGGAAAAACCTCCTGGATTTTCTCGAGTTGCGGCAGGTGCTCTCGACTTACGACGGGGACCTCAGGGACCCGCTCTGGTGGCCTCAGGAAAGGTCATTCCCCATGCTAGTTCCTCGGGGGCCTCTCGGGATTCCTCTCCCGTCGATGCCGGGGCCTAAGACCTTGTGTGGAGTCGGGGCCGGAACCTGAGGATTCCGCTCCAGTGCTGACATGGATCTTGGGGTACTTCTGGAGTCTCCCCAGGGGAGTCAGTTCTCGTCTCGAATGCGGGCATGCACTTGCGCTTTCCTCCAGAGCGGTAGCAGCAGTGTCACGCAGTCCGCCGCGTGGATCAAAGGATCTATGGTTTTCCCTCGAGTCTTTCCCACGAGGCTTTCCCACGAGGCTTTCCCACAGGGCTGTCCCACGTGCACACGTGGTGAGAGTCGATCCTCGGCTTGAACGTCAAGGCAGTGCAGGGAAAACAGGTTCCTCTGGAATGGACTGACACATCTGGGGGACTCTTGGAATGGTGGCACGACCCTGGAGTTCCTCTCGCCTTTCCTGTGGAGAGCGCCTCCTGTTGATATGCGACGGGAACGCCGGGAATTCTTTCCCTACGAAACAGGGAAAGGATCCCTCATCTCGAGCTAGGAGGCGGAAACGGGGCTCCCCTGGATGAGTGCGGGATGCCACGTGCTTCCTCTCGAGTGGAGACGGGTATGTCGGGGAACTTATTGAGTTGCAGCAATGGTGTGAAGGACCCTTTGGAAGTTCCAGTGGTTAGATGTGATTGGCCTCGAGAAGCCTCAGCGGAAATGGGCCTCATCTCGCCTGGAGGGCAAAACCTCCTGGATTTTCTCGAGTTGCGGCAGGTGCTCTCGACTTACGTCGGGGACCTCAGGGACCCGCTCTGGTGGCCTCAGGAAAGGCCAGTCCCCATGCGAGTTCCTCGGGGGCCTCTCGGGATTCCTCTCCCGTCGATGCCGGGGCCTAAGACCTTGTGTGGAGTCGGGGCCGGAACCTGAGGATTCCTCTCCAGTGCTGACATGGATCTTGGGGTACTTCTGGAGTCTCCCCAGGGGAGTCAGTCCTCGTCTCGAATGCGGGCATGCACTTGCGCTTTCCTCCAGAGCGGTAGCAGCAGTGTCACTCAGTCCGCCGCGTGGATCAAAGGATCTATGGTTTTCCCTCGAGTCTTTCCCACGAGGCTTTCCCACGAGGCTTTCCCACAGGGCTGTCCCACGTGCACACGTGGTGGGAGTCGATCCTCGGCTTGAACGTCAAGGCAGTGCAGGGAAAACAGGTTCCTCTGGAATGGACTGACACATCTGGGGGACTCTTGGAATGATGTCACGACCCTGGAGTTCCTCTCACCTTTCCTGTGGAGCGCGCCTCCTCTTGAGATGCGACGGGAACGCCGGGAATTCTTTCCCTACGAAACAGGGAAAGGATCCCTCATCTCGAGCTAGGAGGCGGAAACCGGGCTCCACTGGATGTGTGCGGGACCCCACGTGCTTCCTCTCGAGTGGAGACGGGTATGTCGGGGAACTTCTTGAGTTGCAGCAAGGGTGTGAAGGACCCTTTGGAAGTTCCAGTGGTTAGACGTGATTAGCCTCGAGAAGCCTCAGCGGAAATGGGCCTCATCTCGCCTGGAGGGCAAAACCTCCTGGATTTTCTCGAGTTGCGGCAGGTGCTCTCGACTTACGACGGGGACCTCAGGGACCCGCTCTGATGGCCTCAGGAAAGGCCAGTCATCATGCGAGTTCCTCGGGGGCGTCTCGGGATTCCTCTCCCGTCGATGCCGGGTCCTAAGACCTTGTGTGGAGTCGGGGCCGGAACCTGAGGATTCCTCTCCAGTGCTGACATGGATCTTGGGGTACTTTTGGAGTCTCCCCAGGGGAGTCAGTCCTCGTCTCGAATGCGGGCATGCACTTGCGCTTTCCTCCAGAGCGGTAGCAGCAGTGTCACGCAGTCCGCCGCGTGGATCAAAGGATCTATGGTTTTCCCTGGAGTCTTTCCCACGAGGCTTTCCCACGAGGCTTTCCCACAGGGCTGTCCCACGTGCACACGTGGTGGGAGTCGATCCTCGGCTTGAACGTCAAGGCAGTGCAGGGAAAACAGGTTCCTCTGGAATGGACTGACACATCTGGGGGACTCTTGGAATGGTGTCACGACCCTGGAGTTCCTCTCGCCTTTCCTGTGGAGAGCGCCTCCTCTTGAGATGCGACGGGAACGCCGGGAATTCTTTCCCTAAGAAACAGGGAAAGGATCCCTCATCTCGAGCTAGGAGGCGGAAACGGGGCTCCCCTGGATGTGTGCGGGACCCCACGTGTTTCCTCTCGAGTGGAGACGGGTATGTCGGGGAACTTCTTCAGTTGCAGCAATGGTGTGAAGGACCCTTTGGAAGTTCCAGTGGTTAGATGTGGTTGGCCTCGAGAACCCTCAGCGGAAATGGGCCTCATCTCACCTGGAGGGCAAAACCTCCTGGATTTTCTAGAGTTGCGGCAGGTGCTCTCGACTTAAGACGGGGACCTCAGGGAACCGCTCTGGTGGCCTCAGGAAAGGCCAGTCCCCATGCGAGTTCCTCGGGGGCGTCTCGGGATTCCTCTCCCGTCGATGCCAGGGCCTCAGACCTTGTGTGGAGTCGGGGCCGGAACCTGAGGATTCCTCTCCAGTGCTGACATGGATTTTGGGGTACTTCTGGAGTCTCCCCAGGGGAGTCAGTCCTCGTCTCGAATGCGGGCATGCATTGTGCTTTCCTCCAGAGCGATAGCAGCAGTGTCACGCAGTCCGCCGCGTGGATCAAAGGATCTATGGTTTTCCCTCGAGTCTTTCCCACGAGGCTTTCCCACGAGGCTTTCCCACAGGGCTGTTCCACGTGCACACGTGGTGGGAGTCGATCCTCGGCTTGAACGTCAAGGCAGTGCAGGGAAAACAGGTTCCTCTGGAATGGACTGACACATCTGGGGGACTCTTGGAATGGTGGCACGACCCTGGAGTTCCTCTCGCATTTCCTGTGGAGAGCGCCTCCTCTTGAGATGCGACGGGAACGCCGGGAATTCTTTCCCTACGAAACAGGGAAAGGATCCCTCATCTCAAGCTAGGAGGCGGAAACGGGGCTCCCCTGATGTGTGCGGGACCCCACGTGCTTCCTCTCGAGTGGAGACGGGTATGTCGGGGAACTTCTTGAGTTGCAGCAAGGGTGTGAAGGACCCTTTGGAAGTTCCAGTGGTTAGATGTGATTGGCCTCGAGAAGCCTCAGCGGAAATGGGCCTCATCTCGCCTGGAGGGCAAAACCTCCTGGATTTTCTCGAGTTGCGGCAGGTGCTCTCGACTTACGACGGGGACCTCAGGGACCCGTTCTGGTGGCCTCAGGAAAGGCCAGTCCCCATGCGAGTTCCTCGGGGGCCTCTCGGGATTCCTCTCCCGTCGATGCCGGGGCCTAAGACCTTGTGTGGAGTCGGGGCCGGAACCTGAGGATTCCTCTCCAGTGCTGACATGGATCTTGGGGTACTTCTGAAGTCTCCCCAGGGGAGTCAGTCCTCGTCTCCAATGCGAGCATGCACTTGCGCTTTCCTCCAGAGCGGTAGCAGCAGTGTCACGCAGTCCGCCGCATGGATCAAAGGATCCATGGTTTTCCCTCGAGTCTTTCCCACGAGGCTTGCCCACGAGGCTTTCCCACAGGGCTGTCCCACGTGCACACGTGGTGGGAGTCGATCCTTGGCTTGAACGTCAAGGCAGTGCAGGAAAAACAGGTTCCTCTGGAATGGACTGACACATCTGGGGGACTCTTGGAATGGTGGCACGACCCTGGAGTTCCTCTCGCCTTTCCTGTGGAGAGCGCCTCCTCTTGAGATGCGACGGGAACGCCGGGAATTCTTTCCCTACGAAACAGGGAAGGATCCCTCATCTCGAGCTAGGAGGCGGAAACGGGGCTCCCCTGGATGTGTGCGGGACCCCACGTGCTTCCTCTCGAGTGGAGACGGGTATGTCGGGGAACTTCTTGAGTTGCAGCAATGGTGTGAAGGACCCTTTGGAAGTTCCAGTGGTTAGATGTGATTGGCCTCGAGAAGCCTCAGCGGAAATGGGCCTCATCTCGCCTGGAGAGCAAAACCTCCTGGATTTTCTCGAGTTGCGGCAGGTGCTCTCGACTTACGACGGGGACCCCAGGGACCCGTTCTGGTGGCCTCAGGAAAGGCCAGTCGCCATGCGAGTTCCTCGGGGTCCTCTCGGGATTCCTCTCCCGTCGATGCCGGGGCCTAAGACCTTGTGTGGAGTCGGGACCGGAACCTGAGGATTCCTCTCCAGTGCTGACATGGATCTTGGGGTACTTCTGGAGTCTCCCCAGGGGAGTCAGTCCTCGTCTCGAATGCGGGCATGCACTTGCGCTTTCCTCCAGAGCGGTAGCAGCAGTGTCACGCAGTCCGCCGCGTGGATCAAAGGATCTATGATTTTCCCTCGAGTCTTTCCCACGAGACTTTCCCACGAGGCTTTCCCACAGGGCTGTCCCACGTGCACACGTGGTGGGAGTCGATCCTCGCCTTGAACGTCAACGCAGTGCAGGGAAAACAGGTTCCTCTGGAAACGACTGACACATCTGGGGGACTCTTGGAATGGTGTCACGACCATGGAGTTCCTCTCGCCTCTCCTGTGGAGAGCGCCTCCTCTTGAGATGCGACGGGAACGTCGGGAATTCTTTCCCTACGGAACAGGGAAAGGATCCCTCATCTCGAGCTAGGAGGCGGAAACGGGGCTCCCCTGGATGTGTGCGGGACACCACGTGCTTCCTCTCGAGTGCAGACGGGTATGTCGGGGACCTTCTTGAGTTGCAGCAAGGGTGTGAAGGACCCTTTGGAAGTTCCAGTGGTTAGATGTGATTGGCCTCGAGAAGCCTCAGCGGAAATGGGCCTCATCTCACCTGGAGGGCAAAACCTCCTGGATTTTCTAGAGTTACGGCAGGTGCTCTCGACTTACGACGGGGACCTCAGGGAACTGCTCTGGTGGCCTCTGGAAAGGCCAGTCCCCATGCGAGTTCCTCGGGGGCCTCTGGGGATTCCTCCCCCGTCGATGCCGGGGCCTAAGACCTTGTGTGGAGTCGGGGCCGGAACCTGAGGATTCCTCTCCAGTGCTGACATGGATCTTGGGGTAATTCTGGATTCTCCCCAGGGGAGTCAGTCCTCGTCTCGAATGCGGGCATGCATTGCGCTTTCCTCCAGAGCGGTAGCAGCAGTGTCACGCAGTCCGCCGCGTGGATCAAAGGATCTATGGTTTTCCCTCGAGTGTTTCCCACGAGGCTTTCCCACAGGGCTGTCCCATGTGCACACGTGGTGGGAGTCGATCCTCGGCTTGAACGTCAAGGCAGTGCAGGGAAAACAGGTTCCTCTGGAATGGACTGACACATCTGGGGGACTCTTGGAATGGTGGCACGACCCTGGAGTTCCTCTCGCCTTTCCTGTGGAGAGCGCCTCCTCTTGAGATGCGACGGGAACGCCGGGAATTCTTTCCCTACGAAACAGGGAAAGGATCCCTCATCTCGAGCTAGGAGGCGGAAACGGGGCTCCCCTGGATGTGTGCGGGACCCCACGTGCTTCATCTCGAGTGGAGACGGGTATGTCGGGGAAGTTCTTGAGTTGCAGCAATGGTGTGAAGGACCCTTTGGAAGTTCCAGTGGTTAGATGTGATTGGCTTCGAGAAGCCTCAGCGAAAATGGGCCTCATCTCGCCTGGAGGGCAAAACCTCCTGGATTTTCTCGAGTTGCGGCAGGTGCTCTCGACTTACGACGGGGACCTCAGGGACCCGCTCTGGTGGCCTCAGGAAAGGCCAATCCCCATGCGAGTTCCTCGAGGGCCTCTCGGGATTCCTCTCCCGTCGATGCCGGGGCCTAAGACCTTGTGTGGAGTCGGGGCCCGAACCTGAGGATTCCTCTCCAGTGCTGACATGGATCTTGGGGTACTTCTGGAGTCTCCCCAGGGGAGTCAGTCCTCGTCTCGAATGCGGGCATGCACTTGCGCTTTCCTCCAGAGCGGTAGCAGCAGTGTCACGCAGTCCGCCGCGTGGATCAAAGGATCTATGGTTTTCCCTCGAGTGTTTCCCACGAGGCTTTCCCACGAGGCTTTCCCACAGGGCTGTCCCACGTGCACACGTGGGGGAGTCGATCCTCGGCTTGAACCTCAAGGCAGTGCAGGGAAAACAGGTTCCTCTGGAATGGACTGACACATCTGGGGGACTCTTGGAATGGTGTCACGACCCTGGAGTTCCTCTCGCCTTTCCTGTGGAGAGCGCCTCCTCTTGAGATGCGACGGGAACGCCGGAAATTCTTTCCCTACGAAACAGGGAAAGGATCCCTCATCTCGAGCTAGGAGGCGGAAACGGGGCTCCCCTGGATGTGTGCGGGACACCACGTGCTTCCTCTCGAGTGGAGACGGGTATGTCGGGGGACTTCTTGAGTTGCAGCAAGGGTGTGAAGGACCCTTTGGAAGTTCCAGTGGTCAGATGTGATTGGCCTCGAGAAGCCTCAGCGGAAATGGGCCTCATCTCGCCTGGAGGGAAAAACCTCCTGGATTTTCTCGAGTTGCGGCAGGTGCTCTCGACTTACGACGGGGACCTCAGGGACCCGCTCTGGTGGCCTCAGGAAAGGCCAGTCCCCATGCGAGTTCCTCGGGGGCCTCTCGGGATTCCTCTCCCGTCGATGCCGGGGCCTAAGACCTTGTGTGGAGTCGGGGCCGGAACCTGAGGATTCCGCTCCAGTGCTGACATGGATCTTGGGGTACTTCTGGAGTCTCCCCAGGGGAGTCAGTCCTCGTCTCGAATGCGGGCATGCACTTGCGCTTTCCTCCAGAGCGGTAGCAGCAGTGTCACGCAGTCCGCCGCGTGGATCAAAGGATCTATGGTTTTCCCTCGAGTCTTTCCCACGAGGCTTTCCCACGAGGCTTTCCCACAGGGCTGTCCCACGTGCACACGTGGTGGGAGTCGATCCTCTGCTTGAACGTCAAGGCAGTGCAGGGAAAACAGGTTCCTCTGGAATGGACTGACACATCTGGGGGACTCTTGGAATGGTGGCACGACCCTGGAGTTCCTCTCGCCTTTCCTGTGGAGAGCGCCTCCTCTTGAGATGCGACGGGAACGCCGGGAATTCTTTCCCTACGAAAAAGGGAAAGGATCCCTCATCTCGAGCTAGGAGGCGGAAACGGGGCTCCCCTGGATGTGTGCGGGACCCACGTGCTTCCTCTCGAGTGGAGACGGGTATGTCGGGGAACTTCTTGAGTTGCAGCAATGGTGTGAAGGACCCTTTGGAAGTTCCAGTGATTAGACGTGATTAGCCTCGAGAAGCCTCAGCGGAAATGGGCCTCATCTCGCCTGGAGGGCAAAACCTCCTGGATTTTCTCGAGTTGCGGCAGGTGCTCTCGACTTACGACGGGGACCTCAGGGACCCGCTCTGGTGGCCTCAGGAAAGGCCAGTCCCCATGCGAGTTCCTCGGGGGCCTCTCGGGATTCCTCTCCCGTCGATGCCGGGGCCTAAGACCTTGTGTGGAGTCGGGGCCGGAACCTGAGGATTCCTCTCCAGTGCTGACATGGATCTTGGGGTACTTCTGGAGTCTCCCCAGGGGAGTCAGTCCTCGTCTCGAATGCGGGCATGCACTTGCGCTTTCCTCCAGAGCGGTAGCAGCAGTGTCACGCAGTCCGCCGCGTGGATCAAAGGATCTATGGTTTTCCCTCGAGTCTTTCCCACGAGGCTTTCCCACGAGGCTTTCCCACAGGGCTGTCCCACGTGCACACGTGGTGGGAGTCGATCCTCGGCTTGAACGTCAAGGCAGTGCAGGGAAAACAGGTTCCTCTGGAATGGACTGACTCATCTGGGGACTCTTGGAATGGTGGCACGAGCCTGGAGTTCCTCTCGCCTTTCCTGTGGAGAGCGCCTCCTCTTGAGATGCGACGGGAACCCCGGGAATTCTTTCCCTACGAAAAAGGGAAAGGATCCCTCATCTCGAGCTAGGAGGCGGAAACGGGGCTCCCCTGGATGTGTGCGGGACCCCACGTGCTTCCTCTCGAGTGGAGACTGGTATGTCGGGGAACTTCTTGAGTTGCAGCAAGGGTGTGAAGGACCCTTTGGAAGTTCCAGTGGTTAGATGTGATTGGCCTCGAGAAGCCTCAGCGGAAATGGGCCTCATCTCGCCTGGAGGGAAAAACCTCCTGGATTTTCTCGAGTTGCGGCAGGTGCTCTCGACTTACGACGGGGACCTCAGGGACCCTCTCTGGTGGCCTCAGGAAAGGCCAGTCCCCATGCGAGTTCCTCGGGGGCCTCTCGGGATTCCTCTCCCGTCGATGCCGGGGCCTAAGACCTTGTGTGGAGTCGGGGCCGGAACCTGAGGATTCCGCTCCAGTGCTGACATGGATCTTGGGGTACTTCTGGAGTCTCCCCAGGGGAGTCAGTCCTCGTCTCGAATGCGGGCATGCACTTGCGCTTTCCTCCAGAGCGGTAGCAGCAGTGTCACGCAGTCCGCCGCGTGGATCAAAGGATCTATGGTTTTCCCTCGAGTCTTTCCCACGAGGCTTTCCCACGAGGCTTTCCCACAGGGCTGTCCCACGTGCACACGTGGTGGGAGTCGATCCTCGGCTTCAACGTCAAGGCAGTGCAGGGAAAACAGGTTCCTCTGGAATGGACTGACACATCTGGGGGACTCTTGGAATGGTGTCACGACCCTGGAGTTCCTCTCGCCTTTCCTGTGGAGAGCGCCACCTCTTGAGATGCGACGGGAACGCCGGGAATTCTTTCCCTACGAAACAGGGAAAGGATCCCTCATCTCGAGCTAGGAGGCGGAAACGGGGCTCCCCTGGATGTGTGCGGGACCCCACGTGCTTCCTCTCGAGTGGAGACGGGTATGTCGGGGAACTTCTTGAGTTGCAGCAAGGGTGTGAAGGACCCTTTGGAAGTTCCAGTGGTTAGATGTGATTGGCCTCGAGAAGCCTCAGCGGAAATGGGCCTCATCTCGCCTGGAGGGAAAAACCTCCTGGATTTTCTCGAGTTGCGGCAGGTGCTCTCGACTTACGACGGGGACCTCAGGGACCCGCTCTGGTGGCCTCAGGAAAGGTCATTCCCCATGCTAGTTCCTCGGGGGCCTCTCGGGATTCCTCTCCCGTCGATGCCGGGGCCTAAGACCTTGTGTGGAGTCGGGGCCGGAACCTGAGGATTCCGCTCCAGTGCTGACATGGATCTTGGGGTACTTCTGGAGTCTCCCCAGGGGAGTCAGTTCTCGTCTCGAATGCGGGCATGCACTTGCGCTTTCCTCCAGAGCGGTAGCAGCAGTGTCACGCAGTCCGCCGCGTGGATCAAAGGATCTATGGTTTTCCCTCGAGTCTTTCCCACGAGGCTTTCCCACGAGGCTTTCCCACAGGGCTGTCCCACGTGCACACGTGGTGAGAGTCGATCCTCGGCTTGAACGTCAAGGCAGTGCAGGGAAAACAGGTTCCTCTGGAATGGACTGACACATCTGGGGGACTCTTGGAATGGTGGCACGACCCTGGAGTTCCTCTCGCCTTTCCTGTGGAGAGCGCCTCCTGTTGATATGCGACGGGAACGCCGGGAATTCTTTCCCTACGAAACAGGGAAAGGATCCCTCATCTCGAGCTAGGAGGCGGAAACGGGGCTCCCCTGGATGAGTGCGGGATGCCACGTGCTTCCTCTCGAGTGGAGACGGGTATGTCGGGGAACTTATTGAGTTGCAGCAATGGTGTGAAGGACCCTTTGGAAGTTCCAGTGGTTAGATGTGATTGGCCTCGAGAAGCCTCAGCGGAAATGGGCCTCATCTCGCCTGGAGGGCAAAACCTCCTGGATTTTCTCGAGTTGCGGCAGGTGCTCTCGACTTACGTCGGGGACCTCAGGGACCCGCTCTGGTGGCCTCAGGAAAGGCCAGTCCCCATGCGAGTTCCTCGGGGGCCTCTCGGGATTCCTCTCCCGTCGATGCCGGGGCCTAAGACCTTGTGTGGAGTCGGGGCCGGAACCTGAGGATTCCTCTCCAGTGCTGACATGGATCTTGGGGTACTTCTGGAGTCTCCCCAGGGGAGTCAGTCCTCGTCTCGAATGCGGGCATGCACTTGCGCTTTCCTCCAGAGCGGTAGCAGCAGTGTCACTCAGTCCGCCGCGTGGATCAAAGGATCTATGGTTTTCCCTCGAGTCTTTCCCACGAGGCTTTCCCACGAGGCTTTCCCACAGGGCTGTCCCACGTGCACACGTGGTGGGAGTCGATCCTCGGCTTGAACGTCAAGGAAGTGCAGGGAAAACAGGTTCCTCTGGAATGGACTGACACATCTGGGGGACTCTTGGAATGATGTCACGACCCTGGAGTTCCTCTCACCTTTCCTGTGGAGCGCGCCTCCTCTTGAGATGCGACGGGAACGCCGGGAATTCTTTCCCTACGAAACAGGGAAAGGATCCCTCATCTCGAGCTAGGAGGCGGAAACCGGGCTCCACTGGATGTGTGCGGGACCCACGTGCTTCCTCTCGAGTGGAGACGGGTATGTCGGGGAACTTCTTGAGTTGCAGCAAGGGTGTGAAGGACCCTTTGGAAGTTCCAGTGGTTAGACGTGATTAGCCTCGAGAAGCCTCAGCGGAAATGGGCCTCATCTCGCCTGGAGGGCAAAACCTCCTGGATTTTCTCGAGTTGCGGCAGGTGCTCTCGACTTACGACGGGGACCTCAGGGACCCGCTCTGATGGCCTCAGGAAAGGCCAGTCATCATGCGAGTTCCTCGGGGGCGTCTCGGGATTCCTCTCCCGTCGATGCCGGGTCCTAAGACCTTGTGTGGAGTCGGGGCCGGAACCTGAGGATTCCTCTCCAGTGCTGACATGGATCTTGGGGTACTTTTGGAGTCTCCCCAGGGGAGTCAGTCCTCGTCTCGAATGCGGGCATGCACTTGCGCTTTCCTCCAGAGCGGTAGCAGCAGTGTCACGCAGTCCGCCGCGTGGATCAAAGGATCTATGGTTTTCCCTGGAGTCTTTCCCACGAGGCTTTCCCACGAGGCTTTCCCACAGGGCTGTCCCACGTGCACACGTGGTGGGAGTCGATCCTCGGCTTGAACGTCAAGGCAGTGCAGGGAAAACAGGTTCCTCTGGAATGGACTGACACATCTGGGGGACTCTTGGAATGGTGTCACGACCCTGGAGTTCCTCTCGCCTTTCCTGTGGAGAGCGCCTCCTCTTGAGATGCGACGGGAACGCCGGGAATTCTTTCCCTAAGAAACAGGGAAAGGATCCCTCATCTCGAGCTAGGAGGCGGAAACGGGGCTCCCCTGGATGTGTGCGGGACCCCACGTGTTTCCTCTCGAGTGGAGACGGGTATGTCGGGGAACTTCTTCAGTTGCAGCAATGGTGTGAAGGACCCTTTGGAAGTTCCAGTGGTTAGATGTGGTTGGCCTCGAGAACCCTCAGCGGAAATGGGCCTCATCTCACCTGGAGGGCAAAACCTCCTGGATTTTCTAGAGTTGCGGCAGGTGCTCTCGACTTACGACGGGGTCCTCAGGGAACCGCTCTGGTGGCCTCAGGAAAGGCCAGTCCCCATGCGAGTTCCTCGGGGGCGTCTCGGGATTCCTCTCCCGTCGATGCCAGGGCCTAAGACCTTGTGTGGAGTCGGGGCCGGAACCTGAGGATTCCTCTCCAGTGCTGACATGGATCTTGGGGTACTTCTGGAGTCTCCCCAGGGGAGTCAGTCCTCGTCTCGAATGCGGGCATGCATTGTGCTTTCCTCCAGAGCGGTAGCAGCAGTGTCACGCAGTCCGCCGCATGGATCAAAGGATCCATGGTTTTCCCTCGAGTCTTTCCCACGAGGCTTGCCCACGAGGCTTTCCCACAGGGCTGTCCCACGTGCACACGTGGTGGGAGTCGATCCTTGGCTTGAACGTCAAGGCAGTGCAGGAAAAACAGGTTCCTCTGGAATGGACTGACACATCTGGGGGACTCTTGGAATGGTGGCACGACCCTGGAGTTCCTCTCGCCTTTCCTGTGGAGAGCGCCTCCTCTTGAGATGCGACGGGAACGCCGGGAATTCTTTCCCTACGAAACAGGGAAGGATCCCTCATCTCGAGCTAGGAGGCGGAAACGGGGCTCCCCTGGATGTGTGCGGGACCCCACGTGCTTCCTCTCGAGTGGAGACGGGTATGTCGGGGAACTTCTTGAGTTGCAGCAATGGTGTGAAGGACCCTTTGGAAGTTCCAGTGGTTAGATGTGATTGGCCTCGAGAAGCCTCAGCGGAAATGGGCCTCATCTCGCCTGGAGAGCAAAACCTCCTGGATTTTCTCGAGTTGCGGCAGGTGCTCTCGACTTACGACGGGGACCCCAGGGACCCGTTCTGGTGGCCTCAGGAAAGGCCAGTCGCCATGCGAGTTCCTCGGGGTCCTCTCGGGATTCCTCTCCCGTCGATGCCGGGGCCTAAGACCTTGTGTGGAGTCGGGACCGGAACCTGAGGATTCCTCTCCAGTGCTGACATGGATCTTGGGGTACTTCTGGAGTCTCCCCAGGGGAGTCAGTCCTCGTCTCGAATGCGGGCATGCACTTGCGCTTTCCTCCAGAGCGGTAGCAGCAGTGTCACGCAGTCCGCCGCGTGGATCAAAGGATCTATGGTTTTCCCTCGAGTCTTTCCCACGAGGCTTTCCCACGAGGCTTTCCCACAGGGCTGTCCCACGTGCACACGTGGTGGGAGTCGATCCTCGGCTTGAACGTCAAGGCAGTGCAGGGAAAACAGTTTCCTCTGGAATGGACTGACACATCTGGGGGACTCTTGGAATGGTGGCACGACCCTGGAGTTCCTCTCGCCTTTCCTGTGGAGAGCGCCTCCTCTTGAGATGCGACGGGAACGCCGGGAAATCTTTCCCTACGAAACAGGGAAAGGATCCCTCATCTCGAGCTAGGAGGCGGAAACGGGGCTCCCCTGGATATGTGCGGGACCCACGTGCTTCCTCTCGAGTGGAGACGGGTATGTCGGGGAACTTATTGAGTTGCAGCAAGGGTGTGAATGACCCTTTGGAAGTTTCAGTGGTTACATGTTATTGGCCTCGAGAAGCCTCAGCGGAAATGGGCCTCATCTCGCCTGGAGGGCAAAACCTCCTGGATTTTCTCGAGTTGCGGCAGGTGCTCTCGACTTACGACGGGGACCTCAGGGACCCGCTCTGGTGGCCTCAGGAAAGGCCAGACCCCATGCGAGTTCCTCGGGGGCCTCTCGGGATTCCTCTCCCGTCGATGCCGGGGCCTAAGACCTTGTGTGGAGTCGGGGCCGGAACCTGAGGATTCCTCTCCAGTGCTGACATGGATCTGGGGTACTTCTGGAGTCTCCCCAGGGGAGTCAGTAATCGTCTCGAATGCGGGCATGCATTGCGCTTTCCTCCAGAGCGGTAGCAGCAGTGTCACACAGTCCGCCGCGTGGATCAAAGGATCTATGGTTTTCCCTCGAGTCATTCCCACGAGGCTTTCCCACGAGGCTATCCCACAGAGCTGTCCCACGTGCACACGTGGTGGGAGTCGATCCTCGGCTTGAACGTCATGGCAGTGCAGGGAAAACAGGTTCCTCTGGAATGGACTGACACATCTGGGGGACTCTTGGAATGGTGGCACGACCCTGGAGTTCCTCTCGCCTTTCCTGTGGAGAGCGCCTCCTCTTGAGATGCGACGGGAACGCCGGGAATTCTTTCCCTACGAAACAGGGAAAGGATCCCTCATCTCGAGCTAGGAGGCGGAAACGGGGCTTCCCTGGATGTGTGCGGGACCCACGTGCTTCCTCTCGAGTGGAGACGGGTATGTCGGGGAACTTCTTGAGTTGCAGCAAGGGTGTGAAGGACCCTTTGGAAGTTCCAGTGGTTACATGTGATTGGCCTCGAGAAGCCTCAGCGGTAATGGGCCTCATCTCGCCTGGAGGGCAAAACCTCCTGGATTTTCTCGAGTTGCGGCAGGTGCTCTCGACTTACGACGGGGACCTCAGGGACCCGCTCTGGTGGCCTCAGGAAAGGCCAGTCCCCATGCGAGTTCCTCGGGGGCCTCTCGGGATTCCTCTCCCGTCGATGCCGGGGCCTAAGACCTTGTGTGGAGTCGGGGCCGGAACCTGAGGATTACTCTCCAGTGCTGACATGGATCTTGGGGTACTTCTGGAGTCTCCCCAGGGGAGTCAGTCCTCGTCTCGAATGCGGGCATGCACTTGCGCTTTCCTCCAGAGCGGTAGCAGCAGTGTCACGCAGACCGCCGCGTGGATCAAAGGATCTATGGTTGTCCCTCGAGTCTTTCCCACGAGGCTTTCCCACGAGGCTTTCCCACAGGGCTCTCCCACGTGCACACGTGGTGGGAGTCGATCCTCGGCTTGAACGTCAAGGCAGTGCAGGGAAAACTGGTTCCTCTGGAATGGACTGACACATCTGGGGGACTCTTGGAATGGTGGCACGACCCTGGAGTTCCTCTCGCCTTTCCTGTGGAGAGCGCCTCCTCTTGAGATGCGACGGGAACGCCGGGAATTCTTTCCCTACAAAACAGGGAAAGGATCCCTCATCTCGAGCTAGAAGGCGGAAACGGGGCTCCCCTGGATGTGTGCGGGACCCCACGTGCTTCCTCTCGAGTGGAGACGGGTATGTCGGGGAACTTCTTGAGTTGCAGCAATGGTGTGAAGGACCCTTTGGAAGTTCCAGTGGTTAGATGTGATTGGCCTCGAGAAGCCTCAGGGGAAATGGGCCTCATCTCGCCTGCAGGGCAAAACCTCCTGGATTTTCTCGAGTTGCGGCAGGTGCTCTCGACTTACGACGGGGACCTCATGGAACCGATCTGGTGGCCTCAGGCAAGGCCAGTCCCCTGCGAGTTCCTCGGGGGCGTCTCGGGATTCCTCTCCCGTCGATGCCGGGGCCTAAGACCTTGTGTGGAGTCGGGGCCGGAACCTGAGGATTCCTCTCCAGTGCTGACATGGATCTGGGGTACTTCTGGAGTCTCCCCAGGGGAGTCAGTCCTCGTTTGGAATGCGGGCATGCATTGCGCTTTCCTCCAGAGCGGTAGCAGCAGTGTCACGCAGTCCGCCGCGTGGATCAAAGGATCTATGGTTTTCCCTCGAGTCATTCCCACGAGGCTTTCCCACGAGGCTTTCCCACAGGGCTGTCCCACGTGCACACGTGGTGGGAGTCGATCCTTGGCTTGAACGTCAAGGCAGTGCAGGGAAAACAGGTTCCTCTGGAATGGACTGACACATCTGGGGGACTCTTGGAATGGTGGCACGACCCTGGAGTTCCTCTCGCCTTTCCTGTGGAGAGCGCCTCCTCTTGAGATGCGACGGGAACGCCGGGAATTCTTTCCCTACGAAACAGGGAAAGGATCCCTCATCTCGAGCTAGGAGGCGGAAACGGGGCTCCCCTGGATGTGTGCGGGACCCCACGTGCTTCCATTCGAGTGGAGACGGGTATGTCGGGGAAGTTCTTGAGTTGCAGCAATGGTGTGAAGGACCATTTGGAAGTTCCAGTGTTTAGACGTGATTAGCCTAGAGAAGCCTCAGCGGAAATGAGTCTCATCTCGCCTGGAGGGCAAAACCTCCTGGATTTTCTCGAGTTGCGGCAGGTGATCTCGACTTACGACGTGGACCTCAGGGACCCGCTCTGGTGGCCTCAGGAAAAGCCAGTCCCCATGCGAGTTCCTCGGGGGCCTCTCGGGATCCCTCTCCCGTCGATGCCGGGGCCTAAGTCCTTCTGTGGAGTCGGGGCCGGAACGTGAGGATTCCTCTCCAGTGCTGACATGGATCTTGGGGTACTTCTGGAGTCTCCCCAGGGGAGTCAGTCCTCGTCTCGAATGCGGGCATGCACTTGCCCTTTCCTCCAGAGCGGTAGCAGCAGTGTCACACAGCCCGCCACGTGGATCAAAGGATCTATGGTTTTCCCTCGAGTCTTTCCCACGAGGCTTTCCCACGAGGCTTTCCCACAGGGCTGTCCCACGTGCACACGTGGTGGGAGTCGATACTCGGCTTGAACATCAAGGCAGTGCAGGGAAAACAGGTTCCTCTCTAATGGAGAGACACATCTGGGGGTCTCTTGGAATGGTGGCACGACCCTGGAGTTCCTCTCCCCTTTCCTGTGGAGAGCGCCTCCTCTTGAGATGCGACGGGAACGCCGGGAATTCTTTCCCTACGAAACAGGGAAAGGATCCCTCATCTCGAGCTAGGAGGCGGAAACGGGGCTCCCCTGGATGTGTGCGGGACCCCACGTGATTCCTCTCGAGTGGAGACGGGTATGTCGGGGAAGTTCTTGAGTTGCAGCAAGGGTGTGAAGGACCCTTTGGATGTTCCAGTGGTTAGACGTGATTAGCCTCGAGAAGCCTCAGCGGAAATGGGCCTCTTCTCGCCTGGAGGGCAAAACCTCCTGGATTTTCTCGAGTTGCGGCAGGTGCTCCCGACTTACGACGGGGACCTCAAGGACCCGCTCTGGTGGCCTCAGGAAAGGCCAGTCCCCATGCGAGTTCCTCGGGGGCCTCTGGGGATTCCTCTCCCGTCGATGCCGGGGCCTAAGACCTTGTGTGGAGTCGGGGCCGGAACCTGAGGATTCCTCTCCAGTGCTGACATGGATCTTGGGGTACTTCTGGAGTCTCCCCAGGGGAGTCAGTCCTCGTCTCGAATGCGGGCATGCACTTGCGCTTTCCTCCAGAGCGGTAGCAGCAGTGTCACCCATTCCGCCGCGTGGATCAAAGGATCTATGGTTTTCCCTCGAGTCTTTCCCACGAGGCTTTCCCACGAGGCTTTCCCACAGGGCTGTCCCACGTGCACACGTGGTGGGAGTCGATCCTCGGCTTGAACGTCAAGGCAGTGCATGGAAAACAGGTTACTCTGGAATGGACTGACACATCTGGGGGACTCTTGGAATGGTGGCATGACCCTGGAGTTCCTCTCGCCTTTCCTGTGGAGAGCGCCTCCTCTTGAGATGCGACGGGAACGCCGGGAATTCTTTCCCTACGAAACAGGGAAAGGATCCCTCATCTCGAGCTAGGAGGCGGAAACGGGGCTCCCCTGGATGTGTGGGGGACCCCACGTGCTTCCTCTCGAGTGGAGACGGGTATGTCGGGGAACTTCTTGAGTTGCAACAAGGGTGTGAAGGACCCTTTGGAAGTTCCAGTGGTTTGATGTGATTGGCCTCGAGAAGCCTCAGCGGAAATGGGCCTCATCTCTCCTGGAGGGCAAAACCGCCTGGATTTTCTCGAGTTGCGGCAGGTGCTCTCGACTTACGACGAGGACCTCAGGGACCCGCTCTGGTGGCCTCAGGAAAGGCCAGTCCCCATGCGAGTTCCTCTGGGGATTCCTCTCCCGTCGATGCCGCGGCCTAAGACCTTGTGTGGAGTCGGGGCCGGAACCTGAGGATTCCTCTCCAGTGCTGACATGGATCTTGGGGTACTTCTGGAGTCTCCCCAGGGGAGTCAGTCCTCGTCTTGAATGCGGGCATGCACTTGCGCTTTCCTCTAGGGCGGTAGCAGCAGTGTCACGCAGTCCGCCACGTGGATCAAAGGATCTATGGTTTTCCCTCGAGTCTTTCCCACGAGGCTTTCCCACGAGGCTTTCCCACAGGGCTGTCCCACGTGCCCACGTGGTGGGAGTCGATCCTCGGCTTGAACGTCAAGGCCGTGCAGGGAAAACAGGTTCCTCTGGAATGGACTGACACATCTGGGGGACTCTTGGAATGGTGTCACGACCCTGGAGTTCCTCTCGCCTTTCCTGTGGAGAGCGCCTCCTCTTGAGATGCGACGGGAACGCCGGGAATTCTTTCCCTACGAAACAGGGAAGGATTCCTCATCTCGAGCTAGGAGGCGGAAACGGGGCTCCCCTGGATGTGTGAGAGACCCCACGTGCTTCCTCTCGAGTGGAGACGGGTATGTCGGGGAACTTCTTGAGTTGCAGCAATGGTGTGAAGGACCCTTTGGAAGTTCCAGTGGTTAGATGTGATTGGCCTCGAGAAGCCTAAGCGGAAATGGGCCTCATCTCGCCTGGAGGGCAAAACCTCCTGGATTTTCTCGAGTTGCGGCAGGTGCTCTCGACTTACGACGGGGACCTCAGGGACCCGCTCTGGTGGCCTCAGGAAAGGCCAGTCCCCATGCGAGTTCCTCGGGGGCCTCTCGGGATTCCGCTCCCGTCGATGCCGGGGCCTAAGACCTTGTGTGGCGTCGGGGCCGGAACATGAGGATTCCTCTCCAGTGCTGACATGGATCTTGGGGTACTTCTGGAGTCTCCCCAGGGGAGTGAGTCCTCGTCTCGAATGCGGGCATGCACTTGCGCTTTCCCCCAGAGCGGTAGCAGCAGTGTCACGCAGTCCGCCTCGTGGATCAAAGGATCTATGGTTTTCCCTCGAGTCTTTCCTACGAGGCTTTCCCACGAGGCTTTCCCACAGGGCTGTCCCACGTGCACACGTGGTGGGAGTCGATCCTCGGCTTGAACGTCAAGGCAGTGCAGGGAAAACAGGTTCCTCTGGAATGGACTGACACATCTGGGGGACTCTTGGAATGGTGGCACGACCCTGGAGTTCCTCTCGCCTTTCCTGTGGAGAGCGCCTCCTCTTGAGATGCGACGGGAACGCCGGGAATTCTTTCCCTACGAAACAGGGAAAGGATCCCTCATCTCGAGCCAGGAGGCGGAAACGGGGCTCCCCTGGATGTGTGCGGGACCCACGTGCTTCCTCTCGAGTGGAGACGGGTATGTCGGGGATCTTCTTGAGTTGCAGCAAGGGTGTGAAGGACCCTTTGGAAGTTCCAGTGGTTAGACGTGATTAGCCTCGAGAACCCTCAGCGGAAATGGGCCTCATCTCGCCTGGAGGGCAAAACCTCCTGGATTTTCTCGAGTTGCAGCAGGTGCTCTCGACTTACGACGGGGACCTCAGGGACCCGCTCTGGTGGCCTCAGGAAAGGCCAGTCCCCATGCGAGTTCCTCTGGGGATTCCTCTCCCGTCGATGCCGGGGTCTAAGACCTTGTGTGGAGTCGGGGCCGGAACCTGAGGATTCCTCTCCAGTGCTGACATGGATCTTGGGGTACTCCGGGAGTCTCCCCAGGGGAGTCATTCCTACTCTCGAATGCGGGCATGCACTTGCGCTTTCCTCCAGAGCGGTAGCAGCAGTGTCACGCAGTCCGCCGCGTGGATCAAAGGATCTATGGTTTTCCCTCGAGTCTTTCCCACGAGGCTTTCCCACGAGGCTTTCCCACAGGGCTGTCCCACGTGCACACGTGGTGGGAGTCGATCCTCGGCTTGAACGTCAAGGCAGTGCAGGGAAAACAGGTTCCTCGGGAATGGACTGACACATCTGGGGGCCTCTTGGAATGGTGGCACGACCCTGGAGTTCCTCTCGCCTTTCCTGTGGAGAGCGCCTCCTCCTGAGATGCGACGGGAACGCCGGGAATTCTTTCCCTACGAAACAGGGAAAGGATCCCTCATCTCGAGCTAGGAGGCGGAAACGGGGCTCCCCTGGATGTGTGCGGGACCCCACGTGCTTCCTCTCGAGTGGAGACGGGTATGACGGGGACCTTCTTGAGTTGCAGCAAGGGTGTGAAGGACCCTTTGGATGTTCCAGTGGTTAGATGTGATTAGCCTCGAGAAGCCTCAGCGGAAATGGGCCTCATCTCGCCTGGAGGGCAAAACCTCCTGGATTTTCTCGAGTTGCGGCAGGTGCTCTCGACTTACGACGGGGACCTCAGGGACCCGCTCTGGTGGCCTCAGGAAAGGCCAGTCCCCATGCGAGTTCCTCGGGGGCCTCTCGGGATTCCTCTCCCATCGATGCCGTGCCTAAGACCTTGTGTGGAGTCGGGGCCGGAACCTGAGGATTCCTCTCCAGTGCTGACATGGATCTTGGGGTACTTCTGGAGTCTCCCCAGGGGAGTCAGTCCTCGTCTCGAATGCGGGCATGCACTTGCGCTTTCCTCCAGAGCGGTAGCAGCAGTGTCACGCAGTCTGCCGCGTGGATCAAAGGATCTATGGTTTTCCCTCGAGTCTTTCCCACGAGGCTTTCCCACGAGGCTTTGCCACAGGGCTGTCCCACGTGCACACGTGGTGGGAGTCGATCCTCGGCTTGAACGTCAAGGCAGTGCAGGGAAAACAGGTTCCTCTGTAATGGACTGACACATCTGGGGGACTCTTGGAATGGTGGCACGACCCTGGAGTTCCTCTCGCCTTTCCTGTGGAGAGCGCCTCCTCTTGAGATGCGACGGGAACGCCGGGAATTCTTTCCCTACGAAACAGGGAAAGGATCCCTCATCTCGAGCTAGGAGGCGGAAACGGGGCTCCCCTGGATGTGTGCGGGACCACACGTCCTTCCTCTCGAGTGGAGACGGGTATGTCGGGGACCTTCTTGAGTTGCCGCAAGGGTGTGAAGGACCCTTTGGAAGTTCCAGTGGTTAGATGTGATTAGCCTCGAGAAGCCTCAGCGGAAATGGGCCTCATCTCGCCTGGAGGGCATAACCTCCTGGATTTTCTCGAGTTGCGGCAGGTGCTCTCGACTTACGACAGGGACCTCAGGGACCCGCTCTGGTGGCCTCAGGAAAGGCCAGTCCCCATGCGAGTTCCTCTGGGGATTCCTCACCCGTCGATGCCGGGGCCTAAGACCTTGTGTGGAGTCGGGGCCGGAACCTGAGGATTCCTCTCCAGTGCTGACATGGATCTTGGGGTACTTCTGGAGTCTCCCCAGGGGATTCAGTCCTCGTCTCGAATGCGGGCATGCACTTGCGCTTTCCTCTAGGGCGGTAGCAGCAGTGTCACGCAGTCCGCCACGTGGATCAAAGGATATATGGTTTTCCCTCGAGTCTTTCCCACGAGGCTTTCCCACGAGGCTTTCCCACAGGGCTGTCACACGTGCCCACGTGGTGGGAGTCGATCCTCGGCTTGAACGTCAAGGCCGTGCAGGGAAAACAGGTTCCTCTGGAATGGACTGACACATCTGGGGGACTCTTGGAATGGTGTCACGACCCTGGAGTTCCTCTCGCCTTTCCTGTGGAGAGCGCCTCCTCGTGAGATGCGACGGGAACGCCGGGAATTCTTTCCCTACGAAACAGGGAAGGATTCCTCATCTCGAGCTAGGAGGCGGAAACGGGGCTCCCCTGGATGTGTGAGGGACCCCACGTGCTTCCTCTCGAGTGGAGACGGGTATGTCGGGAAACTTCTTGAGTTGCAGCCATGGTGTGAAGGACCCTTTGGAAGTTCCAGTGGTTAGATGTGATTGGCCTCGAGAAGCCTCAGCGGAAATGGGCCTCATCTCGCCTGGAGGGCAAAACCTCCTGGATTTTCTCGAGTTGCGGCAGGTGCTCTCGACTTACGACGGGGACCTCAGGGACCCGCTCTGGTGTCCTCAGGAAAGGCCAGTCCCCATGCGAGTTCCTCTGGGGATTCCTCTCCCGTCGATGCCGGGGCCTAAGACCTTGTGTGGAGTCGGGGCCGGAACCTGAGGATTCCTGTCCAGTGCTGACATGGATCTTGGGGTACTTCTGGAGTCTCCCCAGGGGAGTCAGTCCTCGTCTCGAATGCGGGCATGCACTTGCGCTTTCCTCCAGAGCGGTAGCAGCAGTGTCACGCAGTCCGCCGCGTGGATCAAAGGATCTATGGTTTTCCCTCGAGTCTTTCCCACGAGGCTTTCCCACGAGGCTTTCCCACAGGGCTGTCCCACGTGCACACGAGGTGGGAGTCGATCCTCGGCTTGAACGTCAAGGCAGTGCAGGGAAAACAGGTTCCTCGGGAATGGACTGACACATCTGGGGGCCTCTTGGAATGGTGGCACGACCCTGGAGTTCTTCTCGCCTTTCCTGTGGAGAGCGCCTCCTCCTGAGATGCGACGGGAACGCCGGGAATTCTTTCCCTACGAAACAGGGAAAGGATCCCTCATCTCGAGCTAGGAGGCGGAAACGGGGCTCCCCTGGATGTGTGCGGGACCCCACGTGCTTCCTCTCGAGTGGAGACGGGTATGACGGGGACCTTCTTGAGTTGCAGCAAGGGTGTGAAGGACCCTTTGGATGTTCCAGTGGTTAGATGTGATTAGCCTCGAGAAGCCTCAGCGGAAATGGGCCTCATCTCGCCTGGAGGGCAAAACCGCCTGGATTTTCTCGAGTTGCGGCAGGTGCTCTCGGCTTACGACGAGGACCTCAGGGACCCGCTCTGGTGGCCTCAGGAAAGGCCAGTCCCCATGCGAGTTCCTCGGGGGCCTCTCGGGATTCCTCTCCCGTCGATGCCGGGGCCTAAGACCTTGTGTGGAGTCGGGGCCGGAACCTGAGGATTCCTCTCCAGTGCTGATATGGATCTTGGGGTACTTCTGGAGTCTCGCCAGGGGAGTCAGTCCTCGTATCGAATGTGGGCATGCACTTGCGCTTTCCTCCAGAGCGGTAGCAGCAGTGTCACCCAGTCCGCCTCATGGATCAAAGGATCCATGGTTTTCCCTCGAGTCTTTCCCACGAGGCTTTCCCACGAGGCTTTCCCACAGGGCTGTCCCATGTGCACACGTGGTGGGAGTCAATCCTTGGCTTGAACGTCAAGGCAGTGCAGGGAAAACAGGTTCCTCTGGAATGGACTGACACATCTGGGAGACTCTTGGAATGGTGGCACGACCCTGGAGTTCCTCTCGCCTTTCCTGTGGAGAGCACCTCCTCTTGAGATGCGACGGGAACGCCGGGAATTCTTTCCCTACGAAACAGGGAAAGGATCCCTCATCTCGAGCTAGGAGGCGGAAACGGGGCTCCCCTGGATGTTTGCGGGACCCCACGTGCATCCTCTCGAGTGGAGACGGGTATGTCGGGGAACTTCTTGAGTTGCAGCAAGGGTGTGAAGGACCCTTTGGAAGTTCCAGTGGTTTGATGTGATTGGCCTCGAGAAGCCTCAGCGGAAATGGGCCTCATCTCGCCTGTAGGGCAAAACCGCCTGGATTTTCTCGAGTTGCGGCAGGTGCTCTCGACTTCGACGAGGACCTCAGGGACCCGCTCTGGTGGCCTCAGGAAAGGCCAGTCCCCATGAGAGTTCCTCTGGGGATTCCTCTCCCGTCGATGCCGGGGCCTAAGACCTTGTGTGGAGTCGGGGCCGGAACCTGAGGATTCCTCTCCAGTGCTGACATGGATCTTGGGGTACTTCTGGAGTCTCCCCAGGGGAGTCAGTCCTCGTCTCGAATGCGGGCATGCACTTGCGCTTTCCTCCAGAGCGGTAGCAGCAGTGTCACGCAGTCCGCCGCATGGATCAAAGGATCCATGGTTTTCCCTCGAGTCTTTCCCACGAGGCTTTCCCACGAGGCTTTCCCACAGGGCTGTCCCACGTGCACACGTGGTGGGAGTCGATCCTTGGCTTGAACATCAAGGCAGTGCAGGGAAAACAGGTTCGTCTGGAATGGACTGACACATCTGGGAGACTCTTGGAATGGTGGCACGACGCTGGAGTTCATCTCGCCTTTCCTGTGAAGAGCGCCTCCTCTTGAGATGCGACGGGAACGCCGGGAATTCTTTCCTTACGAAACAGGGAAAGGATCACTCATCTCGAGCTAGGAGGCGGAAACGGGGCTCCCCTGGATGTGTGGGGGACCCCACGTGCTTCCTCTCGAGTGGAGACGGGTATGTCGGGGAACTTCTTGAGTTGCAACAAGGGTGTGAAGGACCCTTTGGAAGTTCCAGTGGTTTGATGTGATTGGCCTCGAGAAGCCTAAGCGGAAATGGGCCTCATCTCTCCTGGAGGGCAAAACCTCGTGGATTTTCTCGAGTTGCGGCAGGTGCTCTCGACTTATGACGGGGACCTCAGGGACCCGCTCTGGTGGCCTCAGGAAAGGCCAGTCCCCATGCGAGTTCCTCTGGGGATTCCCCTCCCGTCGATGCCGGGGCCTAAGACCTTGTGTGGAGTCGGGGCCGGAACCTGAGGATTCCTCTCCAGTGCTGACATGGATCTTGGGGTACTTCTGGAGTCTCCCCAGGGGAGTCAGTCCTACTCTCGAATGCGGGCATGCACTTGCGCTTTCCTCCACAGCGGTAGCAGCAGTGTCACGCAGTCCGCCGCGTGGATCAAAGGATCTATGGTTTTCCCTCGAGTCTTTCCCACGAGGCTTTCCCACGAGGCTTTCCCACAGGGCTGTCCCACGTGCACACGTGGTGGGAGTCGATCCTCGGCTTGAACGTCAAGGCAGTGCAGGGAAAACAGGTTCCTCTGAAATGGACTGACACATCTGGGGGACTCTTGGAATGGTGGCACGACCCTGGAGTTCCTCTCGCCTTTCCTGTGGAGAGCGCATCCTCTTGAGATGCTACGGGAACGCCGGGAATTTTTTCCCTACGAAACAGGGAAAGGATCCCTCATCTCGAGCTAGGAGGCGGAAACGGGGCTCCCCTGGATGTGTGCGGGACCCCACGTGCTTCCTCTCGAGTGGAGACGGGTAGGTCGGGGAACTTCTAGAGTTGCAGCAAGGGTGTGAAGGACCCTTTGGAAGTGCCAGTGGTTAGCCGTGATTAGCCTCGAGAAGCCTCAGCGGAAATGGGCCTCATCTCGCCTGGAGGGAAAAACCTCCTGGATTTTCTCGAGTTGCGGCAGGTGCTCTCGACTTACGACGGGGACCTCAGGGACCCGCTCTGGTGGCCTCAGGAAAGGCCAGTCCCCATGCGAATTCCTCGGGGGCCTCTCGGGATTCCTCTCCCGTCGATGCCGGGGCCTAAGACCTTGTGTGGAGTCGGGGCCGGAACCTGAGGATTCCTCTCCAGTGCTGACATGGATCTTGGGGTACTTCTGGAGTCTCCCCAGGGGAGTCAGTCCTCGTCTCGAATGCGGGCATGCACTTGCGCTTTCCTCCAGAGCGGTAGCAGCAGTGTCACGCAGTCCGCCGCGTGGATCAAAGGATCTATGGTTTTCCCTCGAGTCTTTCCCACGAGGCTTTCCCACGAGGCTTTGCCACAGGGCTGTCCCACGTGCACACGTGGTGGGAGTCGATCCTCGGCTTGAACGTCAAGGCAGTGCAGGGAAAACAGGTTCCTCTGTAATGGACTGACACATCTGGGGGACTCTTGGAATGGTGGCACGACCCTGGAGTTCCTCTCGCCTTTCCTGTGGAGAGCGCCTCCTCTTGAGATGCGACGGGAACGCCGGGAATTCTTTCCCTACGAAACAGGGAAAGGATCCCTCATCTCGAGCTAGGAGGCGGAAACGGGGCTCCCCTGGATGTGTGCGGGACCACACGTCCTTCCTCTCGAGTGGAGACGGGTATGTCGGGGACCTTCTTGAGTTGCCGCAAGGGTGTGAAGGACCCTTTGGAAGTTCCAGTGGTTAGATGTGATTAGCCTCGAGAAGCCTCAGCGGAAATGGGCCTCATCTCGCCTGGAGGGCATAACCTCCTGGATTTTCTCGAGTTGCGGCAGGTGCTCTCGACTTACGACAGGGACCTCAGGGACCCGCTCTGGTGGCCTCAGGAAAGGCCAGTCCCCATGCGAGTTCCTCTGGGGATTCCTCACCCGTCGATGCCGGGGCCTAAGACCTTGTGTGGAGTCGGGGCCGGAACCTGAGGATTCCTCTCCAGTGCTGACATGGATCTTGGGTTACTTCTGGAGTCTCCCCAGGGGATTCAGTCCTCGTCTCGAATGCGGGCATGCACTTGCGCTTTCCTCTAGGGCGGTAGCAGCAGTGTCACGCAGTCCGCCACGTGGATCAAAGGATATATGGTTTTCCCTCGAGTCTTTCCCACGAGGCTTTCCCACGAGGCTTTCCCACAGGGCTGTCACACGTGCCCACGTGGTGGGAGTCGATCCTCGGCTTGAACGTCAAGGCCGTGCAGGGAAAACAGGTTCCTCTGGAATGGACTGACACATCTGGGGGACTCTTGGAATGGTGTCACGACCCTGGAGTTCCTCTCGCCTTTCCTGTGGAGAGCGCCTCCTCGTGAGATGCGACGGGAACGCCGGGAATTCTTTCCCTACGAAACAGGGAAGGATTCCTCATCTCGAGCTAGGAGGCGGAAACGGGGCTCCCCTGGATGTGTGAGGGACCCCACGTGCTTCCTCTCGAGTGGAGACGGGTATGTCGGGAAACTTCTTGAGTTGCAGCAATGGTGTGAAGGACCCTTTGGAAGTTCCAGTGGTTAGATGTGATTGGCCTCGAGAAGCCTCAGCGGAAATGGGCCTCATCTTGCCTGGAGGGCAAAACCTCCTGGATTTTCTCGAGTTGCGGCAGGTGCTCTCGACTTACGACGGGGACCTCAGGGACCCGCTCTGGTGGCCTCAGGAAAGGCCAGTCCCCATGCGAGTTCCTCTGGGGATTCCTCTCCCGTCGATGCCGGGGCCTAAGACCTTGTGTGGAGTCGGGGCCGGAACCTGAGGATTCCTGTCCAGTGCTGACATGGATCTTGGGGTACTTCTGGAGTCTCCCCAGGGGAGTCAGTCCTCGTCTCGAATGCGGGCATGCACTTGCGCTTTCCTCCAGAGCGGTAGCAGCAGTGTCACGCAGTCCGCCGCGTGGATCAAAGGATCTATGGTTTTCCCTCGAGTCTTTCCCACGAGGCTTTCCCACGAGGCTTTCCCACAGGGCTGTCCCACGTGCACACGAGGTGGGAGTCGATCCTCGGCTTGAACGTCAAGGCAGTGCAGGGAAAACAGGTTCCTCGGGAATGGACTGACACATCTGGGGGCCTCTTGGAATGGTGGCACGACCCTGGAGTTCTTCTCGCCTTTCCTGTGGAGAGCGCCTCCTCCTGAGATGCGACGGGAACGCCGGGAATTCTTTCCCTACGAAACAGGGAAAGGATCCCTCATCTCGAGCTAGGAGGCGGAAACGGGGCTCCCCTGGATGTGTGCGGGACCCCACGTGCTTCCTCTCGAGTGGAGACGGGTATGACGGGGACCTTCTTGAGTTGCAGCAAGGGTGTGAAGGACCCTTTGGATGTTCCAGTGGTTAGATGTGATTAGCCTCGAGAAGCCTCAGCGGAAATGGGCCTCATCTCGCCTGGAGGGCAAAACCGCCTGGATTTTCTCGAGTTGCGGCAGGTGCTCTCGGCTTACGACGAGGACCTCAGGGACCCGCTCTGGTGGCCTCAGGAAAGGCCAGTCCCCATGCGAGTTCCTCGGGGGCCTCTCGGGATTCCTCTCCCGACGATGCCGGGGCCTAAGACCTTGTGTGGAGTCGGGGCCGGAACCTGAGGATTCCTCTCCAGTGCTGACATGGATCTTGGGGTACTTCTGGAGTCTCGCCAGGGGAGTCAGTCCTCGTATCGAATGTGGGCATGCACTTGCGCTTTCCTCCAGAGCGGTAGCAGCAGTGTCACCCAGTCCGCCTCATGGATCAAAGGATCCATGGTTTTCCCTCGAGTCTTTCCCACGAGGCTTTCCCACGAGGCTTTCCCACAGGGCTGTCCCATGTGCACACGTGGTGGGAGTCAATCCTTGGCTTGAACGTCAAGGCAGTGCAGGGAAAACAGGTTCCTCTGGAATGGACTGACACATCTGGGAGACTCTTGGAATGGTGGCACGACCCTGGAGTTCCTCTCGCCTTTCCTGTGGAGAGCACCTCCTCTTGAGATGCGACGGGAACGCCGGGAATTCTTTCCCTACGAAACAGGGAAAGGATCCCTCATCTCGAGCTAGGAGGCGGAAACGGGGCTCCCCTGGATGTTTGCGGGACCCCACGTGCATCCTCTCGAGTGGAGACGGGTATGTCGGGGAACTTCTTGAGTTGCAGCAAGGGTGTGAAGGACCCTTTGGAAGTTCCAGTGGTTTGATGTGATTGGCCTCGAGAAGCCTCAGCGGAAATGGGCCTCATCTCGCCTGTAGGGCAAAACCGCCTGGATTTTCTCGAGTTGCGGCAGGTGCTCTCGACTTCGACGAGGACCTCAGGGACCCGCTCTGGTGGCCTCAGGAAAGGCCAGTCCCCATGCGAGTTCCTCTGGGGATTCCCCTCCCGTCGATGCCGGGGCCTAAGACCTTGTGTGGAGTCGGGGCCGGAACCTGAGGATTCCTCTCCAGTGCTGACATGGATCTTGGGGTACTTCTGGAGTCTCCCCAGGGGAGTCAGTCCTACTCTCGAATGCGGGCATGCACTTGCGCTTTCCTCCACAGCGGTAGCAGCAGTGTCACGCAGTCCGCCGCGTGGATCAAAGGATCTATGGTTTTCCCTCGAGTCTTTCCCACGAGGCTTTCCCACGAGGCTTTCCCACAGGGCTGTCCCACGTGCACACGTGGTGGGAGTCGATCCTCGGCTTGAACGTCAAGGCAGTGCAGGGAAAACAGGTTCCTCTGAAATGGACTGACACATCTGGGGGACTCTTGGAATGGTGGCACGACCCTGGAGTTCCTCTCGCCTTTCCTGTGGAGAGCGCATCCTCTTGAGATGCTACGGGAACGCCGGGAATTTTTTCCCTACGAAAGAGGGAAAGGATCCCTCATCTCGAGCTAGGAGGCGGAAACGGGGCTCCCCTGGATGTGTGCGGGACCCCACGTGCTTCCTCTCGAGTGGAGACGGGTAGGTCGGGGAACTTCTAGAGTTGCAGCAAGGGTGTGAAGGACCCTTTGGAAGTTCCAGTGGTTAGCCGTGATTAGCCTCGAGAAGCCTCAGCGGAAATGGGCCTCATCTCGCCTGGAGGGAAAAACCTCCTGGATTTTCTCGAGTTGCGGCAGGTGCTCTCGACTTACGACGGGGACCTCAGGGACCCGCTCTGGTGGCCTCAGGAAAGGCCAGTCCCCATGCGAATTCCTCGGGGGCCTCTCGGGATTCCTCTCCCGTCGATGCCGGGGCCTAAGACCTTGTGTGGAGTCGGGGCCGGAACCTGAGGATTCCTCTCCAGTGCTGACATGGATCTTGGGGTACTTCTGGAGTCTCCCCAGGGGAGTCAGTCCTCGTCTCGAATGCGGGCATGCACTTGCGCTTTCCTCCAGAGCGGTAGCAGCAGTGTCACGCAGTCCGCCGCGTGGATCAAAGGATCTATGGTTTTCCCTCGAGTCTTTCCCACGAGGCTTTCCCACGAGGCTTTCCCACAGGGCTGTCCCACGTGCCCACGTGGTGGGAGTCGATCCTCGGCTTGAACGTCAAGGCCGTGCAGGGAAAACAGGTTCCGCTGGAATGGACTGACACATCTGGGGGACTCTTGGAATGGTGTCACGACCCTGGAGTTCCTCTCGCCTTTCCTGTGGAGAGCGCCTCCTCTTGAGATGCGACGGGAACGCCGGGAATTCTTTCCCTACGAAACAGGGAAGGATCCCTCATCGCGAGCTAGGAGGCGGAAACGGGGCTCCCCTGGATGTGTGAGAGACCCCACGTGCTTCCTCTCGAGTGGAGACGGTTATGTCGGGGAACTTCTTGAGTTGCAGCAATGGTGTGAAGGACCCTTTGGAAGTTCCAGTGGTTAGATGTGATTGGCCTCGAGAAGCCTCAGCGGAAATGGGCCTCATCTCGCCTGGAGGGCAAAACCTCCTGGATTTTCTCGAGTTGCGGCAGGTGCTCTCGGACTTACGACGGGGACCTCAGGGACCCGCTCTGGTGGCCTCAGGAAAGGCCAGTCCCCATGGGAGTTCCACGGGGGCCTCTCGGGATTCCGCTCCCGTCGATGCCGGGGCCTAAGACCTTGTGTGGCGTCGGGGCCGGAACCTGAGGATTCCTCTCCAGTGCTGACATGGATCTTGGGGTACGTCTGGAGTCTCCCCAGGGGAGTCAGTCCTCGTCTCGAATGCGGGCATGCACTTGCGCTTTCCTCCAGAGCGGTAGCAGCAGTGTCACGCAGTCCGCCTCGTGGATCAAAGGATCTATGGTTTTCCCTCGAGTCTTTCCCACGAGGCTTTCCCACGAGGCTTTCCCACAGGGCTGTCCCACGTGCACACGTGGTGGGAGTCGATCCTCGGCTTGAACGTCAAGGCAGTGCAGGGAAAACAGGTTCCTCTGGAATGGACTGACACATCTGGGGGACTGTTGGAATGGTGGCACGACCCTGGAGTTCCTCTCGCCTTTCCTGTGGAGAGCGCCTCCTCTTGAGATGTGACGCGAACGCCGGGAATTCTTTCCCTACGAAACAGGGAAAGGATCCCTCATCTCGAGCTAGGAGGCGGAAACGGGGCTCCCCTGGATGTGTGCGGGACCCACGTGCTTCCTCTCGAGTGGAGACGGGTATGTCGGGGATCTTCTTGAGTTGCAGCAAGGGTGTGAAGGACCCTTTGGAAGTTCCAGTGGTTAGCCGTGATTAGCCTCGAGAAGCCTCAGCGGAAATGGGCCTCATCTCGCCTGGAGGGCAAAACCTCCTGGATTTTCTCGAGTTGCGGCAGGTGCTCTCGACTTACGACGGGGACCTCAGGGACCCGCTCTGGTGGCCTCAGGAAAGGCCAGTCCCCATGCGAGTTCCTCGGGGGCCTCTCGGGATTCCTCTCCCGTCGATGCCGGGGCCTAAGACCTTGTGTGGAGTCGGTGCCGGAACCTGAGGATTCCTCTCCAGTGCTGACATGGATCTTGGGGTACTTCTGGAGTCTCCCCAGGGGAGTCAGTCCTCGTCTCGAATGCGGGCATGCACTTGCGCTTTCCTCCAGAGCGGTAGCAGCAGTGTCACGCAGTCCGCCGCGTGGATCAAAGGATCTATGGTTTTCCCTCGAGTCTTTCCCACGCGGCTTTCCCACAGGGCTGTCCCACGTGCACACGTGTTGGAAGTCGATCCTCGGCTTGAACGTCAAGGCAGTGCAGGGAAAACAGGTTCCTCTGGAATGGACTGACACATCTGGGGTCTCTTGGAGTTGTGTCATGACCCTGGAGTTCCTCTCGCCTTTCCTGTGGAGAGCGCCTCCTCTTGAGATGCGACGGGAACGCCGGGAATTCTTTACCTACGAAACAGGGAAGGATCCCTCATCTCGAGCTAGGAGGCGGAAACGGGGCTCCCCTGGATGTTTGAGGGACCCCACGTGCTTCCTCTCGAGTGGAGACGGGTATGTCGGGGAACTTCTTGAGTTGCAGCAATTGTGTGAAGGACCCTTTGGAAGTTCCAGTGGTTAGATGTGATTGGCCTCGAGAAGCCTCAGCGGAAATGGGCCTCATCTCGCCTGGAGGGCAAAACCTCCTGGATTTTCTCGAGTTGCGGCAGGTGCTCTCGACTTACGACGGGGACCTCAGGGACCCGCTCTGGTGGCCTCAGGAAAGGCCAGTCCCCATGCGAGTTCCTCGGGGGCCTCTCGGGATTCCTCTCCCGTCGATGCCAGGGCCTAAGACCTTGTGTGGAGTCGGGGCCGGAACCTGAGGATTCCTCTCCAGTGCTGACATGGATCTTGGGGTACTTCTGGAGTCTCCCCAGGGGAGTCAGTCCTCGTCTCGAATGCGGGCATGCACTTGCGCTTTCCTCCAGAGCGGTAGCAGCAGTGTCACGCAGTCCGCCGCGTGGATCAAAGGATCTATGGTTTTCCCTCGAGTCTTTCCCACGAGGCTTTCCCACGAGGCTTTCCCACAGGGCTGTCCCACATGCACACGTGGTGGGAGTCGATCCTCGGCTTGAACGTCAAGGCAGTGCAGGGAAAACAGGTTCCTCTGGAATGGACTGACACATCTGGGGGACTCTTGGAATGGTGTCTCGACCCTGGAGTTTCTCTCGCCTTTCCTGTGGAGAGCGCCTCCTCTTGAGATGTGACGGGAACGCCGGGAATTCTTTCCCTACGAAACAGGGAAAGGATCCCTCATCTCGAGCTAGGAGGCGGAAACGGGGCTCCCCTGGATGTGTGCGGGACACCACGTGCTTCCTCTCGAGTGGAGACGGGTATGTCGGGGAACTTCTTGAGTTGCAGCAATGGTGTGAAGGACCCTTTGGAAGTTCCAGTGGTTAGACGTGATTAGCCTCGAGAAGCCCCCGAGGAAATGGGCCTCATCTCGCCTGGAGGGCAAAACCTCCTGGATTTTCTCGAGTTGCGGCAGGTGCTCTCGACTTACGACGGGGACCTCAGGGACCCGCTCTGGTGGCCTCAGGAAAGGCCAGTCCCCATGCGAGTTCCTCGGGGGCGTATCGGGATTACTCTCCCGTCGATGCCGGGGCCTAAGACCTTGTGTGGAGTCGGGGCCGGAACCTGAGGATTCCTCTCCAGTGCTGACATGGATCTTGGGGTACTTCTGGAGTCTCCCCAGGGGAGTCAGTCCTCGTCTCGAATGCGGGCATGCACTTGCGCTTTCCTCCAGAGCGGTAGCAGCAGTGTCACGCAGTCCGCCGCGTGGATCAAAGGATCTATGGTTTTCCCTCGAGTCTTTCCCACGAGGCTTTCCCACGAGGCTATCCCACAGGGCTGTCCCACGTGCACACGTGGTGGGAGTCGATCCTCGGCTTGAACGTCAAGGCAGTGCAGGGAAAACAGGTTCCTCTGGAATGGACTGACCCATCTGGGGGTCTCTTGGAATGGTGGCACGACCCTGGAGTTCCTCTCGCCTTTCCTGTGGAGAGCACCTCCTCTTGAGACGCGACGGGAACGCCGGGATTTCTTTCCATACGAAACAGGGAAAGGATCCCTCATCTCGAGCTAGGAGGCGGAAACGGGGCTCCCCTGGATGTGTGCGGGACCCACGTGCTTCCTCTCGAGTGGAGACGGGTATGTCGGGGAACTTCTTGAGTTGCAGCAATGGTGTGAAGGACCCTTTGGAAGTTCCAGTGGTTAGACGTGATTAGCCTCGAGAAGCCCCCGCGGAAATGGGCTTCATCTCGTCTGGAGGGCAAAACCTCCTGGATTTTCTCGAGTTGCGGCAGGTGCTGTCGACTTACGACGGGGACCTCAGGGACCCGCTCTGGTGGCCTCAGGAAAGGCCAGTCCCCATGCGAGTTCCTCGGGGGCCTCTCGGGATTCCTCTCCCGTCGATGCCGGGGCCTAAGACCTTGTGTGGAGTCGGGGCCGGAACCTGAGGATTCCTCTCCAGTGCTGACATGGATCTTGGGGTACTTCTGGAGTCTCCCCAGGGGAGTCAGTCCTCGTCTCGAATGCGGGCATGCACTTGCGCTTTCCTCCAGAGCGGTAGCAGCAGTGTCACCCAGTCCGCCGCGTGGATCAAAGGATCTATGGTTTTCCCTCGAGTCTTTCCCACGAGGCTTTCCCACGAGGCTTTCCCACAGGGCTGTCCCACGTGCACACGTGGTGGGAGTCGATCCTCGGCTTGAACGTCAAGGCAGTGCAGGGAAAACAGGTTCCTCTGGAATGGACTGACACATCTGGGGGACTCTTGGAATGGTGGCACGACCCTGGAGTTCCTCTCGCCTTTCCTGTGGAGATCGCCTCCTCTTGAGATGCGATGGGAACGCCGGGAATTCTTTCCCTACGAAACAGGGAAAGGATCCCTCATCTCGAGCTAGGAGGCGGAAACGGGGCTCCCCTGGATGTATGCGGGACACCACGTGCTTCCTCTCGAGTGGAGACGGGTATGTCAGGGAACTTCTTGAGTTGCAGCAAGGGTGTGAAGGACCCTTTGGAAGTTCCAGTGGTTTGATGTGATTGGCCTTGAGAACCCTCAGCGGAAATGGGCCTCATCTCGCCTGGAGGGCAAAACCTCCTGGATTTTCTCGAGTTGCGGCAGGTGCTCTCGACTTACGACGGGGACCTCAGGGACCCGCTCTGGTGGCCTCAGGAAAGGCCAGTCCCCATGCGAGTTCCTCGGGGGCGTCTCGGGATTCCTCTCCCGTCGATGCCGGGGCCTAAGACCTTGTGTGGAGTCGGGGCCGGAACCTGAGGATTCCTCTCCAGTGCTGACATGGATCTTGGGGTACTTCTGGAGTCTCCCCAGGGGAGTCAGTCCTCGTCTCGAATGCGGGCATGCACTTGCGCTTTCCTCCAGAGCGGTAGCAGCAGTGTCACGCAGTCCGCCGCGTGGATCAAAGGATCTATGGTTTTCCCTCGAGTCTTTCCCACGAGGCTTTCCCACGAGGCTTTCCCACAGGGCTGTCCCACGTGCACACGTGGTGGGAGTCGATCCTCGGCTTGAACGTCAAGGCAGTGCAGGGAAAACAGGTTCCTCTGGAATGGGCTGACACATCTGGGGGACTCTTGGAATGGTGGCACGACCCTGGAGTTCCTCTCGCCTTTCCTGTGGAGATCGCTTCCTCTTGAGATGCGACGGGAACCCCGGGAATTCTTTCCCTACGAAACAGGGAAAGGATCCCTCATCTCGAGCTAGGAGGCGGAAACGGGGCTCCCCTGGATGTGTGCGGGACCCCACGTGCTTCCTCTCGAGTGGAGACGGGTATGTCGGGGAACGTCTTGAGTTGCAGCAAGGGTGTGAAGGACCCTTTGGAAGTTCCAGTGGTTAGACGTGATTAGCCTCGAGAAGCCCCCGCGGAAATGGGCCTCATCTCGCTTGGAGGGCAAAACCTGCTGGATTTTCTCGAGTTGCGGCAGGTGCTCTCGACTTACGACGGGGACCTCAGGGACCCGCTCTGGTGGCCTCAGGAAAGGCCAGTCCCCATGCGAGTTCCTCGGGGGCGTCTCGGGATTCCTCTCCCGTCGATGCCGGGGCCTAAGACCTTGTGTGGAGTCGGGGCCGGAACCTGAGGATTCCTCTCCAGTGCTGACATGGATCTTGGGGTACTTCTGGAGTCTCCCCAGGGGAGTCAGTCCTCGTCTCGAATGCGGGCATGCACTTGCGCTTTCCTCCAGATCGGTAGCAGCAGTGTCACCCAGGCCGCCGCGTGGATCAAAGGATCTATGGTTTTCCCTCGAGTCTTTCCCACGAGGCTTTCCCACGAGGCTTTCCCACAGGGCTGTCCCACGTGCACACTTGGTGGGAGTCGATCCTCGGCTTGAACGTCAAGGCAGTGCAGGGAAAACAGGTTCCTCTGGAATGGACTGACACATCTGGGGGACTCTTGGAATGGTATCTCAACCCTGGAGTTCCTCTCGCCTTTCCTGTGGAGAGCGCCTCCTCTTGAGATGCGACGGGAACGCCGGGAATTCTTTCCCTACGAAACAGGGAAAGGATCCCTCATCTCGAGCTAGGAGGCGGAAACGGGGCTCCCCTGGATGTGTGCGGGACCCATGTGCTTCCTCTCGAGTGGAGACGGGTATGTCGGGGAACTTCTTGAGTTGCAGCAAGGGTGTGAAGGACCCTTTGGAAGATCCAGTGGTTAGACGTGATTAGCCTCGAGAAGCCTCAGTGGAAATGGGCCTCATCTCGCCTGGAGTGCAAAACCTCCTGGATTTTCACGAGTTGCGGCAGGTGCTCTAGACTTACGACGGGGACCTCAGGGACCCGCTCTGGTGGCCTCAGGAAAGGCCAGTCCCCATGCGAGTTCCTCGGGGGCCTCTCGGGATTCCTCTCCCGTCGATGCCGGGGCCTAAGACCTTGTGTGGAGTCGGGGCCGGAACCTGAGTATTCCTCTCCAGTGCTGACATGGATTTGGGGTACTTCTGGAGTCTCCCCAGGGGAGTCAGTCCTCGTCTCGAATGCGGGCATGCACTTGCGCTTTCCTCCAGAGCGGTAGCAGCAGTGTCACGCAGTCCGCCGCGTGGATCAAAGGATCTATGGTTTTCCCTCGAGTCTTTCCCACGAGGCTTTCCCACGAGGCTTTCCCACAGGGCTGTCCCACGTGCACACGTGGTGGGAGTCGATCCTCGGCTTGAACGTCAAGGCAGTGCAGGGAAAACAGGTACCTCTGGAATGGACTGACACATCTGGGGGACTCTTGGAATGGTGTCTCGACCCTGGAGTTCCTCTCGCCTTTCCTGTGGAGAGCGCCTCCTCTTGAGATTGGAAGGGAACACCGGGAATTCTTTCCCTACGAAACAGGGAAAGGATCCCTCATCTCGAGCTAGCAGGCGGAAACGGGGCTCCCCTGGATTTGTGCGGGACCACACGTGCTTCCTCTCGTGTGGAGACGGGTATGTCGGGGAACTTCTTGAGTTGCAGCAAGGGTGTGAAGGACCCTTTGGAAGTTCCAGTGGTTAGATGTGATTGGCCTCGAGAAGCCTCAGCGGAAATGGGCCTCATCTCGCCTGGAGGGCAAAACCTCCTGGATTTTCTCGAGTTGCGGCAGGTGCTCTCGACTTACGACGGGGACCTCAGGGACCCGCTCTGGTGGCCTCAGGAACGGCCAGTCCCCATGCGAGTTCCTCGGGGGCGTCTCGGGATTCCTCTCCCGTCGATGCCAGGGCCTAAGACCTTGTGTGGAGTCGGGGCCGGAACCTGAGGATTCCTCTCCAGTGCTGACATGGATCTTGGGGTACTTCTGGAGTCTCCCCAGGGGAGTCAGTCCTCGTCTCGAATGCGGGCATGCACTTGCGCTTTCCTCCAGAGCGGTAGCAGCAGTGTCACGCAGTCCGCCGCGTGGATCAAAGGATCTATGGTTTTCCCTCGAGTCTTTCCCACGAGGCTTTCCCACGAGGCTTTCCCACAGGGCTGTCCCATGTGCACACGTGGTGGGAGTCGATCCTCGGCTTGAACGTCAAGGCAGTGCAGGGAAAACAGGTTCCTCTGGAATGGACTGACACATCTGGGGGATTCTTGGAATTGTGGCATTACCCTGGAGTTCCTCTCGCCTTTCCTGTGGAGAGCGCCTCCTCTTGAGATGCAACGGGAACGCCGGGAATTCTTTCCCTACGAAACAGGGAAAGGATCCCTCATCTCGAGCTAGGAGGTGGAAACGGGGCTCCCCTGGATGTGTGCGGGACACCACGTGCTTCCTCTCGAGTGGAGACGGGTATGTCGGGGAACTTCTTGAGTTGCAGCAATGGTGTGAAGGACCCTTTGGAAGTTCCGGTGGTTAGATGTGATTGGCCTCGAGGAGCCTCAGCGGAAATGGGCCTCATCTCGCCTGGAGGGCAAAACCTCCTGGATTTTCTCGAGTTGCGGAAGGTGCACTAGACTTACGACGGGGACCTCAGGGACCCGCTCTGGTGGCCTCAGGAAAGGCCAGTCCCCATGCGAGTTCCTCGGGTGCCTATCGGGATTCCTCTCCCGTCGATGCCGGGGCCTAAGACCTTGTGTGGAGTCGGGGCCGGAACCTGAGGATTCCTCTCCAGTGCTGACATGGATCTTGGGGTACTTCTGGAGTCTCCCCAGGGGAGTCAGTCCTCGTCTCGAATGCGGGCATGCACTTGCGCTTTCCTCCAGAGCGGTAGCAGCAGTGTCACGCAGTCCGCCGCGTGGATCAAAGGATCTATGGTTTTCCCTCGAGTCTTTCCCACGAGGCTTTCCCACGAGGCTTTCCCACAGGGCTGTCCCACGTGCACACGTGGTGGGAGTCGATCCTCGGCTTGAACGTCAAGGCAGTGCAGGGAAAACAGGTTCCTCTGGAATGGGCTGACACATCTGGGGGACTCTTGAAATGGTGGCACGACCCTGGAGTTCCTCTCGCCTTTCCTGTGGAGAGCGCCTCCTCTTGAGATGCGACGGGAACGCCGGGAATTCTTTCCCTACGAAACAGGGAAAGGATCCCTCATCTCGAGCTAGGAGGCGGAAACGGGGCTCCCCTGGATGTGTGCGGGACACCACGTGCTTCCTCTCGAGTGGAGACGGGTACGTCGGGGAACTTCTTGAGTTGCAGCAAGGGTGTGAAGGACCCTTTGGAAGTTCCAGTGGTTAGATGTGATTGGCCTCGAGAAGCCTCAGCGGAAATGGGCCTCATCTCGCCTGGAGGGCAAAACCTCCTGGATTTTCTCGAGTTGCGGCAGGTGCTCTCGACTTACGACGGTGACCTCAGGGACCCGCTCTGGTGGCCTCAGGAAAGGCCAGTCCCCATGCGAGTTCCTCGGGGGCCTCTCGGGATTCCTCTCCCGTCGATGCCGGGGCCTAAGACCTTGTGTGGAGTCGGGGCCGGAACCTGAGGATTCCTCTCCAGTGCTGACATGGATCTTGGGGTACTTCTGGAGTCTCCCCAGGGGAGTCAGTCCTCGTCTCGAATGCGGGCATGCACTTGCGCTTTCCTCCAGAGCGGTAGCAGCAGTGTCACGCAGTCCGCCGCGTGGATCAAAGGATCTATGGTTTTCCCTCGAGTCTTTCCCATGAGGCTTTCCCCCGAGGCTTTCCCACAGGGCTGTCCCACGTGCACACGTGGTGGGAGTCGATCCTCGGCTTGAACGTCAAGGCAGTGCAGGGAAAACAGGTTCCTCTGGAATGGACTGACACATCTGGGGGACTCTTGGAATCGTGTCACGACCCTGGAGTTCCTCTCGCCTTTCCTGTGGAGAGCGCTTCCTCTTGAGATGCGACGGGAACGCCGGGAATTCTTTCCCTACGAAACAGGGAAAGGATCCCTCATCTCGAGCTAGGAGGCGGAAACGGGGCTCCCCTGGATGTGTGCGGGACCCCACGTGCTTCCTCTCGAGTGGAGACGGGTATGTCGGGGAACTTCTTGAGTTGCAGCAATGGTGTGAAGGACCCTTTGGAAGTTCCGGTGGTTAGATGTGATTGGCCTCGAGAAGCCTCAGCGGAAATGGGCCTCATCTCGCCTGGAGGGCAAAACCTCCTGGATTTTCTCGAGTTGCGGAAGGTGCTCTAGACTTACGACGGGGACCTCAGGGACCCGCTCTGGTGGCCTCAGGAAAGGCCAGTCCCCATGCGAGTTCCTCGGGGGCCTCTCGGGATTCCTCTCCCGTCGATGCTGGGGCCTAAGACCTTGTGTGGAGTCGGGGCCGGAACCTGAGGATTCCTCTCCAGTGCTGACATGGATCTTGGGGTACTTCTGGAGTCTCCCCAGGGGAGTCAGTCCTCGTCTCGAATGCGGGCATGCACTTGCGCTTTCCTCCAGAGCGGTAGCAGCAGTGTCACGCAGTCCGCCGCGTGGATCAAAGGATCTATGGTTTTCCCTCGAGTCTTTCCCACGAGGCTTTCCCACGAGGCTTTCCCACAGGGCTGTCCCACGTGCACACGTGGTGGGAGTCGATCCTCGGCTTGAACGTCAAGGCAGTGCAGGGAAAACAGGTTCCTCTGGAATGGGCTGACACATCTGGGGGACTCTTGAAATGGTGGCACGACCCTGGAGTTCCTCTCGCCTTTCCTGTGGAGAGCGCCTCCTCTTGAGATGCGACGGGAACGCCGGGAATTCTTTCCCTACGAAACAGGGAAAGGATCCCTCATCTCGAGCTAGGAGGCGGAAACGGGGCTCCCCTGGATGTGTGCGGGACACCACGTGCTTCCTCTCGAGTGGAGACGGGTACGTCGGGGAACTTCTTGAGTTGCAGCAAGGGTGTGAAGGACCCTTTGGAAGTTCCAGTGGTTAGATGTGATTGGCCTCGAGAAGCCTCAGCGGAAATGGGCCTCATCTCGCCTGGAGGGCAAAACCTCCTGGATTTTCTCGAGTTGCGGCAGGTGCTCTCGACTTACGACGGTGACCTCAGGGACCCGCTCTGGTGGCCTCAGGAAAGGCCAGTCCCCATGCGAGTTCCTCGGGGGCCTCTCGGGATTCCTCTGCCGTCGATGCCGGGGCCTAAGACCTTGTGTGGAGTCGGGGCCGGAACCTGAGGATTCCTCTCCAGTGCTGACATGGATCTTGGGGTACTTCTGGAGTCTCCCCAGGGGAGTCAGTCCTCGTCTCGAATGCGGGCATGCACTTGCGCTTTCCTCCAGAGCGGTAGCAGCAGTGTCACGCAGTCCGCCGCGTGGATCAAAGGATCTATGGTTTTCCCTCGAGTCTTTCCCATGAGGCTTTCCCCCGAGGCTTTCCCACAGGGCTGTCCCACGTGCACACGTGGTGGGAGTCGATCCTCGGCTTGAACGTCAAGGCAGTGCAGGGAAAACAGGTTCCTCTGGAATGGACTGACACATCTGGGGGACTCTTGGAATCGTGTCACGACCCTGGAGTTCCTCTCGCCTTTCCTGTGGAGAGCGCTTCCTCTTGAGATGCGACGGGAACGCCGGGAATTCTTTCCCTACGAAACAGGGAAAGGATCCCTCATCTCGAGCTAGGAGGCGGAAACGGGGCTCCCCTGGATGTGTGCGGGACCCCACGTGCTTCCTCTCGAGTGGAGACGGGTATGTCGGGGAACTTCTTGAGTTGCAGCAATGGTGTGAAGGACCCTTTGGAAGTTCCGGTGGTTAGATGTGATTGGCCTCGAGAAGCCTCAGCGGAAATGGGCCTCATCTCGCCTGGAGGGCAAAACCTCCTGGATTTTCTCGAGTTGCGGAAGGTGCTCTAGACTTACGACGGGGACCTCAGGGACCCGCTCTGGTGGCCTCAGGAAAGGCCAGTCCCCATGCGAGTTCCTCGGGGGCCTCTCGGGATTCCTCTCCCGTCGATGCTGGGGCCTAAGACCTTGTGTGGAGTCGGGGCCGGAACCTGAGGATTCCTCTCCAGTGCTGACATGGATCTTGGGGTACTTCTGGAGTCTCCCCAGGGGAGTCAGTCCTCGTCTCGAATGCGGGCATGCACTTGCGCTTTCCTCCAGAGCGGTAGCAGCAGTGTCACGCAGTCCGCCGCGTGGATCAAAGGATCTATGGTTTTCCCTCGAGTCTTTCCCACGAGGCTTTCCCACGAGGCTTTCCCACAGGGCTGTCCCACGTGCACACGTGGTGGGAGTCGATCCTCGGCTTGAACGTCAAGGCAGTGCAGGGAAAACAGGTTCCTCTGGAATGGGCTGACACATCTGGGGGACTCTTGAAATGGTGGCACGACCCTGGAGTTCCTCTCGCCTTTCCTGTGGAGATCGCCTCCTCTTGAGATGCGACGGGAACGCCGGGAATTCTTTCCCTACGAAACAGGGAAAGGATCCCTCATCTCGAGCTAGGAGGCGGAAACGGGGCTCCTCTGGATGTGTGCGGGACACCATGTGCTTCCTCTCGAGTGGAGACGGGTATGTCGGGGAACTTCTTGAGTTGCAGCAAGGGTGTGAAGGACCCTTTGGAAGTTCCAGTGGTTAGATGTGATTGGCCTCGAGAAGCCTCAGCGGAAATGGACCTCATCTCGCCTGGAGGGCAAAACCTTCTGGATTTTCTCGAGTTGCGGCAGGTGCTCTCGACTTACGACGGGGACCTCAGGGACCCGCTCTGGTGGCCTCAGGAAAGGCCAGTCTCCATGCGAGTTCCTCAGGGGCCTCTCGGGATTCCTCTCCCGTCGATGCCGGGGCCTAAGACCTTGTGTGGAGTCGGGGCCGGAACCTGAGGATTCCTCTCCAGTGCTGACATGGATCTTGGGGTACTTCTGGAGTCTCCCCAGGGGAGTCAGTCCTCGTCTCGAATGCGGGCATGCTCTTGCGCTTTCCTCCAGAGCGGTAGCAGCAGTGTCACGCAGTCCGCCGCGTGGATCAAAGGATCTATGGTTTTCCCTCGAGTCTTTCCCACGAGGCTTTCCCACGAGGCCTTCCCACAGGGCTGTCCCAAGTGCACACGTGGTGGGAGTCGATCCTCGGCTTGAACGTCAAGGCAGTGCAGGGAAAACAGGTTCCTCTGGAATGGACTGACACATCTGGGGGACTCTTGGAATGGTGTCTCGACCCTGGAGTTCCTCTCGCCTTTCCTGTGGAAAGCGCCTCCTCTTGAGATGCGACAGGAACGCCGGGAATTCTTTCCCTACGAAACAGGGAAAGGATCCCTCATCTCGAGCTAGAAGGCGGAAACGGGGCTCCCCTGGATGTGTGCGGGACCCCACGTGCTTCCTCTCGAGTGGAGACGGGTATGTCGGGGAACTTCTTGAGTTGCAGCAAGGGTGTGAAGGACCCTTTGGAAGTTCCAGTGGTTAGATGTGATTGGCCTCGAGAAGCCTCAGCGGAAATGGGCCTCATCTCGCCTGGTGGGCAAAACCTCCTGGATTTTCTCGAGTTGCGGCAGGTGCTCTCGACTTACGACGGGGACCTCAGGGACCTGCTCTGGTGGCCTCAGGAAAGGCCAGTCCCCATGCGAGTTCCTCGGGGGCCTCTCGGGATTCCTCTCCCGTCGATGCCGGGGCCTAAGACCTTGTGTGGAGTCGGGGCCGGAACCTGAGGATTCCTCTCCAGTGCTGACATGGATCTTGGGGTACTTCTGGAGTCTCCCCAGGGGAGTCAGTCCTCGTCTCGAATGCGGGCATGCACTTGCGCTTTCCTCCAGAGCGGTAGCAGCAGTGTCACGCAGTCCGCCGCGTGGATCAAAGGATCTATGGTTTTCCCTCGAGTCTTTCCCACGAGGCTTTCCCACGAGGCTTTCCCACAGGGCTGTCCCACGTGCACACGTGGTGGGAGTCCATCCTCGGCTTGAACGTCAAGGCAGTGCAGGGAAAACAGGTTCCTCTGGAATGGACTGACACATCTGGGGGACTCTTGGAATGGTGGCACGACCCTGGAGTTCCTCTCGCCTTTCCTGTGGAGAGCGCCTCCTCTTGAGATGCGACGAGAACGCCGGGAATTCTTTCCCTACGAAACAGGGAAAGGATCCCTCATCTCGAGCTAGGAGGCGGAAACGGGGCTCCCCTGGATGAGTGCGGGACCCACGTGCTTCCTCTCGAGTGGAGACGGGTATGTCGGGGATCTTCTTGAGTTGCAGCAAGGGTGTGAAGGACCCTTTGGAAGTTACAGTGGTTAGATGTGATTGGCCTCGAGAAGTCTCAGCGGAAATGGGCCTCATCTCGCCTGGAGGGCAAAACCTCCTGGATTTTCTCGAGTTGCGGCAGGTGCTCTCGACTTACGACGGGGACCTCAGGGACCCGCTCTGGTGGCCTCAGGAAAGGCCAGTCCCCATGCGAATTCCCCGGGGGCCTCTCGGGATTCCTCTCCCGTCGATGCCGGGGCCTAAGACCTTGTGTGGAGTCGGGGCCGGAACCTGAGGATTCCTCTCCAGTGCTGACATGGATCTTGGGGTACTTCTGGAGTCTCCCCAGGGGAGTCAGTCCTCGTCTCGAATGCGGGCATGCACTTGCGCTTTCCTCCAGAGCGGTAGCAGCAGTGTCACGCAGTCCGTCGCGTGGATCAAAGGATCTATGGTTTTCCCTCGAGTCTTTCCCACGAGGCTTTCCCACGAGGCTTTCCCACAGGGCTGTCCCAAGTGCACACGTGGTGGGAGAAGATCCTCGGCTTGAACGTCACGGCAGTGCAGGGAAAACAGGTTCCTCTGGAATGGACTGACACATCTGGGGGACTCTTGGCATGGTGTCTCGACCCTGGAGTTCCTCTCGCCTTTCCTGTGGAAAGCGCCTCCTCTTGAGATGCGACGGGAACGCCGGGAATTCTTTCCCTACGAAACAGGGAAAGGATCCCTCATCTCGAGCTAGGAGGCGGAAACGGGGCTCCCCTGGTTGTGTGCGGGACCCCACGTGCTTCCTCTCGAGTGAAGACGGGTATGTCGAGGAACTTCTTGAGTTGCAGCAAGGGTGTGAAGGACCCTTTGGAAGTTCCAGTGGTTAGATGTGATTGGCCTCGAGAAGCCTCAGCGGAAATGGGCCTCATCTCGCCTGGAGGGCAAAACCTCCTGGATTTTCTCGAGTTGCGGCAGGTGCTCTCGACTTACGACGGGGACCTCAGGGACCCGCTCTGGTGGCCTCAGGAAAGGCCAGTCCCCATGCGAGTTCCTCGGGGGCCTCTCGGGATTCCTCTCCCGTCAATGCCGGGGCCTAAGACCTTGTGTGGAGTCGGGGCCGGAACCTGAGGATTCCTCTCCAGTGCTGACATGGATCTTGGGGTACTTCTGGAGTCTCCCCAGGGGAGTCAGTCCTCGTCTCGAATGCGGGCATGCACTTGCGCTTTCCTCCAGAGCGGTAGCAGCAGTGTCACGCAGTCCGCCGCGTGGATCAAAGGATCTATGGTTTTCCCTCGAGTCTTTCCCACGAGGCTTTCCCACGAGGCTTTCCCACAGGGCTGTCCCACGTGCACACGTGGTGGGAGTCGATCCTCGGCTTGAACGTCAAGGCAGTGCAGGGAAAACAGGTTCCTCGGGAATGGACTGACACATCTGGGGGACTCTTGGAATGGTGGCACGACCCTGGAGTTCCTCTCACCTTTCCTGTGGAGAGCGCCTCCTCTTGAGATGCGACGAGAACGCCGGGAATTCTTTCCTTACGAAACAGGGAAAGGATCCCTCATCTCGAGCTAGGAGGCGGAAACGGGGCTCCCCTGGATGTGTTTGGGACACCACGTGCTTCCTCTCGAGTGGAGACGGGTATGTCGGGGAACTTCTTGAGTTGCAGCAAGGGTGTGAAGGACCCTTTGGAAGTTCCAGTGGTTAGATGTGATTGGCCTCGAGAAGCCTCAGCGGAAATGGGCCTCATCTCGCCTGGAGGGCAAAACCTCCTGGATTTTCTCGAGTTGCGGCAGGTGCTCTCGACTTACGACGGGGACCTCAGGGACGCGCTCTGGTGGCCTCAGGAAAGGCCAGTCCCCATGCGAGTTCCTCGGGGGCGTCTCGGGATTCATCTCCCGTCGATGCCGGGGCCTAAGAACTTGTGTGGAGTCGGGGCCGGAACCTGAGGATTCCTCTCCAGTGCTGACATGGATCTTGGGGTACTTCTGGAGTCTCCCCAGGGGAGTCAGTCCTCGTCTCGAATGCGGGCATGCACTTGTGCTTTCCTCCAGAGCGGTAGCAGCAGTGTCACGCAGTCCGCCGCGTGGATCAAAGGATCTATGGTTTTCCCTCGAGTCTTTCCCACGAGGCTTTCCCACGAGGCTTTTCCACAGGGCTGTCCCACGTGCACACGTGGTGGGAGTCGATCCTCGGCTTGAACGTTAAGGCAGTGCAGGGAAAACAGGTTCCTCTGGAATGGACTGACACATCTGGGGGACTCTTGGAATGGTGGCATGACCCTGGAGTTCCTCTCGCCTTTCCTGTGGAGAGCGCCTCCTCTTGAGATGCGACGGGAACGCCGGGAATTCTTTCCCTACGAAACAGGGAAAGGATCTCTCATCTCGAGCTAGGAGGCGGAAACGGGGCTCCCCTGGATGTGTGCGGGACACCACGTGCTTCCTCTCGAGTGGAGACGGATATGTCGGGGAACTTCTTGAGTTGCAGCAAGGGTGTGAAGGACCCTTTGGAAGTTCCAGTGGTTAGATGTGATTGGCCTCGAGAAGCCTCAGCGGAAATGGGCCTCATCTCGCCTGGAGGGCAAAACCTCCTGGATTTTCTCGCGTTGCGGCAGGTGCTCTCGACTTACGACGGGGACCTCAGGGACCCGCTCTGGTGGCCTCAGGAAAGGCCAGTCCCCATGCGAGTTCCTCGGGGGCGTCTCGGGATTCCTCTCCCGTCGATGCCGGGGCCTAATACCTTGTGTGGAGTCGGGGCCGGAACCTGAGGATTCCTCTCCAGTGCTGACATAGATCTTGGGGGACTTCTGGAGTCTCCCCAGGGGTGTCAGTCCTCGTCTCGAATGCGGGCATGCACTTGCGCTTTCCTTCAGAGCAGTAGCAGCAGTGTCACGCAGTCCGCCGCGTGGATCAAAGGATCTATGGTTTTCCCTCGAGTCTTTCCACGAGGCTTTCCCACGAGGCTTTCCCACAGGGCTGTCCCACGTGCACACGTGGTGGGAGTCGATCCTCGGCTTGAACGTCAAGGCAGTGCAGGGAAAACAGGTTCCTCTGGAATGGACTGACACATCAGGGGGACTCTTGGAATGGTGTCACGACCCTGGAGTTCCTCTCGCCTTTCCTGTGGAGAGCGCCTCCTTTTGAGATGCGACGAGAAAGCCGGGAATTCTTTAACTACGAAACAGGGAAAGGATCCCTCATCTCGAGCTAGGAGGCGGAAACGGGGCTCCCCTAGATGTGTGTGGGACCCACGTTCTTCCTCTCGAGTGGAGACGGGTATGTCGGGGAACTTCTTGAGTTGCAGCAATGGTGTGAAGGACCCTTTGGAAGTTCCAGTGGTTAGACGTGATTGGCCTCGAGAAGCCTCAGCAGAAATGGGCCTCATCTCGCCTGGAGGGCAAAACCTCCTGGATTTTCTCGAGTTGCGGCAGGTGCTCTCGACTTACGACGGGGACCTCAGGGACCCGCTCTGGTGGCCTCAGGAAAGGCCAGTCCCCATGCGAGTTCCTCGGGGCCCTCTCGGGATTCCTCTCCCGTCGATGCCGGGGCCTAATACCTTGTGTGGAGTCGGTGCCGGAACCTGAGGATTCCTCTCCAGTGCTGAAATGGATCTTGGGGTACTTCTGGAGTCTCCCCAGGGGAGTCAGTCCTCGTCTCGAATGCGGGCATGCACTTGCGCTTTCCTCCAGAGCGGTAGCAGCAGTGTCACGCAGTCCGCCGCGTGGATCAAAGGATCTATGGTTTTCCCTCGAGTCTTTCCCACGAGGCTTTCCCACGAGGCTTTCCCACAGGGCTGTCCCACGTGCACACGTGGTGGGAGTCGATCCTCGGCTTGAACGTCAAGGCAGTGCAGGGAAAACAGGTTCCTCTGGAATGGACTGACACATCTGGGGGACTCTTGGAATGGTGGCATGACCCTGGAGTTCCTCTCGCCTTTCCTGTGGAGAGCGCCTCCTCTTGAGATGCGACGGGAACGCCGGGAATTCTTTCCCTACGAAACAGGGAAAGGATCTCTCATCTCGAGCTAGGAGGCGGAAACGGGGCTCCCCTGGATGTGTGCGGGACACCACGTGCTTCCTCTCGAGTGGAGACGGATATGTCGGGGAACTTCTTGAGTTGCAGCAAGGGTGTGAAGGACCCTTTGGAAGTTCCAGTGGTTAGATGTGATTGGCCTCGAGAAGCCTCAGCGGAAATGGGCATCATCTCGCCTGGAGGGCAAAACCTCCTGGATTTTCTCGAGTTGCGGCAGGTGCTCTAGACTTACGACGGGGACCTCAGGGACCCGCTCTGGTGGCCTCAGGAAAGGCCAGTCCCCATGCGAGTTCCTCGGGGCCCTCTCGGGATTCCTCTCGCGTCGATGCCGGGGCCTAAGACCTTGTGTGGAGTCGGGGCCGGAACCTGAGGATTCCTCTCCTGTGCTGACATGGATCTTGGGGTACTTCTGGAGTCTCCCCAGGGGAGTCAGTCCTCGTCTCGAATGCGGGCATGCACTTGCGCTTTCCTCCAGAGCGGTAGCAGCAGTGTCACGCAGTCCGCCGCGTGGATCAAAGGATCTATGGTTTTCCCTAGAGTCTTTCCCACGAGGCTTTCCCCCGAGGCTTTCCCACAGGGCTGTCCCACGTGCACACGTGGTGGGAGTCAATCCTCGGCTTGAACGTCAAGGCAGTGCAGGGAAAACAGGTTCCTCTGGAATGGACTGACACATCTGGGGGACTCTTGGAATGGTGTCTCGACCCTGGAGTTCCTCTCGCCTTTCCTGTGGAGAGCGCCTCCTCTTGAGATGCGACGGGAACGCCGGGAATTCTTTCCCTACGAAACAGGGAAAGGATCCCTCATCTCGAGCTTGGAGGCGGAAACGGGGCTCCCCTGGATGTGTGCGGGACCCCACGTGTTTCCTCTCGAGTGGAGACGGGTATGTCGGGGAACTTCTTGAGTTGCAGCAATGGTGTGAAGGACCCTTTGGAAGTTCCAGTGGTTAGATGTGATTGGCCTCGCGAAGCCTCAGCGGAAATGGGCCTCATCTCGCCTGGAGGGCAAAACCTCCTGGATTTTCTCGAGTTGCGGCAGGTGCTCTCGACTTACGACGGGGACCTCAGGGACCCGCTCTGGTGGCCTCAGGAAAGGCCAGTCCCCATGCGAGTTCCTCGGGGGCGTCTCGGGATTCCTCTCCCGTCGATGCCGGGGCCTAATACCTTGTGTGGAGTCGGGGCCGGAACCTGAGGATTCCTCTCCAGTGCTGACATAGATCTTGGGGGACTTCTGGAGTCTCCCCAGGGGTGTCAGTCCTCGTCTCGAATGCGGGCATGCACTTGCGCTTTCCTTCAGAGCAGTAGCAGCAGTGTCACGCAGTCCGCTGCGTGGATCAAAGGATCTATGGTTTTCCCTCGAGTCTTTCCACGAGGCTTTCCCACGAGGCTTTCCCACAGGGCTGTCCCACGTGCACACGTGGTGGGAGTCGATCCTCGGCTTGAACGTCAAGGCAGTGCAGGGAAAACAGGTTCCTCTGGAATGGACTGACACATCTGGGGGACTCTTGGAATGGTGTCACGACCCTGGATTTCCTCTCGCCTTTCCTGTGCAGAGCGCCTCCTTTTGAGATGCGACGAGAAAGCCGGGAATTCTTTAACTACGAAACAGGGAAAGGATCCCTCATCTCGAGCTAGGAGGCGGAAACGGGGCTCCCCTAGATGTGTGTGGGACCCACGTGCTTCCTCTCGAGTGGAGACGGGTATGTCGGGGAACTTCTTGAGTTGCAGCAAGGGTGTGAAGGACCCTTTGGAAGTTCCAGTGGTTAGACGTGATTGGCCTCGAGAAGCCTCAGCGGAAATGGGCCTCATCTCGCCTGGAGGGCAAAACCTCCTGGATTTTCTCGAGTTGCGGCAGGTGCTCTCGACTTACGACGGGGACCTCAGGGACCCGCTCTGGTGGCCTCAGGAAAGGCCAGTCCCCATGCGAGTTCCTCGGGGCCCTCTCGGGATTCCTCTCCCGTCGATGCCGGGGCCTAATACCTTGTGTGGAGTCGGGGCCGGAACCTGAGGATTCCTCTCCAGTGCTGACATGGATCTTGGGGTACTTCTGGAGTCTCCCCAGGGGAGTCAGTCCTCGTCTCGAATGCGGGCATGCACTTGCGCTTTCCTCCAGAGCGGTAGCAGCAGTGTCACGCAGTCCGCCGCGTGGATCAAAGGATCTATGGTTTTCCCTCGAGTCTTTCCCACGAGGCTTTCCCACGAGGCTTTCCCACAGGGCTGTCCCACGTGCACACGTGGTGGGAGTCGATCCTCGGCTTGAACGTCAAGGCAGTGCAGGGAAAACAGGTTCCTCTGGAATGGACTGACACATCTGGGGGACTCTTGGAATGGTGGCACGACCCTGGAGTTCCTCTCGCCTTTCCTGTGGAGAGCACCTCCTCTTGAGATGCGACGGGAACGCCGGGAATTCTTTCCCTACGAAACAGGGAAAGGATCCCTCATCTCGAGCTAGGAGGCAGAAACGGGGCTCCCCTGGATGTGTGCGGGACCCCACGTGCTTCCTCTCGAGTGCAGACGGGTATGTCGGGGAACTTCTTGAGTTGCAGCAAGGGTGTGAAGGACCTTTTGGAATTTCCAGTGGTTAGATGTGATTGGCCTCGAGAAGCCTCATCGGAAATGGGCCTCATCTCGCCTGGAGGGCAAAACCTCCTGGATTTTCTCGAGTTGCGGCAGGTGCTCTCGACTTACGACGGGGACCTCAGGGACCCGCTCTGGTGGCCTCAGGAAAGGCCAGTCCCCATGCGAGTTCCTCGGGGGCCTCTCGGGATTCCTCTCCCGTCGATGCCGGGGCCTAAGACCTTGTGTGGAGTCGGGGCCGGAACCTGAGGATTCCTCTCCAGTGCTGACATGGATCTTGGGGTACTTCTGGAGTCTCCCCAGGGGAGTCAGTCCTCGTCTCGAATGCGGGCATGCACTTGCGCTTTCCTCCAGAGCGGTAGCAGCAGTGTCACGCAGTCCGCCGCGTGGATCAAAGGATCTATGGTTTTCCCTCGAGTCTTTCCCACCAGGCTTTCCCACGGGGCTTTCCCACAGGGCTGTCCCACGTGCACACGTGGTGGGAGTCGATCCTCGGCTTGAACGTCAAGGCAGTGCAGGGAAAACAGGTTCCTCTGGAATGGACTGACACATCTGGGGGACTCTTGGAATGGTGGCACGACCCTGGAGTTCCTCTCGCCTTTCCTGTGGAGAGCGCCTCCTCTTGAGATGCGACGGGAACACCGGGAATTCTTTCCCTACGAAACAGGGAAAGGATCCCTCATCTCGAGCTAGGAGGCGGAAACGGGGCTCCCCTGGATGTGTGCGGGACCCCACGTGCTTCCTCTCGAGTGGAGACGGGTATGTCGGGGAACTTCTTGAGTTGCAGCAATGGTGTGAAGGACCCTTTGGAAGTTCCAGTGGTTAGATGTGATTGGCCTCGAGAAGCCTCAGAGGAAATGAGCCTCATCTCGCCTGGAGGGCAAAACCTCTTGGATTTTCTCGAGTTGCGGAAGGTGCTCTCGACTTTCGACGGGGACCTCAGGGACCCGCTCTGGTGGCCTCAGGAAAGGCCAGTCCCCATGCGAGTTCCTCGGGGGCGTCTCGGGATTCCTCTCCCGTCGATGCCGGGGCCTAAGACCTTGTGTGGAGTCGGGGCCGGAACCTGAGGATTCCTCTCCAGTGCTGACATAGATCTTGGGGGACTTCTGGAGTCTCCCCAGGGGTGTCAGTCCTCGTCTCGAATGCGGGCATGCACTTGCGCTTTCCTTCAGAGCAGTAGCAGCAGTGTCACGCAGTCCGCCGCGTGGATCAAAGGATCTATGGTTTTCCCTCGAGTCTTTCCACGAGGCTTTCCCACGAGGCTTTCCCACAGGGCTGTCCCACGTGCACACGTGGTGGGAGTCGATCCTCGGCTTGAACGTCAAGGCAGTGCAGGGAAAACAGGTTCCTCTGGAATGGACTGACACATCTGGGGGACTCTTGGAATGGTGTCACGACCCTGGAGTTCCTCTCGCCTTTCCTGTGGAGAGCGCCTCCTTTTGAGATGCGACGAGAAAGCCGGGAATTCTTTAACTACGAAACAGGGAAAGGATCCCTCATCTCGAGCTAGGAGGCGGAAACGGGGCTCCCCTAGATGTGTGTGGGACCCACGTGCTTCCTCTCGAGTGGAGACGGGTATGTCGGGGAACTTCTTGAGTTGCAGCAAGGGTGTGAAGGACCCTTTGGAAGTTCCAGTGGTTAGACGTGATTGGCCTCGAGAAGCCTCAGCGGAAATGGGCCTCATCTCGCCTGGAGGGCAAAACCTCCTGGATTTTCTCGAGTTGCGGCAGGTGCTCTCGACTTACGACGGGGACCTCAGGGACCCGCTTTGGTGGCCTCAGGAAAGGCCAGTCCCCATGCGAGTTCCTCGGGTCCCTCTCGGGATTCCTCTCCCGTCGATGCCGGGGCCTAATACCTTGTGTGGAGTCGGGGCCGGAACCTGAGGATTCCTCTCCAGTGCTGACATGGATCTTGGGGTACTTCTGGAGTCTCCCCAGGGGAGTCAGTCCTCGTCTCGAATGCGGGCATGCACTTGCGCTTTCCTCCAGAGCGGTAGCAGCAGTGTCACGCAGTCCGCCGCGTGGATCAAAGGATCTATGGTTTTCCCTCGAGTCTTTCCCACGAGGCTTTCCCACGAGGCTTTCCCACAGGGCTGTCCCACGTGCACATGTGGTGGGAGTCGATCCTCGGCTTGAACGTCAAGGCAGTGCAGGGAAAACAGGTTCCTCTGGAATGGACTGACACATCTGGGGGACTCTTGGAATGGTGGCACGACCCTGGAGTTCCTCTCGCCTTTCCTGTGGAGAGCACCTCCTCTTGATATGCGACGGGAACGCCGGGAATTCTTTCCCTACGAAACAGGGAAAGGATCCCTCATCTCGAGCTAGGAGGCGGAAACGGGGCTCCCCTGGATGTGTGCGGGACCCCACGTGCTTCCTCTCGAGTGCAGACGGGTATGTCGGGAAACTTCTTGAGTTGCAGCAAGGGTGTGAAGGACCTTTTGGAAGTTCCAGTGGTTAGATGTGATTGGCCTCGAGAAGCCTCAGCGGAAATGGGCCTCATCTCGCCTGGAGGGCAAAACCTCCTGGATTTTCTCGAGTTGCGGCAGGTGCTCTCGACTTACGACGGGGACCTCAGGGACCCGCTCTGGTGGCCTCAGGAAAGGCCAGTCCCCATGCGAGTTCCTCGGGGGCCTCTCGGGATTCCTCTCCCGTCGATGCCGGGGCCTAAGACCTTGTGTGGAGTCGGGGCCGGAACCTGAGGATTCCTCTCCAGTGCTGACATGGATCTTGGGGTACTTCTGGAGTCTCCCCAGGGGAGTCAGTCCTCGTCTCGAATGCGGGCATGCACTTGCGCTTTCCTCCAGAGCGGTAGCAGCAGTGTCACGCAGTCCGCCGCGTGGATCAAAGGATCTATGGTTTTCCCTCGAGTCTTTCCCACGAGGCTTTCCCCCGAGGCTTTCCCACAGGGCTGTCCCACGTGCACACGTGGTGGGAGTCGATCCTCGGCTTGAACGTCAAGGCAGTGCAGGGAAAACAGGTTCCTCTGGAATGGACTGACACATCTGGGGGACTCTTGGAATGGTGTCACGACCCTGAAGTTCCTCTCGCCTTTCCTGTGGAGAGCGCCTCCTCTTGAGATGCGACGGGAACGCCGGGAATTCTTTCCCTACGAAACAGGGAAAGGATCCCTCATCTCGAGCTAGGAGGCGGAAACGGGGCTCCCCTGGATGTGTGCGGGACCCCACGTGCTTCCTCTCGAGTGGAGACGGGTATGTCGGGGAACTTCTTGAGTTGCAGCAAGGGTGTGAAGGACCCTTTGTAAGTTCCAGTGGTTAGATGTGATTGGCCTCGAGAAGCCTCAGCGGAAATGGGCCTCATCTCGCCTGGAGGGCAAAACCTCCTGGATTTTCTCGAGTTGCGGCAGGTGCTCTCGACTTACGACGGGGACCTCAGGGACCCGCTCTGGTGGCCTCAGGAAAGGCCAGTCCCCATGCGAGTTCCTCGGGGGCGTCTTGGGATTCCTCTCCCGTCGATGCCGGGGCCTAAGACCTTGTGTTTAGTCGGGGCCGGAACCTGAGGATTCCTCTCCAGTGCTGACATGGATCTTGGGGTACTTCTGGAGTCTCCCCAGGGGAGTCAGTCCTCGTCTCGAATGCGGGCATGCACTTGCGCTTTCCTCCAGAGCGGTAGCAGCAGTGTCACGCAGTCCGCCGCGTGGATCAAAGGATCTATGGTTTTCCCTCGAGTCTTTCCCACGAGGCTTTCCCACGAGGCTTTCCCACAGGGCTGTCCCACGTGCACACGTGGTGGGAGTCGATCCTCGGCTTGAACGTCATGGCAGTGCAGGGAAAACAGGTTCCTCTGGAATGGACTGGCACATCTGGGGGACTCTTGGAATGGTGTCTCGACCCTGGAGTTCCTCTCGCCTTTCCTGTGGAGAGCGCCTCCTCTTGAGATGCGACGGGAACGCCGGGAATTCTTTCCCTACGAAACAGAGAAGGGATCCCTCATCTCCAGCTAGGAGGCGGAAACGGGGCTCCCCTGGATGGGTGCGGGACCCCACGTGCTTCCTCTCTAGTCGAGACGGGTATGTCGGGGAACTTCTTGAGTTGCAGCAATGGTGTGAAGAACCCTTTGGAAGTTCCAGTGGTTAGATGTGATTGGCCTCGAGAAGCCTCAGCGGAAATGGGCCTCATCTGGCCTGGAGGGTAAAACCTCCTGGATTTTCTCGAGTTGCGGCAGGTGCTCTCGACTTACGACGGGGACCTCAGGGACCCGCTCTGGTGGCCTCAGGAAAGGCCAGTCCCCATGCGAGTTCCTCGGGGGCCTCTCGGGATTCCTCTCCCGTCGATGCCGGGGCCTAAGACCTTGTGTGCAGTCGGGGCCGGAACCTGAGGATTCCTCTCCAGTGCTGACATGGATCTTGGGGTACTTCTGGAGTCTCCCCAGGGGCGTCAGTCCTCTTCTCGAATTCGGGCATGCACTTGCGCTTTCCTCCAGAGCGGTAGCAGCAGTGTCACGCAGTCCGCCGCGTGGATCAAAGGATCTATGGTTTTCCCTCGAGTCTTTCCCACGAGGCTTTCCCACGAGGCTTTCCCACAGGGCTGTCCCACGTGCACACGTGGTGGGAGTCGATCCTCGGCTTGAACGTCAAGGCAGTGCAGGGAAAACAGGTTCCTCTGGAATGGACTGACACATCTGGGGGACTCTTGGAATGGTGCCACGACCCTGGAGTTCCTCTCGCCTTTCCTGTGGAGAGCGCCTCCTCTTGAGATGCGACGGGAACGCCGGGAATTCTTTCCCTACGAAACAGGGAAAGGATCCCTCATCTCGAGCTAGGAGGCGGAAACGGGGCTCCCCTGGATGTGTGCGGGACCCCACGTGCTTCCTCTCGAGTGGAGACGGGTATGTCGGGGAACTTCTTGAGTTGCAGCAATGGTGTGAAGGACCCTTTGGAAGTTCCAGTGGTTAGATGTGATTGGCCTCGAGAAGCCTCAGAGGAAATGGGCCTCATCTCGCCTGGAGGGCAAAACCTCCTGGATTTTCTCGAGTTGCGGAAGGTGCTCTCGACTTACGACGAAGACCTCAGGGAACCGCTCTGGTGGCCTCAGGAAAGGCCAGTCCCCATACGAGTTCCTCGGGGGCCTCTCGGGATTCCTCTCCCGTCGATGCCGGGGCCTAAGACCTTGTGTGGAGTCGGGGCCGGAACCTGAGGATTCCTCTCCAGTGCTGACATGGATCTTGGGGTACTTCTGGAGTCTCCCCAGGGGAGTCAGTCCTCGTCTCGAATGCGGGCATGCACTTGCGCTTTCCTCCAGAGCGGTAGCAGCAGTGTCACGCAGTCCGCCGCGTGGATCAAAGGATCTATGGTTTTCCCTCGAGTCTTTCCCACGAGGCTTTCCCACGAGGCTTTCCCACAGGGCTGTCCCAAGTGCACACGTGGTGGGAGAAGATCCTCGGCTTGAACGTCAAGGCAGTGCAGGGAAAACAGGTTCCTCTGGAATGGACTGACACATCTGGGGGACTCTTGGAATGGTGCCACGACCCTGGAGTTCCTCTCGCCTTTACTGTGGAGAGCGCCTCCTCTTGAGATGCGACGGGAACGCCGGGAATTCTTTCCCTACGAAACAGGGAAAGGATCCCTCATCTCGAGCTAGGAGGCGGAAACGGGGCTCCCCTGGATGTGTGCGGGACCCCACGTGCTTCCTCTCGAGTGGAGACGGGTATGTCGGGGAACTTCTTGAGTTGCAGCAATGGTGTGAAGGACCCTTTGGAAGTTCCAGTGGTTAGATGTGATTGGCCTCGAGAAGCCTCAGAGGAAATGAGCCTCATCTCGCCTGGAGGGCAAAACCTCTTGGATTTTCTCGAGTTGCGGAAGGTGCTCTCGACTTTCGACGGGGACCTCAGGGACCCGCTCTGGTGGCCTCAGGAAAGGCCAGTCCCCATGCGAGTTCCTCGGGGGCCTCTCAGGATTCCTCTCCCGTCGATGCCGGGGCCTAAGACCTTGTGTGGAGTCGGGGCCGGAACCTGAGGATTCCTCTCCAGTGCTGACATGGATCTTGGGGTACTTCTGGAGTCTCCCCAGGGGAGTCAGTCCTCGTCTCGAATGCGGGCATGCACTTGCGCTTTCCTCCAGAGCGGTAGCAGCAGTGTCACGCAGTCCGCCGCGTGGATCAAAGGATCTATGGTTTTCCCTCGAGTCTTTCCCACGAGGCTTTCCCACGAGGCTTTCCCACAGGGCTGTCCCACGTGCACACGTGGTGGGAGTCGATCCTCGGCTTGAACGTCAAGGCAGTGCAGGGAAAACAGGTTCCTCTGGAATGGACTGACACATCTGGGGGACTCTTGGAATGGTGTCTCGACCCTGGAGTTCCTCTCGCCTTTCCTGTGGAGAGCGCCTCCTCTTGAGATGCGACGGGAACGCCGGGAATTCTTTCCCTACAAAACAGGGAAAGGATCCCTCATCTCGAGCTAGGAGGCGGAAACGGGGCTCCCCTGGATGTGTGCGGGACCCCACGTGCTTCCTCTCGAGTGGAGACGGGTATGTCGGGGAACTTCTTGAGTTGCAGCAAGGGTGTGAAGGACCCTTTGGAAGTTCCAGTGGTTAGATGTGACTGGCCTCGAGAAGCCTCAGCGGAAATGGGCCTCATCTCGCCTGGAGGGCAAAACCTCCTGGATTTTCTCGAGTTGCGGCAGGTGCTCTCGACTTACGACGGGGACCTCAGGGACCCGCTCTGGTGGCCTCAGGAAAGGCCAGTCCCCATGCGAGTTCCTCGGGGGCGTCTCGGGATTCCTCTCCCGTCGATGCCGGGGCCTAAGACCTTGTGTGGAGTCGGGGCCGGAACCTGAGGATTCCTCTCCAGTGCTGACATAGATCTTGGGGGACTTCTGGAGTCTCCCCAGGGGTGTCAGTCCTCGTCTCGAATGCGGGCATGCACTTGCGCTTTCCTTCAGAGCAGTAGCAGCAGTGTCACGCAGTCCGCCGCGTGGATCAAAGGATCTATGGTTTTCCCTCGAGTCTTTCCACGAGGCTTTCCCACGAGGCTTTCCCACAGGGCTGTCCCACGTGCACACTTGGTGGGAGTCGATCCTCGGCTTGAACGTCAAGGCAGTGCAGGGAAAACAGGTTCCTCTGGAATGGACTGACACATCTGGGGGACTCTTGGAATGGTGTCACGACCCTGGAGTTCCTCTCGCCTTTCCTGTGGAGAGCGCCTCCTTTTGAGATGCGACGAGAAAGCCGGGAATTCTTTAACTACGAAACAGGGAAAGGATCCCTCATCTCGAGCTAGGAGGCGGAAACGGGGCTCCCCTAGATGTGTGTGGGACCCACGTGCTTCCTCTCGAGTGGAGACGGGTATGTCGGGGAACTTCTTGAGTTGCAGCAAGGGTGTGAAGGACCCTTTGGAAGTTCCAGTGGTTAGACGTGATTGGCCTCGAGAAACCTCAGCGGAAATGGGCCTCATCTCGCCTGGAGGGCAAAACCTCCTGGATTTTCTCGAGTTGCGGCAGGTGCTCTCGACTTACGACGGGGACCTCAGGGACCCGCTTTGGTGGCCTCAGGAAAGGCCAGTCCCCATGCGAGTTCCTCGGGGCCCTCTCGGGATTCCTCTCCCGTCGATGCCGGGGCCTAATACCTTGTGTGGAGTCGGGGCCGGAACCTGAGGATTCCTCTCCAGTGCTGACATGGATCTTGGGGTACTTCTGGAGTCTCCCCAGGGGAGTCAGTCCTCGTCTCGAATGCGGGCATGCACTTGCGCTTTCCTCCAGAGCGGTAGCAGCAGTGTCACGCAGTCCGCCGCGTGGATCAAAGGATCTATGGTTTTCCCTCGAGTCTTTCCCACGAGGCTTTCCCACGAGGCTTTCCCACAGGGCTGTCCCACGTGCACATGTGGTGGGAGTCGATCCTCGGCTTGAACGTCAAGGCAGTGCAGGGAAAACAGGTTCCTCTGGAATGGACTGACACATCTGGGGGACTCTTGGAATGGTGGCACGACCCTGGAGTTCCTCTCGCCTTTCCTGTGGAGAGCACCTCCTCTTGAGATGCGACGGGAACGCCGGGAATTCTTTCCCTACGAAACAGGGAAAGGATCCCTCATCTCGAGCTAGGAGGCGGAAACGGGGCTCCCCTGGATGTGTGCGGGACCCCACGTGCTTCCTCTCGAGTGCAGACGGGTATGTCGGGAAACTTCTTGAGTTGCAGCAAGGGTGTGAAGGACCTTTTGGAAGTTCCAGTGGTTAGATGTGATTGGCCTCGAGAAGCCTCAGCGGAAATGGGCCTCATCTCGCCTGGAGGGCAAAACCTCCTGGATTTTCTCGAGTTGCGGCAGGTGCTCTCGACTTACGACGGGGACCTCAGGGACCCGCTCTGGTGGCCTCAGGAAAGGCCAGTCCCCATGCGAGTTCCTCGGGGGCCTCTCGGGATTCCTCTCCCGTCGATGCCGGGGCCTAAGACCTTGTGTGGAGTCGGGGCCGGAACCTGAGGATTCCTCTCCAGTGCTGACATGGATCTTGGGGTACTTCTGGAGTCTCCCCAGGGGAGTCAGTCCTCGTCTCGAATGCGGGCATGCACTTGCGCTTTCCTCCAGAGCGGTAGCAGCAGTGTCACGCAGTCCGCCGCGTGGATCAAAGGATCTATGGTTTTCCCTAGAGTCTTTCCCACGAGGCTTTCCCCCGAGGCTTTCCCACAGGGCTGTCCCACGTGCACACGTGGTGGGAGTCGATCCTCGGCTTGAACGTCAAGGCAGTGCAGGGAAAACAGGTTCCTCTGGAATGGACTGACACATCTGGGGGACTCTTGGAATGGTGTCACGACCCTGAAGTTCCTCTCGCCTTTCCTGTGGAGAGCGCCTCCTCTTGAGATGCGACGGGAACGCCGGGAATTCTTTCCCTACGAAACAGGGAAAGGATCCCTCATCTCGAGCTAGGAGGCGGAAACGGGGCTCCCCTGGATGTGTGCGGGACCCCACGTGCTTCCTCTCGAGTGGAGACGGGTATGTCGGGGAACTTCTTGAGTTGCAGCAAGGGTGTGAAGGACCCTTTGTAAGTTCCAGTGGTTAGATGTGATTGGCCTCGAGAAGCCTCAGCGGAAATGGGCCTCATCTCGCCTGGAGGGCAAAACCTCCTGGATTTTCTCGAGTTGCGGCAGGTGCTCTCGACTTACGACGGGGACCTCAGGGACCCGCTCTGGTGGCCTCAGGAAAGGCCAGTCCCCATGCGAGTTCCTCGGGGGCGTCTTGGGATTCCTCTCCCGTCGATGCCGGGGCCTAAGACCTTGTGTTTAGTCGGGGCCGGAACCTGAGGATTCCTCTCCAGTGCTGACATGGATCTTGGGGTACTTCTGGAGTCTCCCCAGGGGAGTCAGTCCTCGTCTCGAATGCGGGCATGCACTTGCGCTTTCCTCCAGAGCGGTAGCAGCAGTGTCACGCAGTCCGCCGCGTGGATCAAAGGATCTATGGTTTTCCCTCGAGTCTTTCCCACGAGGCTTTCCCACGAGGCTTTCCCACAGGGCTGTCCCACGTGCACACGTGGTGGGAGTCGATCCTCGGCTTGAACGTCATGGCAGTGCAGGGAAAACAGGTTCCTCTGGAATGGACTGGCACATCTGGGGGACTCTTGGAATGGTGTCTCGACCCTGGAGTTCCTCTCGCCTTTCCTGTGGAGAGCGCCTCCTCTTGAGATGCGACGGGAACGCCGGGAATTCTTTCCCTACGAAACAGAGAAGGGATCCCTCATATCGAGCTAGGAGGCGGAAACGGGGCTCCCATGGATGGGTGCGGGACCCCACGTGCTTCCTCTCTAGTCGAGACGGGTATGTCGGGGAACTTCTTGAGTTGCAGCAATGGTGTGAAGAACCCTTTGGAAGTTCCAGTGGTTAGATGTGATTGGCCTCGAGAAGCCTCAGCGGAAATGGGCCTCATCTGGCCTGGAGGGTAAAACCTCCTGGATTTTCTCGAGTTGCGGCAGGTGCTCTCGACTTACGACGGGGACCTCAGGGACCCGCTCTGGTGGCCTCAGGAAAGGCCAGTCCCCATGCGAGTTCCTCGGGGGCCTCTCGGGATTCCTCTCCCGTCGATGCCGGGGCCTAAGACCTTGTGTGCAGTCGGGGCCGGAACCTGAGGATTCCTCTCCAGTGCTGACATGGATCTTGGGGTACTTCTGGAGTCTCCCCAGGGGCGTCAGTCCTCTTCTCGAATTCGGGCATGCACTTGCGCTTTCCTCCAGAGCGGTAGCAGCAGTGTCACGCAGTCCGCCGCGTGGATCAAAGGATCTATGGTTTTCCCTCGAGTCTTTCCCACGAGGCTTTCCCACGAGGCTTTCCCACAGGGCTGTCCCACGTGCACACGTGGTGGGAGTCGATCCTCGGCTTGAACGTCAAGGCAGTGCAGGGAAAACAGGTTCCTCTGGAATGGACTGACACATCTGGGGGACTCTTGGAATGGTGCCACGACCCTGGAGTTCCTCTCGCCTTTCCTGTGGAGAGCGCCTCCTCTTGAGATGCGACGGGAACGCCGGGAATTCTTTCCCTACGAAACAGGGAAAGGATCCCTCATCTCGAGCTAGGAGGCGGAAACGGGGCTCCCCTGGATGTGTGCGGGACCCCACGTGCTTCCTCTCGAGTGGAGACGGGTATGTCGGGGAACTTCTTGAGTTGCAGCAATGGTGTGAAGGACCCTTTGGAAGTTCCAGTGGTTAGATGTGATTGGCCTCGAGAAGCCTCAGAGGAAATGGGCCTCATCTCGCCTGGAGGGCAAAACCTCCTGGATTTTCTCGAGTTGCGGAAGGTGCTCTCGACTTACGACGAAGACCTCAGGGAACCGCTCTGGTGGCCTCAGGAAAGGCCAGTCCCCATACGAGTTCCTCGGGGGCCTCTCGGGATTCCTCTCCCGTCGATGCCGGGGCCTAAGACCTTGTGTGGAGTCGGGGCCGGAACCTGAGGATTCCTCTCCAGTGCTGACATGGATCTTGGGGTGCTTCTGGAGTCTCCCCAGGGGAGTCAGTCCTCGTCTCGAATGCGGGCATGCACTTGCGCTTTCCTCCAGAGCGGTAGCAGCAGTGTCACGCAGTCCGCCGCGTGGATCAAAGGATCTATGGTTTTCCCTCGAGTCTTTCCCACGAGGCTTTCCCACGAGGCTTTCCCACAGGGCTGTCCCAAGTGCACACGTGGTGGGAGAAGATCCTCGGCTTGAACGTCAAGGCAGTGCAGGGAAAACAGGTTCCTCTGGAATGGACTGACACATCTGGGGGACTCTTGGAATGGTGCCACGACCCTGGAGTTCCTCTCGCCTTTCCTGTGGAGAGCGCCTCCTCTTGAGATGCGACGGGAACGCCGGGAATTCTTTCCCTACGAAACAGGGAAAGGATCCCTCATCTCGAGCTAGGAGGCGGAAACGGGGCTCCCCTGGATGTGTGCGGGACCCCACGTGCTTCCTCTCGAGTGGAGACGGGTATGTCGGGGAACTTTTTGAGTTGCAGCAATGGTGTGAAGGACCCTTTGGAAGTTCCAGTGGTTAGATGTGATTGGCCTCGAGAAGCCTCAGAGGAAATGAGCCTCATCTCGCCTGGAGGGCAAAACCTCTTGGATTTTCTCGAGTTGCGGAAGGTGCTCTCGACTTTCGACGGGGACCTCAGGGACACGCTCTGGTGGCCTCAGGAAAGGCCAGTCCCCATGCGAGTTCCTCGGGGGCCTCTCAGGATTCCTCTCCCGTCGATGCCGGGGCCTAAGACCTTGTGTGGAGTCGGGGCCGGAACCTGAGGATTCCTCTCCAGTGCTGACATGGATCTTGGGGTACTTCTGGAGTCTCCCCAGGGGAGTCAGTCCTCGTCTCGAATGCGGGCATGCACTTGCGCTTTCCTCCAGAGCGGTAGCAGCAGTGTCACGCAGTCCGCCGCGTGGATCAAAGGATCTATGGTTTTCCCTCGAGTCTTTCCCACGAGGCTTTCCCACGAGGCTTTCCCACAGGGCTGTCCCACGTGCACACGTGGTGGGAGTCGATCCTCGGCTTGAACGTCAAGGCAGTGCAGGGAAAACAGGTTCCTCTGGAATGGACTGACACATCTGGGGGACTCTTGGAATGATGTCTCGACCCTGGAGTTCCTCTCGCCTTTCCTGTGGAGAGCGCCTCCTCTTGAGATGCGACGGGAACGCCGGGAATTCTTTCCCTACGAAACAGGGAAAGGATCCCTCATCTCGAGCTAGGAGGCGGAAACGGGGCTCCCCTGGATGTGTGCGGGACCCCACGTGCTTCCTCTCGAGTGGAGACGGGTATGTCGGGGAACTTCTTGAGTTGCAGCAAGGGTGTGAAGGACCCTTTGGAAGTTCCAGTGGTTAGATGTGACTGGCCTCGAGAAGCCTCAGCGGAAATGGGCCTCATCTCGCCTGGAGGGCAAAACCTCCTGGATTTTCTCGAGTTGCGGCAGGTGCTCTCGACTTACGACGGGGACCTCAGGGACCCGCTCTGGTGGCCTCAGGAAAGGCCAGTCCCCATGCGAGTTCCTCGGGGGCGTCTCGGGATTCCTCTCCCGTCGATGCCGGGGCCTAAGACCTTGTGTGGAGTCGGGGCCGGAACCTGAGGATTCCTCTCCAGTGCTGACATAGATCTTGGGGGACTTCTGGAGTCTCCCCAGGGGTGTCAGTCCTCGTCTCGAATGCGGGCATGCACTTGCGCTTTCCTTCAGAGCAGTAGCAGCAGTGTCACGCAGTCCGCCGCGTGGATCAAAGGATCTATGGTTTTCCCTCGAGTCTTTCCACGAGGCTTTTCCACGAGGCTTTCCCACAGGGCTGTCCCACGTGCACACGTGGTGGGAGTCGATCCTCGGCTTGAACGTCAAGGCAGTGCAGGGAAAACAGGTTCCTCTGGAATGGACTGACACATCTGGGGGACTCTTGGAATGGTGTCACGACCCTGGAGTTCCTCTCGCCTTTCCTGTGGAGAGCGCCTCCTTTTGAGATGCGACGAGAAAGCCGGGAATTCTTTAACTACGAAACAGGGAAAGGATCCCTCATCTCGAGCTAGGAGGCGGAAACGGGGCTCCCCTAGATGTGTGTGGGACCCACGTGCTTCCTCTCGAGTGGAGACGGGTATGTCGGGGAACTTCTTGAGTTGCAGCAAGGGTGTGAAGGACCCTTTGGAAGTTCCAGTGGTTAGACGTGATTGGCCTCGAGAAGCCTCAGCGGAAATGGGCCTCATCTCGCCTGGAGGGCAAAACCTCCTGGATTTTCTCGAGTTGCGGCAGGTGCTCTCGACTTACGACGGGGACCTCAGGGACCCGCTCTGGTGGCCTCAGGAAAGGCCAGTCCCCATGCGAGTTCCTCGGGGCCCTCTCGGGATTCCTCTCCCGTCGATGCCGGGGCCTAATACCTTGTGTGGAGTCGGGGCCGGACCCTGAGGATTCCTCTCCAGTGCTGACATGGATCTTGGGGTACTTCTGGAGTCTCCCCAGGGGAGTCAGTCCTCGTCTCGAATGCGGGCATGCACTTGCGCTTTCCTCCAGAGCGGTAGCAGCAGTGTCACGCAGTCCGCCGCGTGGATCAAAGGATCTATGGTTTTCCCTCGAGTCTTTCCCACGAGGCTTTCCCACGAGGCTTTCCCACAGGGCTGTCCCACGTGCACATGTGGTGGGAGTCGATCCTCGGCTTGAACGTCAAGGCAGTGCAGGGAAAACAGGTTCCTCTGGAATGGACTGACACATCTGGGGGACTCTTGGAATGGTGGCACGACCCTGGAGTTCCTCTCGCCTTTCCTGTGGAGAGCACCTCCTCTTGAGATGCGACGGGAACGCCGGGAATTCTTTCCCTACGAAACAGAGAAGGGATCCCTCATCTCGAGCTAGGAGGCGGAAACGGGGCTCCCCTGGATGGGTGCGGGACCCCACGTGCTTCCTCTCGAGTGCAGACGGGTATGTCGGGGAACTTCTTGAGTTGCAGCAATGGTGTGAAGAACCCTTTGGAAGTTCCAGTGGTTAGATGTGATTGGCCTCGAGAAGCCTCAGCGGAAATGGGCCTCATCTGGCCTGGAGGGTAAAACCTCCTGGATTTTCTCGAGTTGCGGCAGGTGCTCTCGACTTACGACGGGGACCTCAGGGACCCGCTCTGGTGGCCTCAGGAAAGGCCAGTCCCCATGCGAGTTCCTCGGGGGCCTCTCGGGATTCCTCTCCCGTCGATGCCGGGGCCTAAGACCTTGTGTGCAGTCGGGGCCGGAACCTGAGGATTCCTCTCCAGTGCTGACATGGATCTTGGGGTACTTCTGGAGTCTCCCCAGGGGCGTCAGTCCTCTTCTTGAATGCGGGCATGCACTTGCGCTTTCCTCCAGAGCGGTAGCAGCAGTGTCACGCAGTCCGCCGCGTGGATCAAAGGATCTATGGTTTTCCCTCGAGTCTTTCCCACGAGGCTTTCCCACGAGGCTTTCCCACAGGGCTGTCCCACGTGCACACGTGGTGGGAGTCGATCCTCGGCTTGAACGTCAAGGCAGTGCAGGGAAAACAGGTTCCTCTGGAATGGACTGACACATCTGGGGGACTCTTGGAATGGTGCCACGACCCTGGAGTTCCTCTCGCCTTTCCTGTGGAGAGCGCCTCCTCCTGAGATGCGACGGGAACGCCGGGAATTCTTTCCCTACGAAACAGGGAAAGGATCCCTCATCTCGAGCTAGGAGGCGGAAACGGGGCTCCCCTGGATGTGTGCGGGACCCCACGTGCTTCCTCTCGAGTGGAGACGGGTATGTCGGGGAACTTCTTGAGTTGCAGCAATGGTGTGAAGGACCCTTTGGAAGTTCCAGTGGTTAGATGTGATTGGCCTCGAGAAGCCTCAGAGGAAATGGGCCTCATCTCGCCTGGAGGGCAAAACCTCCTGGATTTTCTCGAGTTGCGGAAGGTGCTCTCGACTTACGACGAAGACCTCAGGGAACCGCTCTGGTGGCCTCAGGAAAGGCCAGTCCCCATACGAGTTCCTCGGGGGCCTCTCGGGATTCCTCTCCCGTCGATGCCGGGGCCTAAGACCTTGTGTGGAGTCGGGGCCGGAACCTGAGGATTCCTCTCCAGTGCTGACATGGATCTTGGGGTACTTCTGGAGTCTCCCCAGGGGAGTCAGTCCTCGTCTCGAATGCGGGCATGCACTTGCGCTTTCCTCCAGAGCGGTAGCAGCAGTGTCACGCAGTCCGCCGCGTGGATCAAAGGATCTATGGTTTTCCCTCGAGTCTTTCCCACGAGGCTTTCCCACGAGGCTTTCCCACAGGGCTGTCCCACGTGCACACGTGGTGGGAGTCGATCCTCGGCTTGAACGTCAAGGCAGTGCAGGGAAAACAGGTTCCTCTGGAATGGACTGACACATCTGGGGGACTCTTGGAATGGTGGCACGACCCTGGAGTTCCTCTCGCCTTTCCTGTGGAGAGCGCCTCCTCTTGAGATGCGACGGGAACGCCGGGAATTCTTTCCCTACGAAACAGGGAAAGGATCCCTCATCTCGAGCTAGGAGGCGGAAACGGGTCTCCCCTGGATGTGTGCGGGACACCATGTGCTTCCTCTCGAGTGGAGACGGGTATGTCGGGGAACTTCTTGAGTTGCAGCAAGGGTGTGAAGGACCCTTTGGAAGTTCCAGTGGTTAGATGTGATTGGCCTCGAGAAGCCTCAGCGGAAATGGACCTCATCTCGCCTGGAGGGCAAAACCTCCTGGATTTTCTCGAGTTGAGGCAGGTGCTCTCGACTTACGACGGGGACCTCAGGGACCCGCTCTGGTGGCCTCAGGAAAGGCCAGTCCCCATGCGAGTTCCTCGGGGGCCTCTCGGGATTCCTCTCCCGTCGATGCTGGGGCCTAAGACCTTGTGTGCAGTCGGGGCCGGAACCTGAGGATTCCTCTCCAGTGCTGACATGGATCTTGGGGTACTTCTGGAGTCTCCCCAGGGGCGTCAGTCCTCGTCTCGAATGCGGGCATGCACTTGCGCTTTCCTCCAGAGCGGTAGCAGCAGTGACACGCAGTCCGCCGCGTGGATCAAAGGATCTATGGTTTTCCCTCGAGTCTTTCCCACGAGGCTTTCCCACGAGGCTTTCCCACAGGGCTGTCCCAAGTGCACACGTGGTGGGAGAAGATCCTCGGCTTGAACGTCAAGGCAGTGCAGGGAAAAAAGGTTCCTCTGGAATGGACTGACACATCTGGGGGACTCTTGGAATGGTGCCACGACCCTGGAGTTCCTCTCGCCTTTCCTGTGGAGAGCGCCTCCTCTTGAGATGCGACGGGAACGCCGGGAATTCTTTCCCTACGAAACAGGGAAAGGATCCCTCATCTCGAGCTAGGAGGCGGAAACGGGGCTCCCCTGGATGTGTGCGGGACCCACGTGCTTCCTCTCGAGTGGAGACGGGTATGTCGGGGAACTTCTTGAGTTGCAGCAAGGGTGTGAAGTACCCTTTGGAAGTTCCAGTGGTTAGACGTGATTAGCCTCGAGAAGCCTCAGCGGAAATGGGCCTCATCTCGCCTGGAGGGCAAAACCGCCTGGATTTTCTCGAGTTGCGGCAGGTGCTCTCGACTTACGACGGGGACCTCAGGGACCCGCTCTGGTGGCCTCAGGAAAGGCCAGTCCCCATGCGAGTTCCTCGGGGGCCTCTCGGGATTCCTCTCCCATCGATGGCGGGGCCTAAGACCTTGTGTGGAGTCGGGGCCGGAACCTGAGGATTCCTCTCCAGTGCTGACATGGATCTTGGGGTACTTCTGGAGTCTCCCCAGGGGAGTCAGTCCTCGTCTCGAATGCGGGCATGCACTTGCTCTTTCCTCCAGAGCGGTAGCAGCAGTGTCACGCAGTCCGCCGAGTGGATCAAAGGATCTATGGTTTTCCCTCGAGTCTTTCCCACGAGGCTTTCCCACGAGGCTTACCCACAGGGCTGTCCCACGTGCACACGTGGTGGGAGTCGATCCTCGGCTTGAACGTCAAGGCAGTGCAGGGAAAACAGGTTCCTCTGGAATGGACTGACACATCTGGGGGACTCTTGGAATGGTGTCAGGACCCTGGAGTTCCTCTCGCCTTTCCTGTGGAGAGCGCCTCCTCTTGAGATGCGACGGGAACGCCGGGAATTCTTTCCCTACGAAACAGGGAAAGGATCCCTCATCTCGAGCTAGGAGACGGAAACGGGGCTCCCCTGGATGTGTGCGGGACCCCACGTGCTTCCTCTCGAGTGGAGACGGGTATGTCGGGGAACTTCTTGAGTTGCAGCAATGGTGTGAAGGACCCTTTGGAAGTTCCAGTGGTTAGACGTGATTGGCCTCGAGAAGCCTCAGCGGAAATGGGCCTCATCTCGCCTGGAGGGCAAAACCTCCTGGATTTTCTCGAGTTGCGGCAGGTGCTCTCGACTTACGACGGGGACCTCAGGGACCCGCTCTGGTGGCCTCAGGAAAGGCCAGTCCCCATGCGAGTTCCTCGGGGGCGTCTCGGGATTCCTCTCCCGTCGATGCCGGGGCCTAAGACCTTGTGTGGAGTCGGGGCCGGAACCTGAGGATTCCTCTCCAGTGCTGACATGGATCTTGGGGTACTTCTGGAGTCTCCCCAGGGGAGTCAGTCCTCGTCTCGAATGCGGGCATGCACTTGCGCTTTCCTCCAGAGCGGTAGCAGCAGTGTCACGCAGTCCGCCGCGTGGATCAAAGGATCTATGGTTTTCCCTCGAGTCTTTCCCACGAGGCTTTCCCACGAGGCTTTCCCACAGGGCTGTCCCACGTGCACACGTGGTGGGAGTCGATCCTCGGCTTGAACGTCAAGGCAGTGCAGGGAAAACAGATTCCTCTGGAATGGACTGACACATCTGGGGGACTCTTGGAATGGTGGCATGACCCTGGAGATCCTCTCGCCTTTCCTGTGGAGAGCGCCTCCTCTTGAGATGCGACGGGAACGCTGGGAATTCTTTCCCTACGAAACAGGGAAAGGATCCCTCATCTCGAGCTAGGAGGCAGAAACGGGGCTCCCCTGGATGTGTGCGGGACACCATGTGCTTCCTCTCGAGTGGAGACGGGTATGTCGGGGAACTTCTTGAGTTGCAGCAAGGGTGTGAAGGACCCTTTGAAAGTTCCAGTGGATAGATGTGATTGGCCTCGAGAAGCCTCAGAGGAAATGGGCCTCATCTCGCCTGGAGGGCAAAACCTCCTGGATTTTCTCGAGTTGCGGCAGGTGCTCTCGACTTATGACGGGGACCTCAGGGACCCGCTCTGGTGGCCTCAGGAAAGGCCAGTCCCCATGCGAGTTCCTCGGGGCCTCTCGGGATTCCTCTCCCGTCGATGCCGGGGCCTAAGACCTTGTGTGGAGTCGGGGCCGGAACCTGAGGATTCCTCTCCAGTGCTGACATGGATCTTGGGGTACTTCTGGAGTCTCCCCAGGGGAGTCAGTCCTCGTCTCGAATGCGGGCATGCACTTGCGCTTTCCTCCAGAACGGTAGCAGCAGTGTCACGCAGTCCGCCGCGTGGATCAAAGGATCTATGGTTTTCCCTCGAGTCTTTCCCACGAGGCTTTCCCACGAGGCTTACCCACAGGGCTGTCCCACGTGCACACGTGGTGGGAGTCGATCCTCGGCTTGAACGTCAAGGCAGTGCAGGGAAAACAGGTTCCTCTGGAATGGACTGACACATCTGGGGGACTCTTGGAATGGTGTCAGGACCCTGGAGTTCCTCTCGCCTTTCCTGTGGAGAGCGCCTCCTCTTGAGATGCGACGGGAAGGCCGGGAATTCTTTCCCTACGAAACAGGGAAAGGATCCCTCATCTCGAGCTAGGAGACGGAAACGGGGCTCCCCTGGATGTGTGCGGGACCCCACGTGCTTCCTCTCGAGTGGAGACGGGTATGTCGGGGAACTTCTTGAGTTGCAGCAATGGTGTGAAGGACCCTTTGGAAGTTCCAGTGGTTAGACGTGATTGGCCTCGAGAAGCCTCAGCGGAAATGGGCCTCATCTCGCCTGGAGGGCAAAACCTCCTGGATTTTCTCGAGTTGCGGCAGGTGCTCTCGACTTACGACGGGGACCTCAGGGACCCGCTCTGGTGGCCTCAGGAAAGGCCAGTCCCCATGCGAGTTCCTCGGGGGCGTCTCGGGATTCCTCTCCCGTCGATGCCGGGGCCTAAGACCTTGTGTGGAGTCGGGGCCGGAACCTGAGGATTCCTCTCCAGTGCTGACATGGATCTTGGGGTACTTCTGGAGTCTCCCCAGGGGAGTCAGTCCTCGTCTCGAATGCGGGCATGCACTTGCGCTTTCCTCCAGAGCGGTAGCAGCAGTGTCACGCAGTCCGCCGCGTGGATCAAAGGATCTATGGTTTTCCCTCGAGTCTTTCCCACGAGGCTTTCCCACGAGGCTTTCCCACAGGGCTGTCCCACGTGCACACGTGGTGGGAGTCGATCCTCGGGTTGAACGTCAAGGCAGTGCAGGGAAAACAGGTTCCTCTGGAATGGACTGACACATCTGGGGAACTCTTGGAATGGTGGCACGACCCTGGAGTTCCTCTCGCCTTTCCTGTGGAGAGCACCTCCTCTTGAGATGCTACGGGAACGCCGGGAATTCTTTCCCTACGAAACAGGGAAAGGATCCCTCATCTCGAGCTAGGAGGCGGAAACGGGGCTACCCTGGATGTGTGTGGGACCCACGTGCTTCCTCTCGAGTGGAGACGGGTATGTCGGGGAACTTCTTGAGTTGCAGCAAGGGTGTGAAGGACCCTTTGGAAGTTCCAGTGGTTAGATGTGATTGGCCTCGAGAAGCCTCAGCGGAAATGGGCCTCATCTCGCCTGAAGGGCAAAACCTCCTGGATTTTCTCGAGTTGCGGCAGGTGCTCTCGACTTACGACGGGGACCTCAGGGACCCGCTCTGGTGGCCTCAGGAAAGGCCAGTCCCCATGCGAGTTCCTCGGGGGCCTCTCGGGATTCCTCTCCCGTCGATGCCGGGGCCTAAGACCTTGTGTGGAGTCGGGGCCGGAACCTGAGGATTCCTCTCCAGTGCTGACATGGATCTTGGGGTATTTCTGGAGTCTCCTCAGGGGATTCAGTCCTCGTCTCGAATGCGGGCATGCACTTGCGCTTTCCTCCAGAGCGGTAGCAGCAGTGTCTCGCAGTCCGCCGCGTGGATCAAAGGATCTATGGTTTTCCCTCGAGTCTTTCCCACGAGGCTTTCCCACGAGGCTTTCCCACAGGGCTGTCCCACGTGCACACGTGGTGGGAGTCGATCCTCGGCTTGAACGTCAAGGCAGTGCAGGGAAAACAGGTTCCTCTGGAATGGACTGACACATCTGGGGGACTCTTGGAATGGTGGCACGACCCTGGAGTTCCTCTCGCCTTTCCTGTGGAGAGCGCCTCCTCTTGAGATGCGACGGGAACGCCGGGAATTCTTTCCCTACGAAACAGGGAAAGGATCCCTCATCTCGAGCTAGGAGGCGGAAACGGGTCTCCCCTGGATGTGTGCGGGACACCATGTGCTTCCTCTCGAGTGGAGACGGGTATGTCGGGGAACTTCTTGAGTTGCAGCAAGGGTGTGAAGGACCCTTTGGAAGTTCCAGTGGTAAGATGTGATTGGCCTCGAGAAGCCTCAGCGGAAATGGACCTCATCTCGCCTGGAGGGCAAAACCTCCTGGATTTTCTCGAGTTGAGGCAGGTGCTCTCGACTTACGACGGGGACCTCAGGGACCCGCTCTGGTGGCCTCAGGAAAGGCCAGTCCCCATGCGAGTTCCTCGGGGGCCTCTCGGGATTCCTCTCCCGTCGATGCTGGGGCCTAAGACCTTGTGTGCAGTCGGGGCCGGAACCTGAGGATTCCTCTCCAGTGCTGACATGGATCTTGGGGTACTTCTGGAGTCTCCCCAGGGGCGTCAGTCCTCGTCTCGAATGCGGGCATGCACTTGCGCTTTCCTCCAGAGCGGTAGCAGCAGTGACACGCAGTCCGCCGCGTGGATCAAAGGATCTATGGTTTTCCCTCGAGTCTTTCCCACGAGGCTTTCCCACGAGGCTTTCCCACAGGGCTGTCCCAAGTGCACACGTGGTGGGAGAAGATCCTCGGCTTGAACGTCAAGGCAGTGCAGGGAAAAAAGGTTCCTCTGGAATGGACTGACACATCTGGGGGACTCTTGGAATGGTGCCACGACCCTGGAGTTCCTCTCGCCTTTCCTGTGGAGAGCGCCTCCTCTTGAGATGCGACGGGAACGCCGGGAATTCTTTCCCTACGAAACAGGGAAAGGATCCCTCATCTCGAGCTAGGAGGCGGAAACGGGGCTCCCCTGGATGTGTGCGGGACCCCACGTGCTTCCTCTCGAGTGGAGACGGGTATGTCGGGGAACTTCTTGAGTTGCAGCAATGGTGTGAAGGACCCTTTGGAAGTTCCAGTGGTTAGATGTGATTGGCCTCGAGAAGCCTCAGAGGAAATGGGCCTCATCTCGCCTGGAGGGCAAAACCTCCTGGATTTTCTCGAGTTGCGGCAGGTGCTCTCGACTTACGACGGGGACCTCAGGGAACCGCTCTGGTGGCCTCAGGAAAGGCCAGTCCCCATACGAGTTCCTCGGGGGCCTCTCGGGATTCCTCTCCCGTCGATGCCGGGGCCTAAGACCTTGTGTGGAGTCGGGGCCGGAACCTGAGGATTCCTCTCCAGTGCTGACATGGATCTTGGGGTACTTCTGGAGTCTCCCCAGGGGAGTCAGTCCTCGTCTCGAATGCGGGCATGCACTTGCGCTTTCCTCCAGAGCGGTAGCAGCAGTGTCACGCAGTCCGCCGCGTGGATCAAAGGATCTATGGTTTTCCCTCGAGTCTTTCCCACGAGGCTTTCCCACGAGGCTTTCCCACAGGGCTGTCCCACGTGCACACGTGGTGGGAGTCGATCCTCGGCTTGAACGTCAAGGCAGTGCAGGGAAAACAGGTTCCTCTGGAATGGACTGACACATCTGGGGGACTCTTGGAATGGTGTCACGACCCTGGAGTTCCTCTCGCCTTTCCTGTGGAGAGCGCCTCCTCTTGAGATGCGACGGGAACGCCGGGAATTCTTTCCCTACGAAACAGGGAAAGGATCCCTCATCTCGAGCTAGGAGGCGGAAACGGGGCTCCCCTGGATGTGTGCGGGAACCCACGTGCTTCCTCTCGAGTGGAGACGGGTATGTCGGGGAACTTCTTGAGTTGCAGCAAGGGTGTGAAGGACCCTTTGGAAGTTCCAGTGGTTAGATGTGATTGGCCTCGAGAAGCCTCAGCGGAAATGGGCCTCATCTCGCCTGGAGGGCAAAACCTCCTGGATTTTCTCGAGTTGCGGCAGGTGCTCTCGACTTACGACGGGGACCTCAGGGACCCGCTCTGGTGGCCTCAGGAAAGGCCAGTCCCCATGCGAGTTCCTCGGGGGCCTCTCGGGATTCCTCTCCCGTCGATGCCGGGGCCTAAGACCTTGTGTGGAGTCGGGGCCGGAACCTGAGGATTCCTCTCCAGTGCTGACATGGATCTTGGGGTACTTCTGGAGTCTCCCCAGGGGAGTCAGTCCTCGTCTCGAATGCGGGCATGCACTTGCGCTTTCCTCCAGAGCGGTAGCAGCAGTGTCACGCAGTCCGCCGCGTGGATCAAAGGATCTATGGTTTTCCCTCGAGTCTTTCCCACGAGGCTTTCCCACGAGGCTTTCCCACAGGGCTGTCCCACGTGCACACGTGGTGGGAGTCGATCCTCGGCTTGAACGTCATGGCAGTGCAGGGAAAACAGGTTCCTCTGGAATGGACTGACACATCTGGGGGACTCTTGGAATGGTGTCTCGACCCTGGAGTTCCTCTCGCCTTTCCTGTGGAGAGCGCCTCCTCTTGAGATGCGACGGGAACGCCGGGAATTCTTTCCCTACGAAACAGGGAAAGGATCCCTCATCTCGAGCTAGGAGGCGGAAACGGGGCTCCCCTGGATGTGTGCGGGACCCACGTGCTTCCTCTCGAGTGGAGACGGGTATGTCGGGGAACTTCTTGAGTTGCAGCAAGGGTGTGAAGTACCCTTTGGAAGTTCCAGTGGTTAGACGTGATTAGCCTCGAGAAGCCTCAGCGGAAATGGGCCTCATCTCGCCTGGAGGGCAAAACCGCCTGGATTTTCTCGAGTTGCGGCAGGTGCTCTCGACTTACGACGGGGACCTCAGGGACCCGCTCTGGTGGCCTCAGGAAAGGCCAGTCCCCATGCGAGTTCCTCGGGGGCCTCTCGGGATTCCTCTCCCATCGATGGCGGGGCCTAAGACCTTGTGTGGAGTCGGGGCCGGAACCTGAGGATTCCTCTCCAGTGCTGACATGGATCTTGGGGTACTTCTGGAGTCTCCCCAGGGGAGTCAGTCCTCGTCTCGAATGCGGGCATGCACTTGCTCTTTCCTCCAGAGCGGTAGCAGCAGTGTCACGCAGTCCGCCGCGTGGATCAAAGGATCTATGGTTTTCCCTCGAGTCTTTCCCACGAGGCTTTCCCACGAGGCTTACCCACAGGGCTGTCCCACGTGCACACGTGGTGGGAGTCGATCCTCGGCTTGAACGTCAAGGCAGTGCAGGGAAAACAGGTTCCTCTGGAATGGACTGACACATCTGGGGGACTCTTGGAATGGTGTCAGGACCCTGGAGTTCCTCTCGCCTTTCCTGTGGAGAGCGCCTCCTCTTGAGATGCGACGGGAACGCCGGGAATTCTTTCCCTACGAAACAGGGAAAGGATCCCTCATCTCGAGCTAGGAGACGGAAACGGGGCTCCCCTGGATGTGTGCGGGACCCCACGTGCTTCCTCTCGAGTGGAGACGGGTATGTCGGGGAACTTCTTGAGTTGCAGCAATGGTGTGAAGGACCCTTTGGAAGTTCCAGTGGTTAGACGTGATTGGCCTCGAGAAGCCTCAGCGGAAATGGGCCTCATCTGGCCTGGAGGGCAAAACCTCCTGGATTTTCTCGAGTTGCGGCAGGTGCTCTCGACTTACGACGGGGACCTCAGGGACCCGCTCTGGTGGCCTCAGGAAAGGCCAGTCCCCATGCGAGTTCCTCGGGGGCGTCTCGGGATTCCTCTCCCGTCGATGCCGGGGCCTAAGACCTTGTGTGGAGTCGGGGCCGGAACCTGAGGATTCCTCTCCAGTGCTGACATGGATCTTGGGGTACTTCTGGAGTCTCCCCAGGGGAGTCAGTCCTCGTCTCGAATGCGGGCATGCACTTGCGCTTTCCTCCAGAGCGGTAGCAGCAGTGTCACGCAGTCCGCCGCGTGGATCAAAGGATCTATGGTTTTCCCTCGAGTCTTTCCCACGAGGCTTTCCCACGAGGCTTTCCCACAGGGCTGTCCCACGTGCACACGTGGTGGGAGTCGATCCTCGGCTTGAACGTCAAGGCAGTGCAGGGAAAACAGTTTCCTCTGGAATGGACTGACACATCTGGGGGACTCTTGGAATGGTGGCATGACCCTGGAGATCCTCTCGCCTTTCCTGTGGAGAGCGCCTCCTCTTGAGATGCGACGGGAACGCTGGGAATTCTTTCCCTACGAAACAGGGAAAGGATCCCTCATCTCGAGCTAGGAGGCAGAAACGGGGCTCCCCTGGATGTGTGCGGGACACCACGTGCTTCCTCTCGAGTGGAGACGGGTATGTCGGGGAACTTCTTGAGTTGCAGCAAGGGTGTGAAGGACCCTTTGAAAGTTCCAGTGGATAGATGTGATTGGCCTCGAGAAGCCTCAGAGGAAATGGGCCTCATCTCGCCTGGAGGGCAAAACCTCCTGGATTTTCTCGAGTTGCGGCAGGTGCTCTCGACTTATGACGGGGACCTCAGGGACCCGCTCTGTTGGCCTCAGGAAAGGCCAGTCCCCATGCGAGTTCCTCGGGGGCCTCTCGGGATTCCTCTCCCGTCGATGCCGGGGCCTAAGACCTTGTGTGGAGTCGGGGCCGGAACCTGAGGATTCCTCTCCAGTGCTGACATGGATCTTGGGGTACTTCTGGAGTCTCCCCAGGGGAGTCAGTCCTCGTCTCGAATGCGGGCATGCACTTGCGCTTTCCTCCAGAACGGTAGCAGCAGTGTCACGCAGTCCGCCGCGTGGATCAAAGGATCTATGGTTTTCCCTCGAGTCTTTCCCACGAGGCTTTCCCACGAGGCTTACCCACAGGGCTGTCCCACGTGCACACGTGGTGGGAGTCGATCCTCGGCTTGAACGTCAAGGCAGTGCAGGGAAAACAGGTTCCTCTGGAATGGACTGACACATCTGGGGGACTCTTGGAATGGTGTCAGGACCCTGGAGTTCCTCTCGCCTTTCCTGTGGAGAGCGCCTCCTCTTGAGATGCGACGGGAAGGCCGGGAATTCTTTCCCTACGAAACAGGGAAAGGATCCCTCATCTCGAGCTAGGAGACGGAAACGGGGCACCCCTGGATGTGTGCGGGACCCCACGTGCTTCCTCTCGAGTGGAGACGGGTATGTCGGGGAACTTCTTGAGTTGCAGCAATGGTGTGAAGGACCCTTTGGAAGTTCCAGTGGTTAGACGTGATTGGCCTCGAGAAGCCTCAGCGGAAATGGGCCTCATCTCGCCTGGAGGGCAAAACCTCCTGGATTTTCTCGAGTTGCGGCAGGTGCTCTCGACTTACGACGGGGACCTCAGGGACCCGCTCTGGTGGCCTCAGGAAAGGCCAGTCCCCATGCGAGTTCCTCGGGGGCGTCTCGGGATTCCTCTCCCGTCGATGCCGGGGCCTAAGACCTTGTGTGGAGTCGGGGCCGGAACCTGAGGATTCCTCTCCAGTGCTGACATGGATCTTGGGGTACTTCTGGAGTCTCCCCAGGGGAGTCAGTCCTCGTCTCGAATGCGGGCATGCACTTGCGCTTTCCTCCAGAGCGGTAGCAGCAGTGTCACGCAGTCCGCCGCGTGGATCAAAGGATCTATGGTTTTCCCTCGAGTCTTTCCCACGAGGCTTTCCCACGAGGCTTTCCCACAGGGCTGTCCCACGTGCACACGTGGTGGGAGTCGATCCTCGGGTTGAACGTCAAGGCAGTGCAGGGAAAACAGGTTCCTCTGGAATGGACTGACACATCTGGGGAACTCTTGGAATGGTGGCACGACCCTGGAGTTCCTCTCGCCTTTCCTGTGGAGAGCACCTCCTCTGGAGATGCGACGGGAACGCCGGGAATTCTTTCCCTACGAAACAGGGAAAGGATCCCTCATCTCGAGCTAGGAGGCGGAAACGGGGCTCCCCTGGATGTGTGCGGGACCCACGTGCTTCCTCTCGAGTGGAGACGGGTATGTCGGGGAACTTCTTGAGTTGCAGCAAGGGTGTGAAGGACCCTTTGGAAGTTCCAGTGGTTAGATGTGATTGGCCTCGAGAAGCCTCAGCGGAAATGGGCCTCATCTCGCCTGGAGGGCAAAACCTCCTGGATTTTCTCGAGTTGCGGCAGGTGCTCTCGACTTACGACGGGGACCTCAGGGACCCGCTCTGGTGGCCTCAGGAAAGGCCAGTCCCCATGCGAGTTCCTCGGGGCCTCTCGGGATTCCTCTCCCGTCGATGCCGGGGCCTAAGACCTTGTGTGGAGTCGGGGCCGGAACCTGAGGATTCCTCTCCAGTGCTGACATGGATCTTGGGGTACTTCTGCAGTCTCCCCAGGGGAGTCAGTCCTCGTTTCGAATGCGGGCATGCACTTGCACTTTCCTCCAGAGCGGTAGCAGCAGTGTCACGCAGTCCGCCGCGTGGATCAAAGGATCTATGGTTTTCCCTCGAGTCATTCCCACGAGGCTTTCCCCCGAGGCTTTCCCACAGGGCTGTCCCACGTGCACACGTGGTGGGAGTCGATCCTCGGCTTGAACGTCAAGGCAGTGCAGGGAAAACAGGTTCCTCTGGAATGGACTGACACATCTGGGGGACTCTTGGAATCGTGTCACGACCCTGGAGTTCCTCTCGCCTTTCCTGTGGAGAGCGCTTCCTCTTGAGATGCGACGGGAACGCCGGGAATTCTTTCCCTACGAAACAGGGAAAGTATCCCTCATCTCGAGCTAGGAGGCGGAAACGGGGCTCCCCTGGATGTGTGCGGGACCCCACGTGCTTCCTCTCGAGTGGAGACGGGTATGTCGGGGAACTTCTTGAGTTGCAGCAATGGTGTGAAGGACCCTTTGGAAGTTCCAGTGGTTAGATGTGATTGGCCTCGAGAAGCCTCAGCGGAAATGGGCCTCATCTCGCCTGGAGGGCAAAACCTCCTGGATTTTGTCGAGTTGCGGAAGGTGCTCTAGACTTACGACGGGGACCTCAGGGACCCGCTCTGGTGGCCTCAGGAAAGGCCAGTCCCCATGCGAGTTCCTCGGGGGCGTCTCGGGATTCCTCTCCCGTCGATGCCGGGGCCTAAGACCTTGTGTGGAGTCGGGGCCGGAACCTGAGGATTCCTCTCCAGTGCTGACATGGATCTTGGGGTACTTCTGGAGTCTCCCCAGGGGAGTCAGTCCTCGTCTCGAATGCGGGCATGCACTTGCGCTTTCCTCCAGAGCGGTAGCAGCAGTGTCACGCAGTCCACCGCGTGGATCAAAGGATCTATGGTTTTCCCTCGAGTCTTTCCCACGAGGCTTTCCCACGAGGCTTTCCCACAGGGCTGTCCCACGTGCACACGTGGTGGGAGTCGATCCTCGGCTTGAACGTCAAGGCAGTGCAGGGAAAACAGGTTCCTCTGGAATGGGCTGACACATCTGGGGGACTCTTGGAATGGTGGCACGACCCTGGAGTTCCTCTCGCCTTTCCTGTGGAGATCGCCTCCTCTTGAGATGCGACGGGAACGCCGGGAATTCTTTCCCTACGAAACAGGGAAAGGATCCCTCATCTCGAGCTAGGAGGCGGAAACGGGGCTCCCCTGGATGTGTGCGGGAACCCACGTGCTTCCTCTCGAGTGGAGACGGGTATGTCGGGGAACTTCTTGAGTTGCAGCAATGGTGTGAAGGACCCTTTGGAAGTTCCAGTGGTTAGATGTGATTGGCCTCGAGAAGCCTCAGCGGAAATGGGCCTCATCTCGCCTGGAGGGCAAAACCTCCTGGATTTTCTCGAGTTGCGGCAGGTGCTCTCGACTTACGACGGGGACCTCAGGGACCCGCTCTGGTGGCCTCAGGAAAGGCCAGTCCCCATGCGAGTTCCTCGGGGGCCTCTCGGGATTCCTCTCCCGTCGATGCCGGGGCCTAAGACCTTGTGTGGAGTCGGGGCCGGAACCTGAGGATTCCTCTCCAGTGCTGACATGGATCTTGGGGTACTTCTGGAGTCTCCCCAGGGGAGTCAGTCCTCGTCTCGAATGCGGGCATGCACTTGCGCTTTCCTCCAGAGCGGTAGCAGCAGTGTCACGCAGTCCGCCGCGTGGATCAAAGGATCTATGGTTTTCCCTCGAGTCTTTCCCACGAGGCTTTCCCACGAGGCTTTCCCACAGGGCTGTCCCACGTGCACACGTGGTGGGAGTCGATCCTCGGCTTGAACGTCAAGGCAGTGCAGGGAAAACAGGTTCCTCTGGAATGGACTGACACATCTGGGGGACTCTTGGAATGGTGTCTCGACCCTGGAGTTCCTCTCGACTTTCCTGTGGAGAGCGCCTCCTCTTGAGATGCGACGGGAACGCCGGGAATTCTTTCCCTACGGAACAGGGAAAGGATCCCTCATCTCGAGCTAGGAGGCGGAAACGGGGCTCCCCTGGATGTGTGCGGGACCCCACGTGCTTCCTCTCGAGTGGAGACGGGTATGTCGGGGAACTTCTTGAGTTGCAGCAAGGGTGTGAAGGACCCTTTGGAAGTTCCAGTGGTTAGATGTGATTGGCCTCGAGAAGCCTCAGCGGAAATGGGCCTCATCTCGCCTGGAGGGCAAAACCTCCTGGATTTTCTCGAGTTGCGGCAGGTGCTCTCGACTTACGACGGGGACCTCAGGGAACCGCTCTGGTGGCCTCAGGAAAGGCCAGTCCCCATGCGAGTTCCTCGGGGGCCTCTCGGGATTCCTCTCCCGTCGATGCCGGGGCCTAAGACCTTGTGTGGAGTCGGGGCCGGAACCTGAGGATTCCTCTCCAGTGCTGACATGGATCTTGGGGTACTTCTGGAGTCTCCCCAGGGGAGTCAGTCCTCGTCTCGAATGCGGGCATGCACTTGCGCTTTCCTCCAGAGCGGTAGCAGCAGTGTCACGCAGTCCGCCGCGTGGATCAAAGGATCTATGGTTTTCCCTCGAGTCTTTCCCACGAGGCTTTCCCACGAGGCGTTCCCACAGGGCTGTCCCACGTGCACACGTGGTTGGAGTCGATCCTTGGCTTGAACGTCAAGGCAGTGCAGGGAAAACAGGTTCCTCTGGAATGGGCTGACACATCTGGGGGACTCTTGGAATGGTGGCATTACCCTGGAGTTCCTCTCGCCTTTCCTGTGGAGAGCGCCTCCTCTTGAGATGCGACGGGAACGCCGGGAATTCTTTCCCTACGAAACAGGGAAAGGATCCCTCATCTCGAGCTAGGAGGCGGAAACGGGGCTCCCCTGGATGTGTGCGGGACCCCACGTGCTTCCTCTCGAGTGGAGACGGGTATGTCGGGGAACTTCTTGAGTTGCAGCAAGGGTGTGAAGGACCCTTTGGAAGTTCCAGTGGTTAGATGTGATTGGCCTCGAGAAGCCTCAGCGGAAATGGGCCTCATCTCGCCTGGAGGGCAAAACCTCCTGGATTTTCTCGAGTTGCGGCAGGTGCTCTCGACTTACGACGGGGACCTCAGGGACCCGCTCTGGTGGCCTCAGGAAAGGCCAGTCCCCATGCGAGTTCCTCGGGGGTCTCTCGGGATTCCTCTCCCGTCGATGCCGGGGCCTAAGACCTTGTGTGGAGTCGGGGCCGGAACCTGAGGATTCCTCTCCAGTGCTGACATGGATCTTGGGGTACTTCTGGAGTCTCCCCAGGGGAGTCAGTCCTCGTCTCGAATGCGGGCATGCACTTGCGCTTTCCTCCAGAGCGATAGCAGCAGTGTCACGCAGTCCGCCGCGTGGATCAAAGGATCTATGGTTTTCCCTCGAGTCTTTCCCACGAGGCTTTCCCCCGAGGCTTTCCCACAGGGCTGTCCCACGTGCACACGTGGTGGGAGTCGATCCTCGGCTTGAACGTCAAGGCAGTGCAGGGAAAACAGGTTCCTCTGGAATGGACTGACACATCTGGGGGACTCTTGGAATCGTGTCACGACCCTGGAGTTCCTCTCGCCTTTCCTGTGGAGAGCGCTTCCTCTTGAGATGCGACGGGAACGCCGGGAATTCTTTCCCTACGAAACAGGGAAAGTATCCCTCATCTCGAGCTAGGAGGCGGAAACGGGGCTCCCCTGGATGTGTGCGGGACCCCACGTGCTTCCTCTCGAGTGGAGACGGGTATGTCGGGGAACTTCTTGAGTTGCAGCAATGGTGTGAAGGACCCTTTGGAAGTTCCAGTGGTTAGATGTGATTGGCCTCGAGAAGCCTCAGCGGAAATGGGCCTCATCTCGCCTGGAGGGCAAAACCTCCTGGATTTTCTCGAGTTGCGGAAGGTGCTCTAGACTTACGACGGGGACCTCAGGGACCCGCTCTGGTGGCCTCAGGAAAGGCCAGTCCCCATGCGAGTTCTTCGGGGGCCTATCGGGAATCCTCTCCCGTCGATGCCGGGGCCTAAGACCTTGTGTGGAGTCGGGGCCGGAACCTGAGGATTCCTCTCCAGTGCTGACATGGATCTTGGGGTACTTCTGGAGTCTCCCCAGGGGAGTCAGTCCTCGTCTCGAATGCGGGCATGCACTTGCGCTTTCCTCCAGAGCGGTAGCAGCAGTGTCACGCAGTCCGCCGCGTGGATCAAAGGATCTATGGTTTTCCCTCGAGTCTTTCCCACGAGGCTTTCCCCCGAGGCTTTCCCACAGGGCTGTCCCACGTGCACACGTGGTGGGAGTCGATCCTCGGCTTGAACGTCAAGGCAGTGCAGGGAAAACAGGTTCCTCTGGAATGGACTGACACATCTGGGGGACTCTTGGAATCGTGTCACGACCCTGGAGTTCCTCTCGCCTTTCCTGTGGAGAGCGCTTCCTCTTGAGATGCGTCGGGAACGCCGGGAATTCTTTCCCTACGAAACAGGGAAAGTATCCCTCATCTCGAGCTAGGAGGCGGAAACGGGGCTCCTCTGGATGTGTGCGGGACCCCACGTGCTTCCTCTCGAGTGGAGACGGGTATGTCGGGGAACTTCTTGAGTTGAAGCAATGGTGTGAAGGACCCTTTGGAAGTTCCAGTGGTTAGATGTGATTGGCCTCGAGAAGCCTCAGCGGAAATGGGCCTCATCTCGCCTGGAGGGCAAAACCTCCTGGATTTTCTCGAGTTGCGGAAGGTGCTCTAGACTTACGACGGGGACCTCAGGGACCCGCTCTGGTGGCCTCAGGAAAGGCCAGTCTCCATGCGAGTTCTTCGGGGGCCTATCGGGATTCCTCTCCCGTCGATGCCGAGGCCTAAGACCTTGTGTGGAGTCGGGGCCGGAACCTGAGGATTCCTCTCCAGTGCTGACATGGATCTTGGGGTACTTCTGGAGTCTCCCCAGGGGAGTCAGTCCTCGTCTCGAATGCGGGCATGCACTTGCGCTTTCCTCCAGAGCGGTAGCAGCAGTGTCACGCAGTCCGCCGCGTGGATCAAAGGATCTATGGTTTTCCCTCGAGTCTTTCCCACGAGGCTTTCCCACGAGGCTTTCCCACAGGGCTGTCCCACGTGCACACGTGGTGGGAGTCGATCCTCGGCTTGAACGTCAAGGCAGTGCAGGGAAAACAGTTTCCTCTGGAATGGGCTGACACATCTGGGGGACTCTTGGAATGGTGGCACGACCCTGGAGTTCCTCTCGCCTTTCCTGTGGAGATCGCCTCCTCTTTAGATGCGACGGGAACGCCGGGAATTCTTTCCCTACGAAACAGGGAAAGGATCCCTCATCTCGAGCTAGGAGGCGGAAACGGGGCTCCCCTGGATGTGTGCGGGACACCATGTGCTTCCTCTCGAGTGGAGACGGGTATGTCGGGGAACTTCATGAGTTGCAGCAAGGGTGTGAAGGACCCTTTGGAAGTTCCAGTGGTTAGATGTGATTGGCCTCGAGAAGCCTCAGCGGAAATGGACCTCATCTCGCCTGGAGGGCAAAAACTCCTGGATTTTCTCGAGTTGCGGCAGGTGCTCTCGACTTACGACGGGGACCTCAGGGACCCGCTCTGGTGGCCTCAGGAAAGGCCAGTCCCCATGCGAGTTCCTCGGGGGCCTCTCGGGATTCCTCTCCCGTCGATGCCGGGGCCTAAGACCTTGTGTGGAGTCGGGGCCGGAACCTGAGGATTCCTCTCCAGTGCTGACATGGATCTTGGGGTACTTCTGGAGTCTCCCCAGGGGAGTCAGTCCTCGTCTCGAATGCGGGCATGCACTTGCGCTTTCCTCCAGAGCGGTAGCAGCAGTGTCACGCAGTCCGCCGCGTGGATCAAAGGATCTATGGTTTTCCCTCGAGTCTTTCCCACGAGGCTTTCCCACGAGGCTTTCCCACAGGGCTGTCCCACGTGCACACGTGGTGGGAGTCGATCCTCGGCTTGAACGTCAAGGCAGTGCAGGGAAAACAGGTTCCTCTGGAATGGACTGACACATCTGGGGGACTCTTTGAATGGTGTCTCGACCCTGGAGTTCCTCTCGGCTTTCCTGTGGAGAGCGCCTCCTCTTGAGATGCGACGGGAACGCCGGGAATTCTTTCCCTACGAAACAGGGAAAGGATCCCTCATTTCGAGCTAGGAGGCGGAAACGGGGCTCCCCTGGATGTGTGCGGGAACCCACGTGCTTCCTCTCGAGTGGAGACGGGTATGTCGGGGAACTTCTTGAGTTGCAGCAATGGTGTGAAGGACCCTTTGGAAGTTCCAGTGGTTAGATGTGATTGGCCTCGAGAAGCCTCAGCGGAAATGGGCCTCATCTCGCCTGGAGGGCAAAACCTCCTGGATTTTCTCGAGTTGCGGCAGGTGCTCTCGACTTACGACGGGGACCTCAGGGACCCGCTCTGGTGGCCTCAGGAAAGGCCAGTCCCCATGCGAGTTCCTCGGGGGCGTCTCGGGATTCCTCTCCCGTCGATGCCGGGGCCTAAGACCTTGTGTGGAGTCGGGGCCGGAACCTGAGGATTCCTCTCCAGTGCTGACATGGATCTTGGGGTACTTCTGGAGTCTCCCCAGGGGAGTCAGTCCTCGTCTCGAATGCGGGCATGCACTTGCGCTTTCCTCCAGAGCGGTAGCAGCAGTGTCACGCAGTCCGCCGCGTGGATCAAAGGATCTATGGTTTTCCCTCGAGTCTTTCCCACGAGGCTTTCCCACGAGGCTTTCCCACAGGGCTGTCCCACGTGCACACGTGGTGGGAGTCGATCCTCGGCTTGAACGTCAAGGCAGTGCAGGGAAAACAGGTTCCTCTGGATTGGAGTGACACATCTGGGGCACTCTTGGAATGGTGTCTCGACCCTGGAGTTCCTCTCGCCTTTCCTGTGGAGAGCGCCTCCTCTTGAGATGCGACGGGAACGCCGGGAATTCTTTCCCTACGAAACAGGGAAAGGATCCCTCATCTCGAGCTAGGAGGCGGAAACGGGGCTCCCCTGGATGTGTGCGGGACCCCTCGTGCTTCCTCTCGAGTGGAGACGGGTATGTCGGGGAACTTCTTGAGTTGCAGCAAGGGTGTGAAGGACCCTTTGGAAGTTCCAGTGGTTAGATGTGATTGGCCTCGAGAAGCCTCAGCGGAAATGGGCCTCATCTCGCCTGGAGGGCAAAACCTCCTGGATTTTCTCGAGTTGCGGCAGGTGCTCTCGACTTACGACGGGGACCTCAGGGACCCGCTCTGGTGGCCTCAGGAAAGGCCAGTCCCCATGCGAGTTCTTCGGGGGCCTATCGGGATTCCTCTCCCGTCGATGCCGAGGCCTAAGACCTTGTGTGGAGTCGGGGCCGGAACCTGAGGATTCCTCTCCAGTGCTGACATGGATCTTGGGGTACTTCTGGAGTCTCCCCAGGGGAGTCAGTCCTCGTCTCGAATGCGGGCATGCACTTGCGCTTTCCTCCAGAGCGGTAGCAGCAGTGTCACGCAGTCCGCCGCGTGGATCAAAGGATCTATGGTTTTCCCTCGAGTCTTTCCCACGAGGCTTTCCCACGAGGCTTTCCCACAGGGCTGTCCCACGTGCACACGTGGTGGGAGTCGATCCTCGGCTTGAACGTCAAGGCAGTGCAAGGAAAACAGTTTCCTCTGGAATGGGATGACACATCTGGGGGACTCTTGGAATGGTGGCACGACCCTGGAGTTCCTCTCGCCTTTCCTGTGGAGATCGCCTCCTTTTTAGATGCGACGGGAACGCCGGGAATTCTTTCCCTACGAAACAGGGAAAGGATCCCTCATCTCGAGCTAGGAGGCGGAAACGGGGCTCCCCTGGATGTGTGCGGGACACCATGTGCTTCCTCTCGAGTGGAGACGGGTATGTCGGGGAACTTCATGAGTTGCAGCAAGGGTGTGAAGGACCCTTTGGAAGTTCCAGTGGTTAGATGTGATTGGCCTCGAGAAGCCTCAGAGGAAATGAGCCTCATCTCGCCTGGAGGGCAAAAACTCCTGGATTTTCTCGAGTTGCGGCAGGTGCTCTCGACTTACGACGGGGACCTCAGGGACCCGCTCTGGTGGCCTCAGGAAAGGCCAGTCCCCATGCGAGTTCCTCGGGGGCCTCTCGGGATTCCTCTCCCGTCGATGCCGGGGCCTAAGACCTTGTGTGGAGTCGGGGCCGGAACCTGAGGATTCCTCTCCAGTGCTGACATGGATCTTGGGGTACTTCTGGAGTCTCCCCAGGGGAGTCAGTCCTCGTCTCGAATGCGGGCATGCACTTGCGCTTTCCTCCAGAGCGGTAGCAGCAGTGTCACGCAGTCCGCCGCGTGGATCAAAGGATCTATGGTTTTCCCTCGAGTCTTTCCCACGAGGCTTTCCCACGAGGCTTTCCCACAGGGCTGTCCCACGTGCACACGTGGTGGGAGTCGATCCTCGGCTTGAACGTCAAGGCAGTGCAGGGAAAACAGGTTCCTCTGGAATGGACTGACACATCTGGGGGACTCTTTGAATGGTGTCTCGACCCTGGAGTTCCTCTCGGCTTTCCTGTGGAGAGCGCCTCCTCTTGAGATGCGACGGGAACGCCGGGAATTCTTTCCCTACGAAACAGGGAAAGCATCCCTCATTTCGAGCTAGGAGGCGGAAACGGGGCTCCCCTGGATGTGTGCGGGAACCCACGTGCTTCCTCTCGAGTGGAGACGGGTATGTCGGGGAACTTCTTGAGTTGCAGCAAGGGTGTGAAGGACCCTTTGGAAGTTCCAGTGGTTAGATGTGATTGGCCTCGAGAAGCCTCAGCGGAAATGGGCCTCATCTCGCCTGGAGGGCAAAACCTCCTGGATTTTCTCGAGTTGCGGCAGGTGCTCTCGACTTACGACGGGGACCTCAGGGACCCGCTCTGGTGGCCTCAGGAAAGGCCAGTCCCCATGCGAGTTCCTCGGGGGCGTCTCGGGATTCCTCTCCCGTCGATGCCGGGGCCTAAGACCTTGTGTGGAGTCGGGGACGGAACCTGAGGATTCCTCTCCAGTGCTGTCATGGATCTTGGGGTACTTCTGGAGTCTCCCCAGGGGAGTCAGTCCTCGTCTCGAATGCGGGCATGCACTTGCGCTTTCCTCCAGAGCGGTAGCAGCAGTGTCACGCAGTCCGCCGCGTGGATCAAAGGATCTACGGTTTTCCCTCGAGTCTTTCCCACGAGGCTTTCCCACGAGGCTTTCCCACAGGGCTGTCCCACGTGCACACGTGGTGGGAGTCGATCCTCGGCTTGAACGTCAAGGCAGTGCAGGGAAAACAGGTTCCTCTGGAACGGACTGACACATCTGGGGGACTCTTGGAATGGTGTCACGACCCTGAAGTTCCTCTCGCCTTTCCTGTGGAGAGCGCCTCCTCTTGAGATGCGACGGGAACGCCGGGAATTCTTTCCCTACGAAACAGGGAAAGGATCCCTCATCTCGAGCTAGGAGGCGGAAACGGGGCTCCCCTGGATGTGTGCGGGACCCCACGTGCTTCCTCTCGAGTGGAGACGGGTATGTCGGGGAACTTCTTGAGTTGCAGCAAGGGTGTGAAGGACCCTTTGGAAGTTCCAGTGGTTAGATGTGATTGGCCTCGAGAAGCCTCAGCGGAAATGGGCCTCATCTCGCCTGGAGGGCAAAACCTCCTGGATTTTCTCGAGTTGCGGCAGGTGCTCTCGACTTACGACGGGGACCTCAGGGACCCGCTCTGGTGGCCTCAGGAAAGGCCAGTCCCCATGCGAGTTCCTCGGGGGCGTCTCGGGATTCCTCTCCCGTCGATGCCGGGGCCTAAGACCTTGTGTGGAGTCGGGGCCGGAACCTGAGGATTCCTCTCCAGTGCTGACATGGATCTTGGGGTACTTCTGGAGTCTCCCCAGGGGAGTCAGTCCTCGTCTCGAATGCGGGCATGCACTTGCGCTTTCCTCCAGAGCGGTAGCAGCAGTGTCACGCAGTCCGCCGCGTGGATCAAAGGATCTATGGTTTTCCCTCGAGTCTTTCCCACGAGGCTTTCCCACAGGGCTGTCCCACGTGCACACGTGGTGGGAGTCGATCCTCGGCTTGAACGTCAAGGCAGTGCAGGGAAAACAGGTTCCTCTGGAATGGACTGACACATCTGGGGGACTCTTGGAATGGTGTCTCGACCCTGGAGTTCCTCTCGCCTTTCCTGTGGAAAGCGCCTCCTCTTGAGATGCGACGGGAACGCCGGGAATTCTTTCCCTACGAAACAGGGAAAGGATCCCTCATCTCGAGCTAGGAGGCGGAAACGGGGCTCCCCTGGATGTGTGCGGGACACCACGTGCTTCCTCTCGAGTGGAGACGGGTATGTCGGGGAACTTCTTGAGTTGCAGCAAGGGTGTGAAGGACCCTTTGGAAGTTCCAGTGGTTAGATGTGATTGGCCTCGAGAAGCCTCAGCGGAAATGGGCCTCATCTCGCCTGGAGGGCAAAACCTCCTGGATTTTCTCGAGTTGCGGCAGGTGCTCTCGACTTACGACGGGGACCTCAGGGACCCGCTCTGGTGGCCTCAGGAAAGGCCAGTCCCCATGCGAGTTCCTCGGGGGCCTCTCGGGATTCCTCTCCCGTCGATGCCGGGGCCTAAGACCTTGTGTGGAGTCGGGGCCGGAACCTGAGGATTCCTCTCCAGTGCTGACATGGATCTTGGGGTACTTCTGGAATCTCCCCAGGGGAGTCAGTCCTCGTCTCGAATGCGGGCATGCACTTGCGCTTTCCTCCAGAGCGGTAGCAGCAGTGTCACCCAGTGCGCCGCGTGGATCAAAGGATCTATGGTTTTCCCTCGAGTCTTTCCCACGAGGTTTTCCCACGAGGCTTTCCCACAGGGCTGTCCCAAGTGCACACGTGGTGGGAGTCGATCCTCGGCTTGAACGTCAAGGCAGTGCAGGGAAAACAGGTTCCTCTGGAATGGACTGACACATCTGGGGGACTCTTGGAATGGTGGCACGACCCTGGAGTTCCTCTCGCCTTTCCTGTGGAGAGCGCCTCCTCTTGAGATGCGAGGGGAAGGCCGGGAATTCTTTCCCTACGAAACAGGGAAAGGATCCCTCATCTCGAGCTAGGAGGCGGAAACGGGGCTCCCCTGGATGTGTGCGGGACCCCACGTGCTTCCTCTCGAGTGGAGACGGGTATGTCGGGGAACTTCTTGAGTTGCAGCAATGATGTGAAGGACCCTTTGGAAGTTCCAGTGGTTAGATGTGATTGGCCTCGAGAAGCCTCAGAGGAAATGAGCCTCATCTCGCCTGGAGGGCAATACCTCCTGGATTTTCTCGAGTTGCGGAAGGTGCTCTCGACTTTCGACGGGGACCTCAGGGAACCGCTCTGGTGGCCTCAGGAAAGGCCAGTCCCCATGCGAGTTCCTCGGGGGCCTCTCGGGATTCCTCTCCCGTCGATGCCGGGGCCTAAGACCTTGTGTGGATTCGGGGCCGGAACCTGAGGATTCCTCTCCAGTGCTGACATGGATCTTGGGGTACTTCTGGAGTCTCCCCAGGGGAGTCAGTCCTCGTCTCGAATGCGGGCATGCACTTGCGCTTTCCTCCAGAGCGGTAGCAGCAGTGTCACGCAGTCCGCCGCGTGGATCAAAGGATCTATGGTTTTCCCTCGAGTCTTTCCCACGAGGCTTTCCCACGAGGCTTTCCCACAGGGCTGTCCCACGTGCACACGTGGTGGGAGTCGATCCTCGGCTTGAACGTCAAGGCAGTGCAGGGAAAACAGGTTCCTCTGGAATGGACTGACACATCTGGGGGACTCTTTGAATGGTGTCTCGACCCTGGAGTTCCTCTCGCCTTTCCTGTGGAGAGCGCCTCCTCTTGAGATGCGACGGGAACGCCGGGAATTCTTTCCCTACGAAACAGGGAAAGGATCCCTCATTTCGAGCTAGGAGGCGGAAACGGGGCTCCCCTGGATGTGTGCGGGAACCCACGTGCTTCCTCTCGAGTGGAGACGGGTATGTCGGGGAACTTCTTGAGTTGCAGCAAGGGTGTGAAGGACCCTTTGGAAGTTCCAGTGGTTAGATGTGATTGGCCTCGAGAAGCCTCAGCGGAAATGGGCCTCATCTCGCCTGGAGGGCAAAACCTCCTGGATTTTCTCGAGTTGCGGCAGGTGCTCTCGACTTACGACGGGGACCTCAGGGACCCGCTCTGGTGGCCTCAGGAAAGGCCAGTCCCCATGCGAGTTCCTCGGGGGCGTCTCGGGATTCCTCTCCCGTCGATGCCGGGGCCTAAGACCTTGTGTGGAGTCGGGGCCGGAACCTGAGGATTCCTCTCCAGTGCTGACATGGATCTTGGGGTACTTCTGGAGTCTCCCCAGGGGAGTCAGTCCTCGTCTCGAATGCGGGCATGCACTTGCGCTTTCCTCCAGAGCGGTAGCAGCAGTGTCACGCAGTCCGCCGCGTGGATCAAAGGATCTATGGTTTTCCCTCGAGTCTTTCCCACGAGGCTTTCCCACGAGGCTTTCCCACAGGGCTGTCCCACGTGCACACGTGGTGGGAGTCGATCCTCGGCTTGAACGTCAAGGCAGTGCAGGGAAAACAGGTTCCTCTGGATTGGACAGACACATCTGGGGCACTCTTGGAATGGTGTCTCGACCCTGGAGTTCCTCTCGCCTTTCCTGTGGAGAGCGCCTCCTCTTGAGATGCGACGGGAACGCCGGGAATTCTTTCCCTACGAAACAGGGAAAGGATCCCTCATCTCGAGCTAGGAGGCGGAAACGGGGCTCCCCTGGATGTGTGCGGGACCCCACGTGCTTCCTCTCGAGTGGAGACGGGTATGTCGGGGAACTTCTTGAGTTGCAGCAAGGGTGTGAAGGACCCTTTGGAAGTTCCAGTGGTTAGATGTGATTGGCCTCGAGAAGCCTCAGCGGAAATGGGCCTCATCTCGCCTGGAGGGCAAAACCTCCTGGATTTTCTCGAGTTGCGACAGGTGCTCTCGACTTACGACGGGGACCTCAGGGACCCGCTCTGGTGGCCTCAGGAAAGGCCAGTCCCCATGCGAGTTCCTCGGGGGCGTCTCGGGATTCCTCTCCCGTCGATGCCGGGGCCTAAGACCTTGTGTGGAGTCGGGGCCGGAACCTGAGGATTCCTCTCCAGTGCTGTCATGGATCTTGGGGTACTTCTGGAGTCTCCCCAGGGGAGTCAGTCCTCGTCTCGAATGCGGGCATGCACTTGCGCTTTCCTCCAGAGCGGTAGCAGCAGTGTCACGCAGTCCGCCGCGTGGATCAAAGGATCTATGGTTTTCCCTCGAGTCTTTCCCACGAGGCTTTCCCACGAGGCTTTCCCACAGGGCTGTCCCACGTGCACACGTGGTGGGAGTCGATCCTCGGCTTGAACGTCAAGGCAGTGCAGGGAAAACAGGTTCCTCTGGAACGGACTGACACATCTGGGGGACTCTTGGAATGGTGTCACGACCCTGAAGTTCCTCTCGCCTTTCCTGTGGAGAGCGCCTCCTCTTGAGATGCGACGGGAACGCCGGGAATTCTTTCCCTACGAAACAGGGAAAGGATCCCTCATCTCGAGCTAGGAGGCGGAAACGGGGCTCCCCTGGATGTGTGCGGGACCCCACGTGCTTCCTCTCGAGTGGAGACGGGTATGTCGGGGAACTTCTTGAGTTGCAGCAAGGGTGTGAAGGACCCTTTGGAAGTTCCAGTGGTTAGATGTGATTGGCCTCGAGAAGCCTCAGCGGAAATGGGCCTCATCTCGCCTGGAGGGCAAAACCTCCTGGATTTTCTCGAGTTGCGGCAGGTGCTCTCGACTTACGACGGGGACCTCAGGGACCCGCTCTGGTGGCCTCAGGAAAGGCCAGTACCCATGCGAGTTCCTCGGGGGCGTCTCGGGATTCCTCTGCCGTCGATGCCAGGGCCTAAGACCTTGTGTGGAGTCGGGGCCGGAACCTGAGGATTCCTCTCCAGTGCTGACATGGATCTTGGGGTACTTCTGGAGTCTCCCCAGGGGAGTCAGTCCTCGTCTCGAATGCGGGCATGCACTTGCGCTTTCCTCCAGAGCGGTAGCAGCAGTGTCACGCAGTCCGCCGCGTGGATCAAAGGATCTATGGTTTTCCCTCGAGTCTTTCCCACGAGGCTTTCCCACGAGGCTTTCCCACAGGGCTGTCCCACGTGCACACGTGGTGGGAGTCGATCCTCGGCTTGAACGTCAAGGCAGTGCAGGGAAAACAGGTTCCTCTGGAATGGACTGACACATCTGGGGGACTCTTGGAATGGGGTCTCGACCCTGGAGTTCCTCTCGCCTTTCCTGTGGAGAGCGCCTCCTCTTGAGATGCGACGGGAACGCCGGGAATTCTTTCCCTACGAAACAGGGAAAGGATCCCTCATCTCGAGCTAGGAGGCGGAAACGGGGCTCCCCTGGATGTGTGCGGGACCCCACGTGCTTCCTCTCGAGTGGAGACGGGTATGTCGGGGAACTTCTTGAGTTGCAGCAAGGGTGTGAAGGACCCTTTGGAAGTTCCAGTGGTTAGATGTGATTGGCCTCGAGAAGCCTCAGCGGAAATGGGCCTCATCTCGCCTGGAGGGCAAAACCTCCTGGATTTTCTCGAGTTGCGGCAGGTGCTCTCGACTTTCGACGGGGACCTCAGGGAACCTCTGTGGTGGCCTCAGGAAAGGCCAGTCCCCATGCGAGTTCCTCGGGGGCCTCTCGGGATTCCTCTCCCGTCGATGCCGGGGCCTAAGACCTTGTGTGGAGTCGGGGCCGGAACCTGAGGATTCCTCTCCAGTGCTGACATGGATCTTGGGGTACTTCTGGAGTCTCCCCAGGGGAGTCAGTCCTCGTCTCGAATGCGGGCATGCACTTGCGCTTTCCTCCAGAGCGGTAGCAGCAGTGACACGCAGTCCGCCGCGTGGATCAAAGGATCTATGGTTTTCCCTCGAGTCTTTCCCACGAGGCTTTCCCACGAGGCTTTCCCACAGGGCTGTCCCACGTGCACACGTGGTGGGAGTCGATCCTCGGCTTGAACGTCAAGGCAGTGCAGGGAAAACAGGTTCCTCTGGAATGGACTGACACATCTGGGGGACTCTTGGAATGGTGTCTCGACCCTGGAGTTCCTCTCGCCTTTCCTGTGGAGAGCGCCTCCTCTTGAGATGCTACGGGAACGCCGGGAATTCTTTCCCTACCAAACAGGGAAAGGATCCCTCATCTCGAGCTAGGAGGCGGAAACGGGGCTCCCCTGGATGTGTGCGGGAACCCACGTGCTTCCTCTCGAGTGGAGACGGGTATGTCGGGGAACTTCTTGAGTTGCAGCAATGGTGTGAAGGACCCTTTGGAAGTTCCAGTGGTTAGATGTTATTGGCCTCGAGAAGCCTCAGCGGAAATGGGCCTCATCTCGCCTGGAGGGCAAAACCTCCTGGATTTTCTCGAGTTGCGGCAGGTGCTCTCGACTTACGACGGGGACCTCAGGGACCCGCTCTGGTGGCCTCAGGAAAGGCCAGTCCCCATACGAGTTCCTCGGGGGCCTCTCGGGATTCCTCTCCCGTCGATGCCGGGGCCTAAGACCTTGTGTGGAGTCGGAGCCGGAACCTGAGGATTCCTCTCCAGTGCTGACATGGATCTTGGGGTACTTCTGGAGTCTCCCCAGGGGAGTCAGTCCTCGTCTCGAATGCGGGCATGCACTTGCGCTTTCCTCCAGAGCGGTCGCAGCAGTGTCACGCAGTCCGCCGCGTGGATCAAAGGATCTATGATTTTCCCTCGAGTCTTTCCCACGAGGCTATCCCACGAGGCTTTCCCACAGGGCTGTCCCACGTGCACACGTGGTGGGAGTCGATCCTCGGCTTGAACGTCAAGGCAGTGCAGGGAAAACAGGTTCCTCTGGATTGGACTGACACATCTGGGGCACTCTTGGAATGGTGTCTCGACCCTGGAGTTCCTCTCGCCTTTCCTGTGGAGAGCGCCTCCTCTTGAGATGCGACGGGAACGCCGGGAATTCTTTCCCTACGAAACAGGGAAAGGATCCCTCATCTCGAGCTAGGAGGCGGAAACGGGGCTCCCCTGGATGTGTGCGGGACCCCACGTGCTTCCTCTCGAGTGGAGACGGGTATGTCGGGGAACTTCTTGAGTTGCAGCAAGGGTGTGAAGGACCCTTTGGAAGTTCCAGTGGTTAGATGTGATTGGCCTCGAGAAGCCTCAGCGGAAATGGGCCTCATCTCGCCTGGAGGGCAAAACCTCCTGGATTTTCTCGAGTTGCGGCAGGTGCTCTCGACTTACGACGGGGACCTCAGGGACCCGCTCTGGTGGCCTCAGGAAAGGCCAGTCCCCATGCGAGTTCCTCGGGGGCCTCTCAGGATTCCTCTCCAGTCGATGCCGGGGCCTAAGACCTTGTGTGGAGTCGGGGCCGGAACCTGAGGATTCCTCTCCAGTGCTGACATGGATCTTGGGGTACTTCTGGAGTCTCCCCAGGGGAGTCAGTCCTCGTCTCGAATGCGGGCATGCACTTGCGCTTTCCTCCAGAGCGGTAGCAGCAGTGTCACGCAGTCCGCCGCGTGGATCAAAGGATCTATGGTTTTCCCTCGAGTCTTTCCCACGAGGCTTTCCCACGAGGCTTTCCCACAGGGCTGTCCCACGTGCACAAGTGGTGGGAGTCGATCCTCGGCTTGAACGTCAAGGCAGTGCAGGGAAAACAGGTTCCTCTGGAATTTACTGACACATCTGGGGGACTCTTGGAATGGTGGCACGACCCTGGAGTTCCTCTCGCCTTTCCTGTGGAGAGCGCCTCCTCTTGAGATGCGACGAGAACGCCGGGAATTCTTTCCCTACGAAACAGGGAAAGGATCCCTCATCTCGAGCTAGGAGGCGGAAACGGGGCTCCCCTGGATGTGTGCGGGACCCACGTGCTTCCTCTCGAGTGGAGACGGGTATGTCGGGGAACTTCTTGAGTTGCAGCAAGGGTGTGAAGGACCCTTTGGAAGTTCCAGTGGTTAGACATGATTAGCCTCGAGAAGCCTCAGTGGAAATGGGCCTCATCTCGCCTGGAGGGCAAAACCTCCTGGATTTTCTCGAGTTGCGGCAGGTGCTCTCGACTTACGACGGGGACCTCAGGAACCCGCTCTGGTGGCCTCAGGAAAGGCCAGTCCCCATGCGAGTTCCTCGGGGGCGTCTCGGGATTCCTCTCCCGTCGATGCCGGGGCCTAAGACCTTGTGTGGAGTCGGGGCCGGAACCTGAGGATTCCTCTCCAGTGCTGACATGGATCTTGGGGTACTTCTGGAGTCTCCCCAGGGAAGTCAGTCCTCGTCTCGAATGCGGGCATGCACTTGCTCTTTCCTCCAGAGCGGTAGCAGCAGTGTCACGCAGTCCGCCGCGTGGATCAAAGGATCTATGGTTTTCCCTCGAGTCTTTCCCACGAGGCTTTCCCACGAGGCTTTCCCACAGGGCTGTCCCACGTGCACACGTGGTGGGAGTAGATCCTCGGCTTGAACGTCAAGGCAGTGCAGGGAAAACAGGTTCCTCTGGAATGGACTGACACATCTGGGGGACTCTTGGAATGGTGTCTCGACCCTGGAGTTCCTCTCGCCTTTCCTGTGGAGAGCGCCTCCTCTTGAGATGCGACGGGAACGCCGGGAATTCTTTCCCTACGAAACAGGGAAAGGATCCCTCATCTCGAGCTAGGAGGCGGAAACGGGGCTCCCCTGGATGTGTGCGGGAACCCACGTGCTTCCTCTCGAGTGGAGACGGGTATGGCGGGGAACTTCTTGAGTTGCAGCAATGGTGTGAAGGACCCTTTGGAAGTTCCAGTGGTTAGATGTGATTGGCCTCGAGAAGCCTCAGCGGAAATGGGCCTCATCTCGCCTGGAGGGCAAAACCTCCTGGATTTTCTCGAGTTGCGGCAGGTGCTCTCGACTTACGACGGGGACCTCAGGGACCCGCTCTGGTGGCCTCAGGAAAGGCCAGTCCCCATGCGAGTTCCTCGGGGGCCTCTCGGGATTCCTCTCCCGTCGATGCCGGGGCCTAAGACCTTGTGTGTAGTCGGAGCCGGAACCTGAGGATTCCTCTCCAGTGCTGACATGGATCTTGGGGTACTTCTGGAGTCTCCCCAGGGGAGTCAGTCCTCGTCTCGAATGCGGGCATGCACTTGCGCTTTCCTCCAGAGCGGTAGCAGCAGTGTCACGCAGTCCGCCGCGTGGATCAAAGGATCTATGGTTTTCCCTCGAGTCTTTCCCACGAGGCTATCCCACGAGGCTTTCCCACAGGGCTGTCCCACGTGCACACGTGGTGGGAGTCGATCCTCGGCTTGAACGTCAAGGCAGTGCAGGGAAAACAGGTTCCTCTGGATTGGACTGACACATCTGGGGCACTCTTGGAATGGTGTCTCGACCCTGGAGTTCCTCTCGCCTTTCCTGTGGAGAGCGCCTCCTCTTGAGATGCGACGGGAACGCCGGGAATTCTTTCCCTACGAAACAGGGAAAGGATCCCTCATCTCGAGCTAGGAGGCGGAAACGGGGCTCCCCTGGATGTGTGCGGGACCCCACGTGCTTCCTCTCGAGTGGAGACGGGTATGTCGGGGAACTTCTTGAGTTGCAGCAAGGGTGTGAAGGACCCTTTGGAAGTTCCAGTGGTTAGACATGATTAGCCTCGAGAAGCCTCAGTGGAAATGGGCCTCATCTCGCCTGGAGGGCAAAACCTCCTGGATTTTCTCGAGTTGCGGCAGGTGCTCTCGACTTACGACGGGGACCTCAGGGACCCGCTCTGGTGGCCTCAGGAAAGGCCAGTCCCCATGCGAGTTCCTCGGGGGCGTCTCGGGATTCCTCTCCCGTCGATGCCGGGGCCTAAGACCTTGTGTGGAGTCGGGGCCGGAACCTGAGGATTCCTCTCCAGTGCTGACATGGATCTTGGGGTACTTCTGGAGTCACCCCAGGGGAGTCAGTCCTGGTCTCGAATGCGGGCATGCATTTGCGCTTTCCTCCAGAGCGGTAGCAGCAGTGTCACGCAGTCCGCCGCGTGGATCAAAGGATCTATGTTTTTCGCTCGAGTCTTTCCCACGAGGCTTTCCCACGAGGCTTTCCCACAGGGCTGTCCCACGTGCACACGTGGTGGGAGTCGATCCTCGGCTTGAACGTCAAGGCAGTGCAGGGAAAACAGGTTCCTCTGGAATGGACTGACACATCTGGGG